>NW_017805409.1:685947-690930 GCF_001891065.2 Hippocampus comes
ACCCCACCCCCCCCCCCCCCCCCCCCCCCCCCCCCTCTCAATACATGCCTCATACTCTCTGCAGTTGAGTAATTTAAAAAAAAATGCCCTCGGCCGCTCTGCGCGCCAAAAGCAGAGCATTAATTTCTGTTAACGTCAACAGCGCGGTGGCCCATGAGCCGTGGGGATGGGGGGAGCGGGGGTCGTTATTTAGCCATTAGCTTCGCCACAGTTCTGCTGAGTCGATCGCACTCAACAGACAGAAACCTACGCAGAAAAATACATTTGTACCTCACGCAAATACGAGACGAGATATAAACAAATGCGTCCGGAGTGGAAGCACCAGCCCATTGGCATACAAACACAGTCGTCCGTCCCCCCCGCCCGCCGCTTTATTTCCCCGTTTTTGCTTCTCTGCATTAAAAGTGACTCTTAATTGAACAGATGCAAGTTCTGCACCACTGTGCGTTTGACACAGTCCACCAACTGTGCTCCCTGATTCTACACAACAGCTGCTGATGATCTGAATGCGCACGGATGATCAAGGGAACTCATTGGCTCTTCGGTAAAACGTAGCTTGAGAGGTTTGCGGCGCACAATTGTACCATTCCAAACCTAATTTATGCCTTATTAAAGTCGATTACAACTATTTCATTCGACTACTGTTCACAAATGAGTCTTGAGAGTCAACGTAATGGAAAGCAAATTCACGACATGAAGAAACTACCAGCAGGTTCAACGACAATGCGCTCTTAAAAATACACTAATGTGCACAAGCTAGTATCTACGATTAACATGAGAGGCAATCCACTGTAGTAACCGCTGTCCCTTAAAGGGTTAAATGCCACATATTGGCAAAAATGACTCATCCAATTCAGCCACAGGCTGGCATTTTAGCATGAAATAAATGGAGTATCGTAGTAAATTGTACTTTTTTTTAAAAATAATTATTTTATCGGCGCATCCCACTGGACCTTGAGCTTGAAGTAAATTGATTGAATAGAAGAGCACCTAACGCTGGGAGTTTCAATCCCACATTGTAGCAGAGCAACTCATGCAAATTAGCCCACCGTCTCTAGAATAAGCTATCCCACAGCGGCGCTTTGGGAAATTTGAGTTTGGAAACAAATGAGGGGATTGAATAGCATAGCGGCTAACCCGAATTTGACTGCCGGCTCGTATTTTTCACATCCGGTCAAATCATTGGGAAGTTTCAATCTAACTTTTTTTGCATAATAACAACCACAAATTAGTCCACCGGCTCCCATTTTATCCAGCAGTTTCGCACAGATGATTTCAAAGCAACTTTTTAGTGTTGTGGCAATTTTTAGATTTTTATTTGGACTCTTGTCTTGATTTCATTACATGAAATATCACTTTTTCTATCCTCACCGCACTGGCGCACTTTGCATTTGTCTCTTCAGCCGAAAGCAGTACAATTCATTCTAGGATGATCTGGTTTTACGTTTTCACCACGGCGAAGCTCTTGCGTGTGTGTGTGTGTGTGTGTGTGTGTGTGTCCCTCTACTGCGTGTGCATTATTGCGGCCTCCCTCTTGCTGTGAGCGTTTCTGTCTAACAGCACTTTTTCCCTCTTTTGCCTTTTGTGGTCCTGCTCGCCCTCGCTGCCCACACCGTTGTATTCCTCTCGTCGTCGTCGTCGTCGTTGATGAGAAGTGCAGTGTTGTGTTGATTTTTTTTTTTTTGCTCTGACCTCTCCCATCCCCGATGCTTCTCCTCTTGTGTTTTTGTTTTTTTTTCTTTGCTTTGTTTCTTATAGTCGCAGGACCCCCGCATGTATGATCAGGTCTATAGGTACTTAGACCTTCCCGGGCAGGTATGTGACATCATCTAAGTGATTATTTGTGTTTTTGCTGTTTGTGTGTGTGTGTTTTTGTGCTATTTGTGCTACGCCGGCTTGTGTGTGCTTAAATGCGAGGCATGCTGGCATATGGGAGGCCATTCTTCATTTGCGCGGCTTGTGAAAATGGCGTTCATTTACTCAAATGCGCCTAGGGGGAGGCCTTCATCTAAATCTTTTCTAAATCACGCAGTGGTGCCTTGATGTCCCAGTGAACCGTTTTAAAAGTTTTTCAAAATACGAGCTGTCGTCCAGCTGATTTTTTTTTCTTTGACTTGCAAGCATAAACTTGAGATACGACTCACTTCACAACAAGCAGCATTTTGGCAGATGGTGAACGGTCGATGGGCCGAACCATTAACCCCCGTGGATTTATAATGGAACCATCTTACTGTTTGGATGCTATAACCAGGAAGTAGATTGCTAACTGCTGATGCTAACAAATAAACACAATATAAGTACCGGTAGTGTTTTTCGGATTTAAAAAGGTCTATTTTATGAGGGAAAATTGGTACAGTACCATGAGGATTTTTTTTTAATTTATTTTTTTATGGAAACCAACATGTGAAATAAGTGATCATTTTAGGGGGAAAGAGGAGCAATTTTTGAACCTATGTACAAATTGCAACATATATATCTCTTGAGGTCACTTTTTCATCTTGAAACAGCTTATATTTTCTTTTATTTTTACATTTTCAGCTTACCTTTCGTGGATTTACAAAAAGTGGACTCGTTAACAGTAAATAGTATGATAGTTTTTGACGGGAACCTAATTAATGTTGTGGATACTCGCTAACTTGCGATGCTAACAAACAAACACACAAAAAAAAAAAGCATCTCTCGCTAAGCCGCGTTTACTCCGGTGTGCTTAAAAAGCGTAATCCTCACATGAGCATGCTGCAACAGTCAAGTTGAACTGAAAAGACAACAAACGCTAACCTGCTCACCTCTCTCTCCCTGCGCCACTCCGTAAACCGAAGCTGAAGGGGATCGATCGCCCAGCCGAGCCCGACAAGGTGCCGCGGGCGCCCCATGACCGCAAGAAGGAGTGGCAGAAGCTGGCACTGGGCGCCGAGTTGGCGCAGGACATCGTCGACGACAAGCACGGCGAGGCCAACGGATCCGCCGGTTACCCTGACAACAGGTGTGTGGATATGTCAAGAATTCAACAGTTTTGTGCATCATGAGGAATTCATTGCTGCTTGGTTTGCGTTTTGGCCACCGGGCAGCAGTATAATACAATTGTGCAGACACAACTACAATAGGTGACTCATTTAAAAAAATAATGATTTTTGTCTACATGTTTTACTGCACAGTTAGTGTTCAAATATCCGTTGCTTCAGGCTTTATAACCCCGCCACGAAGATGCCATTCGTTAGCCTGTTCATGTCTATGTCATTTATTCTACTCATAAAACACCATTTGAAAAATACAATCAAAACACATCCAAATGTTTAGCCCTGAGTGAAACCATACCTTGTAAAAACATTTTGTCAACGTCAATTATTTTAACACAGATCTCAGAGTGCGTATGCGTACCTAATGAAGTATCTGGTATCCAGATGCTTCTTCACAGTTTTAAATTTCTTAATGGCACATCAAGGCTCCAAATCCTGTCAGGAAAGAGAATTAATGAAGAATATTTTATGAAAAATTGGTGAGTTCACGCTCCCTATCGGCGTGGAGGAATGAGCAAGCCAGCACATCGTATAAAAAGCCGACAGCGCGAGCGAGCCTGACAACCTGCGTTGGTCTCGCCAGGGCGCAGTTGTACATGGAACACTTGGACGGGCCCTTCTCACTGGCGGCGCTGCCTTACAGCCAGATGAACGAGTTGCTGAGCCGCAGCGGCGACAGGATATACTTGCGGCCCAACGACCCGCCACCGCCTCCACCGCCCGCCTTGCACCCGCTAGGGGAGATCAAGCCGCCCTCCGTCATCAGGTGAGAGCAGACGTTTCACGTTTTGCGGTATTTTCTGACAGTTTTAGGGCCACGCTGGGAATGATGTGATTTATGAAGAAAAAAAAACATTTTCCAAGAAAAGAATCTGGATAGAAATCTATTCTCAATGTTGCCCTTCTACTCGGTCGGGATATCATGAGCGATCGGATGGATGCCGGAACAACCCACTGTGCATTTCTAGCTGTTTTTGGTCTAATCTATCTGACAGTAGAACTTTAAGTGTCCATTTGAAGGACTACTTAGTGGGCAATCCGGAGGGGCAGCATTGATTGTGTGCTGGATGGACAGTTGGTGAAGTTTTGTACATCAAAGATGGAGGGAAACTGATCAATAAAATGCTGTTAGAGGCCGTTTTTTTTTTCTGCTGCAGACCTTTGCGGCATATGCCACATGCTTCAAGCAGAGTGACATCAGAGGGAATGATTAAATTTGCAGCTGCCGCACCACAAGGGTCCCTTTTTTTGATTTTATTCTCCCCAGCACCCCCCCAGCAATATTTTGTCTTTATTTCGGAAATATTGTTTGCACTTCAGTGCTCTTCACATACTTTTCTTCGATGTCCTGATATGATTAAAAAGGAAGATCTTTTCAGCAATTCTCTCAACTCCTTTGGTGTGATTTGCTATGGTATAATGGTGACGATTGTGAGATATGATATCCAGTTATGTTATGCTTTGGCATGCGCAATATGTTGTGTTATCGTACGTTATGGTCTGGTTTGATACACACCTCATGTTGGCTATGCTGGTAGTGCTTTCTTCAATGGAACAACGATCCAGAACGATGATCAGATCTGTTGCAAATCCTCTTCAGTCCGTTGGTGTGTCACCTGACACAAAAATGACATGCGATGACCGTGTGTTTATGTGACACTGATGAACCTGATGTTGTCTACCTGCTTGCAGTTCCGGTTCTGGCTTCTCAGACAGCAGACCTCAGTCTCCAGCACGGACAGCGGGCCTAAACTGCAATGCTCATCCACCCCCGCCTCCCCCTCTTCCTCCTCCACCTCCACCTCTCCCTTTCTCCGGCTTACGTGGCACACCTCCGCCGCCCGTTCCCCCACTACCGATGCATCAGCAACCTCCGGCGATCCCCCCTCCCCCGGCCCCTCTCCAGATTGCCCCAGGGGTGCTCCACCCGGCTCCTCCGCCGGTGGCGCCCCCTCTCCACTCGTCC
>NW_017805409.1:690975-734350 GCF_001891065.2 Hippocampus comes
GGCTTTCCCTTCGGCGGGGGCCATGGCCACCCCGCCTCCGCACTCCAACATGCACGATTTGGGAGGCAAGAGGCACCATCCCGCCAATCTGCCGCCCATCAGCGACGCCCGCAGTGTCCTGTTGGAGGCCATTCGAAAGGGTATGTGGAAAATCTGTGACCCAGCAACCATACAGTTCTTATTAAGTATATATATACCGTATTGGCCTGAATATAAGACGGCCCTGATTATAAGACGACCCCCTCTTTTTCAAGACTCAAGTTTGAAAAAAGACTTTTTGAAAACCAAATTAATTTTTATACAGAAAATAATTACAGTACATCTGAAACAAATGATTATAACAATATATTTGAGAGAAAAAGCATGTTATTTTGCCTCTTTCAAATCTAAAGTGCAATCACATTCGTAAATGAATGGCTTCTGGTTTTTGAAATGTAAATTACATCATAACTTCTCCTCAGCTGCCGGTTAACCTCGCCGATCTTCGACCCACTTTTCTCCAGATTGTCACTACGTTTCTCCATTTTCTGTTATCTCTTCTATTGTTTTCTTCTCTTTTCTTTCTTACCGCTATTTTTTATTTTTCTTCTTCGTGCTACTGCTATTTTTATTTTTATTCTTCGTGACAGGGTTCACTTTGGCCTGGGGAGTCAAGTTCAGCATTCGCTTCATTGATATCTGGCGCCATCGAGCGTTGTGAATGGGTATAATGTCTAGACCCTGAATATAAGACGACCCCCACTTTTTCAGTCTTATTTCAATGCAAAAAACACCATCTTATATTCGGGCCAATACGGTATTTCCAAACTTTATGCATGGAACCAATACAAAATATGAGGCGCAGGTATTATTTTTGTCCACTTGAGGTCACCATCCTCAGGGGCTACGCCATAGTATCTGTGACTTTAAATGTGCATGGCTTTTAAGAGGCGGGGCCTGGCCGAATCAGAGTTGGCTCGACGACTGTGTATAACTTCCCCGTTGCAACAATAGAAATTATTTGAAAACCTACCACTAATCCAAACAGGACCTTACTTGTTACTTTTTTTTCCAAACCCCTTCAGGCATCCAGCTGCGAAAAGTGGAGGAGCAGCGAGAGCAAGAGGCCAAACACGAGCGCGTCGGCAACGACGTGGCCACCATCCTGTCGCGCCGCATCGCTGTGGAGTACTCGGATTCGGAGGACGAGTCTGAGTTTGACGAAGGCGACTGGATGGAGTGATGGACGCAAGAGGAAGCAGCCAGCACACACTTGCTTGTCGTCCCGCTCACTTTTACTTTTGTCTTGTTGTCTCGTCTTGGTTTCGGACGGAAAGCCTCCGACCTTCGTGTCCATCGTTGTCGTCTTCCTAGTGGTCCAAAATATTTTTGTTCTGTTACTGCACTACCACACACAATTGTGTGATGTTTTTTTTTTTTTTTTAGAACCATGTGGTTTTTGTCTCCTACCTGCAACGTTTAAAACAGGGGTGGGCAACCTATGGACGGTGGTCCATTAATGGCCCGTATGAAGCGTTGATATGCAATTCTAAAAACAAGAAAGAAATGGCTGGCTACTTGTGTGTGTCGGAGTCTGTGTCAATCATGTTTTACACATCTTGTGTGGGTGCTAACATTTTTTTCCACCCATCCATCCATCCATTTTCTGATCCGCTTTATCCTCACAAGGGTCGCGGGGCGTGCTGGAGCCTATCCAAGCCGTCTTCGGGCAGTAGGCAGGGGGCACCCTGAACGGTTGCCAGCCAATTGCAGGGCACACAGAGACCAACAACCATCCGCGCTCACACTTACACCTAGGGACAGTTTTGAGTGTTCAATCAGCCAGCCATTTTGGAATGTGGGAGGAAACCGGAGGACCCGGAGAAAACCCACGCAGGCCCGGGGATAACATGCCAACTCCACACAGGAAGGCCGCAGCCGGGATCGAATCCAAGACGTCTGCACTGTGCGGTCGACGCGCTAAACACTCGAACACCGAGTCGCCCTAACATTTTTTTTAACTCACTGAAAGAGGTCTACTGTACGGTTTGGGGCCATTTTGGCAACGGCCGGGAGTATTTCCGAATGTTAAAGCCCCTCCAAGAAGGTGTGTACACCCCCTTTTTCCCTTGAATTCTCCAAAGATCATCAAACTTTGACACCATCCTCTGCCTACACTGGAAGACATCGGCGAAAAATTTGCTAGCAAGAGTTTGAACCTTTCAAGATCCCGTCAAGTGAATTCAGATATTTGTTTGTAAGTAAATGTTTTAAGATAATTGCTAAAAACCTGCAAAGACTATGCAGTACTCATTAAATCGTTTTTCATTTCTTTTTTTTTTTCTTTTTTTTAACAAAATCAATTTTCTCTACATCTTCTCTGTGATGTCAAGTTCAGCATATTCATTTTCACTTTACAGGGACTTTAAATTCGCTGCGAGCCAAAATGGCAAACTTCTTGTTCAATTTTGGGTTTGGGACCTTGAGACTTATTTGTGCATTCTATTGTGATCGACCTGTCCACATAATTTCATGTCAATTGGTGAAATTCAAGGGCTGTTTTTTTTTTGTTTTTTTTAAGATTGAAAAGTTCATTGTATTTCCGCTCGATCCAAAGGCTGCAAAAAAATATTACACCACGACCCCCCCCCATCTCCCTGCACCCTCTTCATCGCCCACCCCCCAAACAACTTGGATGAACGGTTATAACGTCCAAAAACATTTCAAAATGTTCCCCACCCCTGGTTTAACAGACAAACTAGAGAAGGAACCCATGAAGGCATGTTGCAAATCGCACATTTTTTTTTTTTTTGCTTGAGAACAATTTGTGTGTTGTTGTCACGTGCAGCCACCCACTGACCTTTAACTCCAGGGAACTCAGAGATGAAGCGTTTCTGCCTGCTCGCCTGCCCTGTCTGTCTGTCTGTCTGTCCAGGTTTTGTGTAGGTAGACGCTTGTGTCCATATCAGGAAAGAAGAACTCTTGAGCCATTGTTTTTTAATACACCCTCAACAAGTATGGAGGTTTGTCATGACATGGATGTCCCTGTTCATAAGACGTATGCAGAGTTTCCGAGTTGCAGGTGCACCAGGTACAATACCAATGAAGGCAGCTTTTCCACCACATACACAGATCCCCCTTTACTGCGTAACGAGAGGCCTTACCTCGTTTGGTTCTACAACAGCAACCTGCGGAAGACATTTTGTGTCACTCAAAAAGAAAGAAAAAAAAAAAAACGCCAGCCATCATTACTGTCTGTCCGTTTGTTATTTCTTTCTACTTGCCTTATTGTCCAAATGTGTCGTTGAGTTGATGAATGTATTGTGCCGTTACTACTTACTTGCCTGCGCTTGTATGGATTTGCTGTTTCTGCTTGGGGGGAGAGAGGTGAGAAAGCCTGATTTGGAAGAGAAAGCAAAAAAAAAAAGATCAATATCATGTAACTTATGTAACTGTTACAGTTTGCTTGAATTAATAAAAATCTAATGTTACGTCTGAAAATGGGTTTCTTCGCGGGGGGTGGGGGGGGTGATCGGTTTCAGGGTCAAACTGTAGCTTTTTACTTTTATTTTACTTTTGTGTTTTAGTACCATGGTTGACCTGTGAGAGGCAGTGTGGTGCCAACAAGGATTGCGGGCTGCCAAAAAGAAATAGTAAAATAAAAAAAAAAGACAAGGCTCACTGTTAGCTTCTCAGCCAACTACAGTACAATCGCTTACCCCTGTCATTTTGTTTTTTGTTGTAATAAATGACTTGTGAGACAAGTTGTACAAACTCTCAACACAATTTATGGCTTGGTCTTAGTCGGTGTTGACACCGAAGATAGCAATTATGTTATATGTTATAAATATTGAAATGGTTTCACATTTACAATCATCAGCACGATCGATTTCAGAGCCAATTAAGGAGAAAAAAAATCACAACACATCCCAAGGAAATGGTCAGGGAGGACTCGCGAAGGTGAGCTGACAAATTGTCATACAAGTGTGGAAGGTAGTCAACTACCTAAATCTCAAGACCAAAATGCATACCCACCAATGGCTTGGATGACACGTGACAGAGTACATTTGGAAGCATGTGGCTTATTGAAGACTTACCCACGTCATCCTGAGCAGCCAGAGCGAAGACAAGCGATGCTCTTTCCTACGTCACACTTGATCACACTTCTTCCGAGATAATGTGACGTCATGCGTGGCCTCATTTTTCAGGTGAATTTGGCAGAGGAGCTATTGTGAGCTCAGAGGCTTATTAAAAAATGTGGTTTTGCTTGTTTGTTTGTGAGAGCAGATTAAAAACGATTTAATTACCAAAGGCACCGAGTTATTCTCCTCATGCTGGGAAGCCGTCCAACTGGGGGAGGAAAAAAAAAAATGCTTTTGCTGCCTCCATCGACGAATCACGGCGTGGCGTTTTCACACGCTGATGAGCTTTACAGCATCTTCTGGAATATTACATTTAACTGCTCTTAAGAGTAATTGAAAAAGAAGCGACAAGTTAAAAAGAAAGAAAGCTGCTCTGCTGCTGATAGTCCGAGTCTTCTTCTTGGCTATTATCTACACAGCAGCAGACTGTTCACTGGAACATTTGAAGGCAACCACAAGGCACACAATGCCACAATCCTTGGAACCTTTAATTACAAGTGACCCAATTTGCAACAGTCACATCTTTATTTGCTTAAAAAAAAAAAAAATACACCAATCCGAGACTGAAATAAAATAAGATTATATAATTAATATAATTATATTATTATAATAAGATTATAATTAAAAGTGTCGGTTGAATGGGCAGAAATGTGCCTAAAGCAATAAATAATAAGGCAGTGCAATAACACTAACAAAACAACAATACCAGCTATTCAGTTTTTTTAACTTTGGGGGGAAAAAAAGTTATAAAATACCAAGAATAATTGATTGATTGAATTGATTGAATACAACTTTATTGTCAAATGTGCTGTACAGCACAGATGAAATTTCTTCCCTCTCAACATAAAATAATATGGTTTATATGACTACATATACTGTAGATACTCAAAATGTATAATCATAATAATAATGCATGATAGTAATGTCATTTTTATTTTGTTTTCATAAACTATTTTGTTAATTTCGCAAACCAAAAGGTACAGTGTAGTGCCTTGAAGTAAACTGAGGAAAATTAAAAAAACGTTCCACATTGGAGCAGTCAACTTTTTTTTGCAGTCAACTTTTTGTTTTATAATTCTTCAAAAAAAGAGACTAAGTTGATTAATGCCACTACCAGTTGGTGTTTATTGTCAAAATAAACATAAAAACAAAGAGGATTATAAGTTGTGTATTTAAAACAACCGCCAGACTGCTAATCAGAATGCAAAACTCCATACACATACCAACGAACAGCATCGATCATGGCAGTGTTACAACCCTACTTGAACGCAAATGGTGCCAAAATACCTCCTACGGAGGCAATACGTAATCAAATGTGTGACTACATTTTGCTTCACTAATTTAACAATAAACTTGTATCTTCTAATTACCACAAAAGTTATTCTACACGAAATACAATTCATTTTCCGACTTTGTGACTAATCAATGTGTTTGGCCCTAAGAGCCCAAAATCCCTGCCTCTATGAGATGCACCGGCAATGGAAATATTTCGTATTCTTCTCCGTCATTCTTCACTTAACTTTGAGTGTGTTGCTCTTCTTCCTCACGGGATCGCGATGCACTTGGCGGGCCCTCGCGCCGAATGAAAGCGTCTGCAGGGACTCGGTGATGAAGCGCTGGGTGGGGGACACGCACAACATCACCAGCAGCTTGGCGTCGCCCCCTGGTGGACAAACGTAACATTTGAGATGTCTATTGGATATCAGATTGATGGTTTCTATAATCGTGACGTACGTGCACACACACACGCAGAAAAGTCAATGTTGTACTCGCGATCAAGCTTCTGACCTATGGCATCCTGGAGCAGGTGAGTGAGCTTGCTGTTCCTATACGGGACGTGCGGCCTCTGCTCGGCCAGCGCGCCCAGGACATCCGACAGAGCCGAGAGACTCCGGTTGATGCAGGACACCTCCCACAGTGCTCCACCGGACACTCCAGTCATATCTTAAGACACACATAACTTTAGTATTATATTTACTGTAACATCGGAGCTTTAGGGTACAAAATGTGTACAGTATCCTGTAGATTGTATTTTCTGATCAAAATAAAATGATTTCCAGACTTCTATTAGGCGACCACATCAAGCATTTGTGACTGGATGATCGAAGGATGTGGAGGCGGAACTTCTGCCTACATATAGATACAACTGGTTTTCGGTTTACAGCAATGCATTTTTACACGTTGCCCAAGATGGTTAATGTAGCCAATGAAAAAGTAAAACCTAAATCCAACTCAAACCTACGTTTCCACTGTGTTATGAAAAGTAATCTTAAAGAGTTTTATGGCGGATGTAACTGTAACTTTTCGATGCTCTGCTCACCCACACACTCGCTCCCTGCCAGGTCCACCAGTTGCAGCTTGGTCTGAAACGGCATCTGCGAGGTGCCCAATCTCGGGGAGGCGCATGGAGACAGCGAGGGAGAGGAAGCGGGACTTTGGAAGCCATCTTCCGGCGAGTTCCGCACGGCGGCGTTGGCTCGGCGAGACTTTGGACTCCACGACTCCTTTTGGGCGCTGTGTTGCATGCTCTTCTTGGCACTCTGCAGCCGGCGGGCTTAAGGGAAGAGGCATGGTTCAGCGTGATTCGATGGCTAGCGAGGCAGCGAGCGACTCTCACCCAGGGCCTGCGCGTTGGGGTTCTTGGAGGAGATAGTGAGTGTGACGATCAGGTGGGAGCGTGACGAGTCGGTGTGCACAAGAGTGGGGCAGTGAGCTCGGAGCCGCAGCACTCGACTCATGATCTGCATCACCTCGCAGGCGTCACACACAGGCCTAATAAGAACATTGCGGTTAGGAAGGGAGATGGGGAAATAAAAAGGTTGGTGGGTAGGAAGGTAAGTTGTAGTATGTTGGTCGGTATCTTGTTGCTGGATGAATACATTTAAAGACCCTGTAAAGTGAACTCTTAGATTTGTTTCTAAATACATTATACATGTTTGAAGATCATTGCTGAAAAAGGTGCAACGACTGAGAACCGAGTAGTACTCACTTGTGGAAATATGGCATTAAACCGGTTTTCACCACTTCAGTTAGCCTTGTTTTACCGCGCGTGGCTAAACGGGGCCGAGTAATCGATGGAATGGCCACTTTAGAGAGCCACGTTGTCAGCTGTGAGTGTGCGCACGTCACACAAAGAAAGACATGAGTGAAAAGGGGGGAATATGCTAACTTAAACAGGCAGCCTGTGGACCATGGCTTTGGGCTGGCGTGGCCACTTTAGAGCGCCTTGTTGTCAGCTGCGAGTGTGCGCACATCACATAGAGAAAGGCAAAAGAGTGAGGAAGCCGCGACAGAAGGTTTAAAAAGTCAGATGTGACTGCAAATGTGTGGACAGGGGCCCTGTGCTGGTGTGGCCGCTTTAGAGTGCCTCATTGTTGCAGCAAAGAAAAGTTGGTTTCATTGCATTCAGCGGACATGTTCGATAGCAGATAGAATAGCTTTGTTATAGGATACAGAAGCATTAATTTCTAAACTTTGAGCTTTTTTTGAATAATTCAATTTTCGCAATTTTTTTGTCTTTTATGTGACGTGAAAGATTTTGTGTCATTTTCACTTTGCAGGGACTTAACGGTCGCCTGTAAATGAGGCATGTTGAGGTTTGCTCTTACTCTTGCGTCAAGGAGGCGACCTGACAGGAACCGGGGGACATTGTCACTTTTTCCCGGCGCTGCCCCGCGTCTTTGGCCAGCAGGTCCAACACGTCGTTGTTGTACACTTCCATCACCGACATCTCCAGCGCGTGGCTTGCTGAGGGCTTCTCGGAGATCAGCCTGGCTCACAAGGTTATTGCTCAATTTCAGATCACGAGGACCTTAGTTGCGCTGGATTTACACATTTGTTTTACCGAAAGATCTCCTCGGAGGCCTTTACGATGATGCCCTGCTGCAGCCCTGAGGGTTCATTTAACTCGGGGGATCCCGTCATGGTGTAAGTCTTCCCGCTTCCTGTCTGCCCGTACGCCATTATGCACACATTGTAGCTGAAGACGAAGGAAGTTTGTGTTTATCTCAGCGTATCGATGTCGTCACTTTTGCCTGATCCTTACCCATCCAGCAATGAGGTAAGGAGGGGCTTGACCTCCTCAAACACAGCTTCCTGGGAGTCCTCTGGCCCATGAACCCTTGAGGAAATTATTTATTGTAGTGACAGAAAAATATGTAGCCTTTATCATGAAAAAAAAAAATTGTTGGTGTACCTCTCAAATTCAAACATCTTGTTGAGTGCTGGCACTCCTGGCTTCATGCAGTTCACAACCACAGTGTCCTTCAACAAATTAAATATATAGAAGTAGATACCAAATCACACATGGACAGTATTTATAAAGCTTACATCACTGATGGCATGGATCACTTGCTCCGATGATGCAGGCCTGAAATGGACATGACCGTGTTTAATGCATACATCTAATGTGATATTTTGGACTGTTTCTTTTAGTGCAAGACGCACCCCCATCCAGAGGGGGACGACTGGACGTGGTCGAAAGGTAAAAGAGGACGCACCCTGCAATGAACCCGGATGTTCCCTCTTAACTCCTGCAGAGAATGAAACAAAATACAACTGACTTACGCGCATTTTTTTGAGATTCAAGTCATCACTCTTTTTTATTTATTTATTTTTTTGCTTTGACTTTCAATCAGAAATTGAAGACAAGAGGTCTCTACGGTATCAGCAAACTTCACAACAAGCAGTAGTTTGGCAGATAGTAAACAATTCTTCAATTCAACCAAGTGTGTTTATCTAGGAGGGGTAAAATGATACACACACACACACCAAAAAATTTCACCCAACACAGGCGTGTCTTGGACGAAACAGAAACGATGAATAGCAGTTAGCTGTAATTGGTTACATTGTCATTCCACAGCGAACGAATGGAATGAACTCACCACTAACGTGTTGTGAAGTTCTTTCCTCCTCTGCCTCTCTGCTCCGCACCTATCTCGCTCCTCCGCCAGAGAGCGCTCCAGAGTGGTCAAACGGGCTTGTAAATCTGAGTGCAGGAACTAACTTGGTGAAACAGGGACTGAAGTTTGGGTATGTCCACTAACCACAATTGGAGGATGTAAACAATCCAACATTTTGAGAAATAAGCAAAAACAAATTTTGAAGTCATAAACCCAATTTGGACGCATGAACCAACTTAAATTTGAAGATGAAAAACAGGCAAACTTTGAATGTTTACAATAAATAA
Organism: Hippocampus comes; assembly: GCF_001891065.2. Classification (NCBI taxonomy): domain Eukaryota; kingdom Metazoa; phylum Chordata; class Actinopteri; order Syngnathiformes; family Syngnathidae; genus Hippocampus; species Hippocampus comes. The sequence goes on from NW_017805409.1 coordinate 700,285, forward strand.
ATCCACATTTGGAGATTGAAACCAACCCAAACGGAAAATGCAATTGTTGGGTCTTCATGTATTCCTAGACTTACTTTCAACAGTGTCTTGGCCACATTCCTTCAGAGAATAGCATCTTTGTTGTTCTACGTTCTCCTGTAGCTGCTTGCTCTTTTCCTCCAGCTCAGTGGCAAAACTCACATAGACGGCAAAAAGTTCGCTTAGACACTGTTTCAGGGTCTGAAAACAAACATATAACAAATCAAACAGGAAGGAAATCTAGTCTGAAATCAGGTCTGTGTTCTTTACCTGGACCTCAGAAATTAGCTTTGCAATGGATGAGCGGGTGATCTTATTTTCAACCTGTGGAGGGTTGGAGGCCTTGCTGTCCTTCTCTTCTTGCAACTTTGCCAAGGACTAAAACAAAGAAAAAGACACACACGCTTAACATATGGCTTTCCAAGTTTGATATCGCACCCACCCTCAATTCAGATAAATAATATTTGTAAATGAATACATTCAACTAAATAAAAGTAATAAAAACATTCTTCTTGTTTGACAAATTCATGGTGCTTCCCTGAAAGTGGATTGTATAATAAATGAAATCAAATGATTCCATAATCCACGGTCTTCAAGTGAGATACATTTTGGGGTCAAGTCTATAGATGCAGAGAAATTACTTTCAAAAAATAAGTTACATGTGTCATTTCCAATGTGAAATAAACGAGTCATGATGATTGTAAATTTTTAAAAAAAGTATTTTAAAGTTCCCTGAATCTCCAAAAGAAATTCACCGAAGAAATAAGCCTCTTACCTCAGCGAGCCTGACATTAAGAATAGCAGTCTCTGTCTCCAATTCCAGTATTCGCTCCTCTTTAGCCTGAAAACACAATGATAGGAATTATTTTGTTAAAATTATAATAAAATGGAAACCCACGAGCCTCGAAACAACATTTCCCCACCATTACGAGTACTTACTCTTAATTTGTGTTCCAGCAGGTGCACCTGGTGCGCAAATACTTGGTCACGGTTCACAAAAAGAGGCATTTTTTTTCTTTTTTTGTGGTTTATGAAAGAGAAAATAAGTTTTTAAAGAGAGGAGAGCTATTTACGCTCTCTCTGTTGTTCGCAGACGCTTAATGTTTTTTAATCCGATTAGAAACTGCCCAGAAGAATTTGTAAATGCTCACCTGTCTCAAAGGCTCTGCTATTAATAGTATCGTTTGTTTTTGTTGTTGTTGTTTTTAAACAACAACAACAAACAAAACTGTTTTGTCCAGGTAATGAATGACATTCAAACGCGGAAATATCATGAAAATAGACCACATTTTGCCTTTGTCGGCAAAGACGGTTGGAGACAAGTAATAATCTAGTTTCAGTAGGTGTCGCTAGTGCATTGTCAACCGTCAACATACAACCAAAGAAGGAGACCGACGTAGAAGAAGAAAAGGTTTGACACAAGGTGGCAGCAGAGTGCAAAGAATGATTGGTGACTAATCCAACAGCCAAATGCAAAGAAATAAATTACGAAAACAAATTACAAAGAGCACATAAATGTACAGTTTTGTGTGCTACACTTAAAAGTATTTGGTTTCTCGTTGATGTATCGACATTTATGAAAATGCCATGCAGCCAACAATATAATAAGCTTAATAATTAAACTATTTTTGGTTCGCACATGAATAGTCGTTGAAGCCAAACAATATATTTTCAAAACAACAGAAAATACGGTTCCATAATGCATAAAGCAAATGGAACACATTTTCAGGGTATCCTACAAAAGAAGAGCTATCAATGACCATTAAAAAAAAAAAACACCTTTGCATGGGTAACACCTATGAATTGAGTTGCACATTCAATATGGCGGACACAGCTACGTATGTCCGCAAGAGCAAGTGAGGCGGGGTATATTTGATAGTGGAAGTAACGAAGAAGAAAATCACTTCCGCCTTCGTCATGACCCCCGAAACACTTCTTGAATGCACACTAAATACGGCTTTTTGTTAAAAAATGGCAAAAGCGAAGGACAAACGACGGGAGAACACCAGCGTGGCCAGTGAGGTAACATTACAGTCCTATCCTGAACTTTGCTGGCTTTGTTGAAAGCTTTTATTCGCTAAAATTTATGTTTAATGGGAAATTAAATAACAATAATAATAATAGTAATAAATGTTTCTTCCACGTGACATGAACAAATGAATGCAGATTGACCACTTGGAGGAGCGGCGGGCGCGTTGCCATGACAACCTGGAAAAGTCCGAGTTCAGGAGCAGAAAAGAGAAGCTGTCCGAGGAAGAGAGGTGACAATAATATCCATCTATAATATTATCCCTAATCATAATCATGACAAGAACATACCTACTTCTTCTACGCCTATAAGGTTCCAAAAAGGTGTTCTTTTGAAAGGCAGTGGGTCCGTGTGGAAAATTGTCTGCAATTCTTCAAATTTAAAACTTTATATTCATATTAATTTTGTGTTTACTTATTTATTGTCTTGTTGATTTTAGTCCCTTTTTCCTTCTCCTCTTTTCGCAGGCAACAACTGGAAAAACATATGGCAGTCATGACCGAAAGGATGCAAAATTTAGGTATGCTCAAAAAGTCGCCCAATTTGACGCTGTACACATGGTTTAATATTATTTTGCTTGTATTTTTCATGATCTTATGCAATACAAATTAAGTAATATTATTTTTATTTTAATTTTCCACAATTGTACAGATGTTTTATTGACACCAAATGTCAAGCCAATGAGATCATTTTTAAGTACAGAACAACAAAATATCTCGGCAACGTTAGAGAGACCCTTTCGAAACCGTTCTTGGGGGCACTTCAGGACACGCACTGTACCTGCATGTATATTAATAAGCACTTAAAATGTTTTCTTGCCCTAGACAAAGAGTTGCTGCATTTACGAGAGCAGAACAGGAGGAACACGTTGCTGTCGGTGGCTCTGCTGGCCATCTGCGCTCTCTTCTACTACATCTTCATCTACGACCACAACGAACACTCATGATGACATAATACTCGCGGCTATCCAACTGTTTTTTTTTTTTAATGATTCCACGGAAATCCTGCTGCTAGGTTACTGACCAAACTGGGTGCTACTCATCATATATGTGCCTATTGCCTTATTCTTTTTCCATCTTAACATCCATGTACTAGTATCCTCTTTGTCATCACTAGTAAGACAATTCAGCACACTTGATATCAAGGATATGCACTAAATATTCAAATATGTATATGTGATACCTGACTCTAAGTTCCAGCCATTTATTACCCCGAGCTACATTCATGGCCGTTTTTTTTTTTTTTTTAATCACGTCAATGTGCTTCTCGTCAAAATAAAAGCATTTTTGTAATTACACATACACACATAACGTGCAATAATTGACTTCTATGCATGTCACGGTATGATGGACAATTAAGCGACTGCTATAACACACAAGTTCCCTTCTGTGCCAATATATATTGATTTCTTATGATGAGAATTATGATTGCAACCACAGCTGCCATTTAAAAAGAAAGAGGCAAAAAAAAAAAAAAGAATGGTGTATAAAGATTACGCCGGCTTGACTCATAAGTGGTCTGCTATTCTCGTCTGGCATTTATGATTTCCCCTCCTTAGAGTATTTTAAGTTAGTGCATTATTTGGGGAAAAGAAAATGACAGTATTTTGTTTGCCATTAAAAGTATTTTTCTGTAAAGCAGGGTTCATTACGTGACTCACTGCTTCCACAAAAAAAAAAAAAAAAAAATGGGCAACATTTGGAAGATAAAGATTACTGGAAAGCAGAACAAGATGAACAGCAGACTCTTTTTTAATTTATTTTGGGACTTGTTTGAAAGACAGTTTCCTTTTTGTATTTTAAAAAAGGATTCTGGTATTCTCGAAAGGAATTATATATATTGTACCCCAATAAAGTATTTCAGAAGGAAACTACAATGTTTTTATGGTCGTGTTTTTGTTAAAAGATTATGTACTTATTTTTTAAAACAGATTTTTAAAAATGGTAATTTAATACGAATTTGTAGGAAGGAAGGTCTATGGTGATTTTGTATTCTAGTTTTGATGCAAATTGTACAAAAATTTGTGTTTAAATGTACAAAAAACATTAATTTGGAAATTGTACAAAAATATATACATTTAGTTAATTGGGGGTGGTCCACAAATGTAGTACAGTACTTTAGTTGGAAATTGTACAAAAATTTGGGAATCATACACAAATGTAGTCATCAACTGAACAAATAACGCAGTAGCTTGGTAGGACATTGTAAAAAAAAATGTAGATTAGTAGGAAAGTGCACAAAAGATGCAGTGGTCGGGTTTGTTCATATTATTATTACGCCATTGCAGTGGTCGAGCATGTTGTCCACAATGATTATCGGTACACTGTTCATTATTCTTGGTCTGCCGAGTGAATCACTGTTTGCCTGGCCCCACTCACTCACTCACTCACTCACTCACTCACTCACTCACTCACTCACTCACTCACTCACTCACTCACTCACTCACTCACTCACTCACTCACTCACTCACTCACTCACTCACTCACTCACTCACTCACTCACTCACTCACTCACTCACTCACTCACTCACTCACTCACTCACTCACTCACTCACTCACTCACTCACTCACTCACTCACTCACTCACTCACTCACTCACTCACTCACTCACTCCAAGAGCAAGTGAGGCGGGGTATATTTGATAGTGGAAGTAACGAAGAAGAAAATCACTTCCGCCTTCGTCATGACCCCCGAAACACTTCTTGAATGCACACTAAATACGGCTTTTTGTTAAAAAATGGCAAAAGCGAAGGACAAACGACGGGAGAACACCAGCGTGGCCAGTGAGGTAACATTACAGTCCTATCCTGAACTTTGCTGGCTTTGTTGAAAGCTTTTATTCGCTAAAATTTATGTTTAATGGGAAATTAAATAACAATAATAATAATAGTAATAAATGTTTCTTCCACGTGACATGAACAAATGAATGCAGATTGACCACTTGGAGGAGCGGCGGGCGCGTTGCCATGACAACCTGGAAAAGTCCGAGTTCAGGAGCAGAAAAGAGAAGCTGTCCGAGGAAGAGAGGTGACAATAATATCCATCTATAATATTATCCCTAATCATAATCATGACAAGAACATACCTACTTCTTCTACGCCTATAAGGTTCCAAAAAGGTGTTCTTTTGAAAGGCAGTGGGTCCGTGTGGAAAATTGTCTGCAATTCTTCAAATTTAAAACTTTATATTCATATTAATTTTGTGTTTACTTATTTATTGTCTTGTTGATTTTAGTCCCTTTTTCCTTCTCCTCTTTTCGCAGGCAACAACTGGAAAAACATATGGCAGTCATGACCGAAAGGATGCAAAATTTAGGTATGCTCAAAAAGTCGCCCAATTTGACGCTGTACACATGGTTTAATATTATTTTGCTTGTATTTTTCATGATCTTATGCAATACAAATTAAGTAATATTATTTTTATTTTAATTTTCCACAATTGTACAGATGTTTTATTGACACCAAATGTCAAGCCAATGAGATCATTTTTAAGTACAGAACAACAAAATATCTCGGCAACGTTAGAGAGACCCTTTCGAAACCGTTCTTGGGGGCACTTCAGGACACGCACTGTACCTGCATGTATATTAATAAGCACTTAAAATGTTTTCTTGCCCTAGACAAAGAGTTGCTGCATTTACGAGAGCAGAACAGGAGGAACACGTTGCTGTCGGTGGCTCTGCTGGCCATCTGCGCTCTCTTCTACTACATCTTCATCTACGACCACAACGAACACTCATGATGACATAATACTCGCGGCTATCCAACTGTTTTTTTTTTTTAATGATTCCACGGAAATCCTGCTGCTAGGTTACTGACCAAACTGGGTGCTACTCATCATATATGTGCCTATTGCCTTATTCTTTTTCCATCTTAACATCCATGTACTAGTATCCTCTTTGTCATCACTAGTAAGACAATTCAGCACACTTGATATCAAGGATATGCACTAAATATTCAAATATGTATATGTGATACCTGACTCTAAGTTCCAGCCATTTATTACCCCGAGCTACATTCATGGCCGTTTTTTTTTTTTTTTTAATCACGTCAATGTGCTTCTCGTCAAAATAAAAGCATTTTTGTAATTACACATACACACATAACGTGCAATAATTGACTTCTATGCATGTCACGGTATGATGGACAATTAAGCGACTGCTATAACACACAAGTTCCCTTCTGTGCCAATATATATTGATTTCTTATGATGAGAATTATGATTGCAACCACAGCTGCCATTTAAAAAGAAAGAGGCAAAAAAAAAAAAAAGAATGGTGTATAAAGATTACGCCGGCTTGACTCATAAGTGGTCTGCTATTCTCGTCTGGCATTTATGATTTCCCCTCCTTAGAGTATTTTAAGTTAGTGCATTATTTGGGGAAAAGAAAATGACAGTATTTTGTTTGCCATTAAAAGTATTTTTCTGTAAAGCAGGGTTCATTACGTGACTCACTGCTTCCACAAAAAAAAAAAAAAAAAATGGGCAACATTTGGAAGATAAAGATTACTGGAAAGCAGAACAAGATGAACAGCAGACTCTTTTTTAATTTATTTTGGGACTTGTTTGAAAGACAGTTTCCTTTTTGTATTTTAAAAAAGGATTCTGGTATTCTCGAAAGGAATTATATATATTGTACCCCAATAAAGTATTTCAGAAGGAAACTACAATGTTTTTATGGTCGTGTTTTTGTTAAAAGATTATGTACTTATTTTTTAAAACAGATTTTTAAAAATGGTAATTTAATACGAATTTGTAGGAAGGAAGGTCTATGGTGATTTTGTATTCTAGTTTTGATGCAAATTGTACAAAAATTTGTGTTTAAATGTACAAAAAACATTAATTTGGAAATTGTACAAAAATATATACATTTAGTTAATTGGGGGTGGTCCACAAATGTAGTACAGTACTTTAGTTGGAAATTGTACAAAAATTTGGGAATCATACACAAATGTAGTCATCAACTGAACAAATAACGCAGTAGCTTGGTAGGACATTGTAAAAAAAAATGTAGATTAGTAGGAAAGTGCACAAAAGATGCAGTGGTCGGGTTTGTTCATATTATTATTACGCCATTGCAGTGGTCGAGCATGTTGTCCACAATGATTATCGGTACACTGTTCATTATTCTTGGTCTGCCGAGTGAATCACTGTTTGCCTGGCCCCACTCACTCACTCACTCACTCACTCACTCACTCACTCACTCACTCACTCACTCACTCACTCACTCACTCACTCACTCCATTTTCACCTCCCCAACAACCACCCAATCACTTGTGGCCAAAGTAAACAGCAGCCACTCGTTCACATTTGAAATGATGTGTTTCATAAATTAAAGCAAAATGAATCAAATGAGGACCTTTAGACAGCAGCCATTGTGAGGGACACACAAATGCGCATCTTACCCATTAAGATTTTACATTTTGTCTCTTCAAAGCCTACGTTTGACATGCGCAGTTGCTCCTCTGCAGGACAATAGATAGGACCAAGGTGGGGCGCAACAGTCCAGCACCGCGGGCTGGCCGACATCACATCATGGCTCGGCTCCCCTCCTGCAGAAAACCTCTTCAGCTACCAATGTGGTTGACTGGGTAGCACTGCTGAAAAGTTAGCATTTCGTATTTTGGCATTTAGTATGCTAGCATCAAGCATGCTCATAACTCCAGAAAACGCTGGCAGGCCCACGTTTTTGCAACAATATTATCTACTTATCTACAGATTTACCATATTCTTTTTTTTTTTTTTTTTTTACACATAAAGGTGATATGCTAACATATGTAAGTCGAGGGGCTTACACATATTTAACTTAAGTTTTTGTAGCTTATGAAAAAACACTAATATGCTAATATTTTGTATGCTAACATCCAGCAACATAGCGCTGAGCGCAAAAAGAGGTGTGCAGCAGAAATACACTTCCAATGCGTGACTGTCTCCTGTTTATATAGCAAGTGGGAGCAAAACGCAAATAACGCTAACTATAGATATGGTAATGCCGAAAAGGGGCAGCATTTAAAATCGAGCAGGTCAAAGTGACTTGTGCTAGCTAGCGTCAAGCATACTAGCAACTTCAGAAAACATTGGCAGGCCCGTCATTGTGTAAGCTTTTGTTAAATTGTTAATTATTATCATTTTATGTTTGAACATTACAGTATTGTCTTTGATGTTAAAGTTACCTAAATTATATTCTCTTTAATAATTTCTTAAACATGTTTATGTTGAGATCGTCTGATTGGCTGAAGGAAACAGGAAGTGTTTTAGTAGCGGAAGAAGGAGTTGTGCTCTCGAACGTGCTGCGGTGCAGATGTCTTTTTTTTCTTCGCAATAAAACTGTATTCAAATGATTCCATCTCTCCTTTTGCCGTTCGTAAAGTAGAGCTAAACACTGAAAACAACGAACCCCTCAACTTACAATAGTTTATATTTAAATAAATAAATAAATAAAATGAATATGGTGATACTGTAGATAATATTGTTACGAACAGGTGGTATGATAACATTCTTAGCTTAGGTTTTTATAATTTATGAAAAAATACAAAAACAGTATGCTAATTTTTTTGTATGCTAACATCCATCAACATAGCACTCATCGCAAAAAGAAGCGTAAGGCAGAAATACACTTCCAATGCATGACTGTCTCCTGTTTCATAAGCAAGTGGGAGCAAAACGCTAATAACGCTAACTGTGGATATGCTAATGCCGAAAAGTCATTTAAAATCGAGCAGGTCAAAGTGACTTGTCTGACTCACTCTACCGTTAATGGCATTTAATCGTACCTTGGCTGCTCGACGAGTGATCAACTGAGGTGCAACGTCGCCATGCTCTCGCCGTCCTTTTGGGTCAGGCTGACCTGGTAGTGGAGATATTGGTTCCTGGAAAGAAATGTGAAAATAACTAGCGTTCTTGCTTGGACCCCCCCAAAAAAGTAATGCTCGCCTGAGCTGTGAGAACTGCTGTAAAGCTGGAAAATAAAACATTGCATCAAAACCTCAAAAAAAAAAAAAAAAAAAAATCAAGGTGTCTCCCCTGCAGCCCACACCCCACCTCGCAACCCTGAACTCAAGACACGTGAGCCATCTTGTGCCAACATGCTTTTGGCTGTGCCGTGCGTCTCCGTGCAACCACATTATCACAGTTGTTTACTTTTACTTCCCCTCTCAAAAAGATTTTAATAAAAATGTTTTCTGGGAAAAGTTCTGGAATGTCTGGTGTAAATTTTTTTTTCCATTTCACGAAAAGCTTGTTTTTGAGCAAGGCAGTGTCGACTATTTCTCTCGGCAATACAGTAGTTGTTGTGTCCGTCACTCACACTGCCCGACGATTCCTCAGAAGTGTCCCCGCCCGATCATCAGGCACCCACACACAATCTGCTCGAAAAAAACGCTTGACCACCAAGCCCAGGCAGGCATGTCTCGCCCGCATCACATTACGTTTCCGTGGTAACCAACCCAAATGTGACAAGGACAAGTTTGGAGCCACATCTCGAATTACGCAATTGCAAATCTCAAGGTCTGTTTTCAATCGAAGCGAAAGTCGTTTAATTACATCAAGATTGCATTTTCCGATTAAAAAGTGGAATGAATTTGAGTTATGATTCTGTGGCGTAATTGTCGTTTCCTTACATCATTTAAACTGTTCAATGGTCTGCTGTTGCGTCCAGTGGGTGACAATATTTCAACTATAACAAGACAAAAATGGACGTCAAAGGGTTTGTTTTCAATTTTTTCCCCCCTGGTTCTTTGTTTTGTGCGGAGCATTCCGGACATCTGACAAAACCGAAGGCTAAAAATATTTTTTGGGAGAACAATTCAATATAGTCTTTTATCATGAGCGTAAATTAGCATTTTGTCGGAATTCTGTCTATTCTTTTTATGTTTATAATTCAATATTTATCATCTTATCATTCGTTATTTTACTCCACTGAGGGCTACAAAATATTTGATTACAAGTGATCTAAAAGTGTCTTTTAGTACAGTGTATGGATGTAATATTTTATGTTTTATCTGTAATCTTGTTACATTCCGATTTTTTTCTCATAATAATAATTAGACTTTATTCCCATAACTATACAACCCCCTTCTCGTAACATGATGACTTTAACCCTTTCAGGGACAGCGGTCACTCCAGTGGACATCTTATCATGTTATCGTTATTGGTGCATTAAACGGTTAAACACAAAATATCGCGTTCATCTCCTAATGCTCAAATTTTAATCAGTATTTACGAGTTGATTTATTTTTGTGTTTTCCTCCCGAGTCCGTCGACGAGGAATATTTTCTGACCAATCTCGCAGTCAACAGACGAGTTCACAAGCACACATTGACACGTGACCGCCGCTCCCGGGGGGGGGGGGGGGGGTCCTCATTAACATGGAGATAATGCGTCACTTTCAACAAAACACGTTTGTTTCTTGTGAGTGCGCCACGCTGAGCGAAGCGTCATATTAGCGCAAATAAAAGAAAACAAAACAAAACAAAAACAGTCAATAAATCTCATGGGTGGGGGGGGGGCTTCATTGAGGAAACGTCGGAGGTTGCCAATCTATCAGTGGCGTGGATGACGTAAGTTTGGCGGGTTTTGTAATACATTTACGTATTTATTTTTTTTAATCATTTTACTGTCATGCAGTCGCACTTTTATGTTAATCAGCGTTTACTGAAATTATTCTTAGATTTCTAGACCTCGTGGTGCACCTTGAGTTGTTTATTGGAGCCAAGTTTTATTTTGTCGATTCTATTGGGAAAGTGTCGAACTGCCCGTCACCGCAGTGCAATACCTCTTAAGTTATTTTATTGTAATATATATTTTTTTGTGTGTATTTATTTGTATCGGGATTATGTTATTTCTGGTGTGGTGGACATGTATGTTACAGTATTGATATATTTATTTCTTTTTTTATTTTTCCTTCCGTTGCCAATCCGGAAATGGCGTTCATGCGACATTTTAGATGTCTACACAGGTCACTTGCACAAATATTGGGAGCATTTTTTTTCAGTAACATTGCAACATTTTTCAATGAAAAATTTGACCTTTTTACATAACGGCTTGAATGTGGGAACATTTCAGCTTCTCGGAACAGTCGGAACAATCTCGTAATGTTCACATTTTAATCTTGTAATAATACTTAACGTTGTTTTTTTTTCTGTCGAAACAGTACAATTTCAATCAAGTCAATTTTAACAAGACTTGAATTTGTATTTTTTTTCTCCTGATACTAACACAACCTTTTTCATTTTTAAAAATACAAATTGAAGAGATTGACTTTTTCATGTAATATTACGTTAATGGAACATTCCAACTTTAGTAACTTTTCTCATAGAACGTTGCAATTTTAACACTTTCAGGTAGAGCGGGGCGGCCCGGTGGTTCAATTCCAGCTCCGGCTTCCCTGTGTGGACTTTGCATGTTCTCCCCGGGCCTGTGTGGGTTTTCTCCGGGTACTCCAGTTTCCTCCCACGTTCCAAAAACATGCATGGCAGGCTGATTGAACACTCTAAATTGTCCCTCAGAGTGAGTGTGAGCGTGGATGGTTGTTCATCTCTGTGTGTGTGCCCTGCGATTGCCTGGAAACCGGTTCAGGGTGTCCCCCGCCTACTGCCCGAAGGCTGCTAGGATAAGCTCCAGCAACCCCCGCGACCCTTGTGAGGATAAGCGGATCGGAAAATGGATGGATGGATGGTACAGCGGTTACTACAGTGGACAGCTTATCGTGTTATCAGGGTGCATGAAAGGGTTAATGTCATAAGAAACTCTGCAAACAATACGTTCATGTCACCACAGTCCAAATCAAGGGAAGAAACTGTAACTTTGGGATTTTGAACGTGGTCACCCGGGTTCCCTCGGCACGTTTTCAGACAAAGACACGTGCGCACAAACATGCACAGCGAGAGAGCAAACACGCTTGAAATGTGTCTGCGTGGAAATTGAAGCTATTTTTCGCAGACAAGCACTTTGCGCCGTCAACGTGCCATTAGCTTCGTCAAACACAGGCAGCCACGCAGGAAATCAAAGTGAGATGGAAAGGGACACAAGAAGGAGTCGCTCCACACGCATGCCTTTTTGCCTTTGTAGCACTTTATTCTTTGTTGTGTTTTTTTTTTAAATTCCCCCCCAAGTAGAAAACACAGTGAAAGACACAAAACATACAAAATAGAAAAATATCACACCACACCACACAAGAAGGGTTGTTATGATACTGCTTTGGCATTTCAAAATGAAACAAAAACAAACAAGACGTTGAATAAAGTGCAAATTTTTTTTTCCATGAAAATACATTCACAGGTGAAGTCTGAATTTTTTTTTCTCAGTCTTTTTTTTGTTCTTGTTCAAAATGGTTTTCAACGCTCCCTCCAGAACTCGTGTTGAGTTTAAAGTGCTGATATCCAATGGCTGCCATTTTACACACAATGTACCTTTAAAAAAAATAAAATAAAATAAAAAATTCAATTAAATATGTTATGAACTCTGAAATGAATAAATACGATAAAATGTTTGGGTAAAAAAAAATAAAAAAATCAAAGCACCTTCTATAAAGACTGATTTGGGGTGTAAAATAATAGGAGCGTTGCAACAAGCACATGTCGCGACGAATCTTTGACGTTACAAAGTTAATCCCAGAATGATTTGGGTTTACAGTTTACTTTTTTTTTTCTTCTTGGGAGCGTTATATTTTTGTCATCATTCGACTTTTTTTTTTTTTGTTTCCCTTGGACATTTTGATTTCTTAGTCATCCGTTTTGACAATTCATGTCTTTGTTAGTCACCGTATGATTTGAAATTTACCGACAGGAGGAATGACAGAAAAATAACATGACGGAGTGACGATAAATTTGGTTCGAACTGAAAAAATAAAATGACGGACTGAGGATGACGGACAGGTACCCAGGCCACTGATGGATGACGAAAGACGGACTGGCAGAATTTTGTAAAATGTCCATCTCTGCTCGTAACGTTCCCGTTGAAATATCCGAATATTGTGAGTTTGATGTAACATGACTTGTCTATAAGTCTATGACTGCGGCGGTTTTTTGTTCTCCACTCCGTCGTAGGAGCGGCTCACACTTCGCTGGGCGACCTGGAGCGGTAGGCGGCGTTTGCCCGAAAGCAGCCGCACAGTAGCAAGTAAATGGAGCGCTGGATCTCGGCGTTCCTGTAGGCGTAGATGATGGGGTTGATCATGGAATTGTAGGTGGCGGGCAGCAGCGTGGCGTACGTGTAGACCGATGGATACTCTCGCTCGCCCACCAGGCAGTAGACAGCGAAGGGCAGCCAGCTGGCACCGAAAGTCCCCAGGATGATGGCCAGGGTGGACACGCCCTTCTTGGTGGCCACGTAGTGCGAGGCGGAGAAGAAATGCTGCTGCAAGGCGATCTGGTGGGCGTGGCGGCACACGATCTTACAGATCTTAAAGTAGAGTGTCAGCATGAGCGCGAAGATGACGAAAAAGGCGGTGGCCAGCAGCGTCACGTTGCCGCGCGTCAGCGGCCGCACGATGCTGCACGTCTCCGGCTCGTCCAGGCAGTTCCAACCCAGCACGGGCAGCAGGCCCAAGAGCAGCGACGCGCCCCAGGTGGCCAGCAGCATGGCGTGGGTCCAGCGCAGCGTCTTCTCCGAGAAGTAAGTGAGGGCGTTGTAGAGTGACAGGTAGCGGTCCACCGTGATGGCAAGCAGGCTGATGATGGACGCCGCGAAGGACGCCACCAGGAAGCCCACCGTCACCAGACTGACGGTCTGCGAGGAGACCACGTACTGAAAGACGAAGTTGAGGATGAGCCCCACGCCGGCCAGCAGGTCGGCCGTGGCCAGGCTGCCGACCAGCATGAACATGGGAGTCCTGAGCGTGGGCGTGTAGAAGATGATGGCCACCACGATGGCGTTCTCGCAGGCGATGGCCGTGCCCGACATGCACAGCATAATGTCCCACGGGTTGACGCCAAAGGCCAGCGGGACGTCTGATGACAGCGCCAGAGTGCCGTTGCGCTCTGACTCCGTCCACAACTGCGCCCCGGCCGACGAGTCGTTCGCCGGCGGCGGCGCGGCCGAGTCGTTCATAAGCGCCGGGTGATTTCTCCTGCGGGAGAAAAAAACAACGCAGGGGGGATCAATACAAACCCTTGCGGAATTCCCTCTGTGGCTTTATCTGCTTTTTACTTTTCCCAATCAAGCTACCTCAGACCTGCATAAGATCTTCCTGACCTTTGGACTTCCACCCTTCATTGTCTCAGACACACTTGGGAAAATTTTGCATCCTTTCTCACCTTTGCTTAAAAACTACTTGACTGCCTTCCTTACCTTGTGGTCTTCACCTCAGAACTGCTTACTTCGGCTTTCCTTGCCCCCTTGCTTCCTTCCCTGCCTCGGACCCACATTTTGTTTTGTATCAGTCCTTCCCTGGCTTAAAACCAATTTTCTGCCTTTTTTTTTTTTTTTTGCATTCTTCCTTCATTTAAAACTACTTTCCTGCTGTCCTGACACTCCACACTCCAGACCAGTCTTTTTTTCCTTTCAGACCTTCCTTCCCTATCACCTTTCGTTTCTCCTTTTCTCAGATCCGCTTTTTATCAGCATGCTCCTTATTGATGCATTTGTCTCTTCGCATTATCCAGCATATTTTGAATGCACAATGGCATTAGTTAGAATGGTGCAAAATCATTGTCATACTAATTAATATGCGCCCGTCGCACAGAAATCAGATGCATATTTTTAACACGTCATGAATATTGATGATTGTCTCCCAGTATTTACTCAACATATTCTGACACTTAACATCACAGATATGGATTCTTGTCTCTCAGCTTCGACACAATTTAGATTTTTTTTTTGCAAGCAATCACATCCAATTTCTTTGATTCAATATTGATACTTTGTTTGTCTCAGCATTCACCCAGCATATTTTTGACGGTCATTATTTGAAAACTTGACTCCGACGTGCACACAATTTTACTACATTTGTCTCTTAGCATTCACACAATGCATTTTGGTGACATGTTTCATCAATATGGATGCTCAAACGTCAAATATTTGAATGCAATATCCAGACTTTGACTTTTAGGCTCAAAAATTGCATTTTACTTGTCTTTCAGCATTCACACAATGCATATTTTTAGCTTGGCTCTCTGCATACACATAAGTACACTGATGCACTTCTTTTGGCAGCTCAATAAAAACAAATAGAGCAGTGGTTCTTAACCTTGTAAGAGGTACCGAACCCAACCAGTTCATATGCACGTTCACCGAACCCTTCATTAGTGAAAATTAAAATTTAGATCTTTTACAAATTCAAGACATTAAAAAAACACATTTATTAAAAACAGAAAAAAGTGAATAAAATTACATGACCCAAGTACAATCAAACCTCGGTTTTTGAAGGTCTCGGTTTCGTCCAATTCGGTTTTCGACCAAAAATTTCGAGTTTTTCATGCCTCAGATGACGAACACATTTCGGTTCTCGAACAAACTGAGCGCACTTGAAGGCACCATTAGACTCCTCTCCCTTCCTTACACGAGGAAGTGACGCTTCCTGGGTAGACGAGGAAGTGACGCTTCTTCGTGTTGCTTTTCATTGTAAGCAGACGTGTTCAGTAAACATTTTTATTTTAAAAAGAGCGTGGTTTCGGTTTTCGAACAATTTTGGTTTTCGAACAGCCTTCTGGAACGGTTATGGACGAAAACCGAGGTTTGACTGTATAATGAGCGAACTAAATTTCCCGCAGCACTGATTGGATAAGTAATGTCACGTGATCATCCGCAGCCAATGATGGCCAAGCGGGCGTGTCATATCTGACTGTTCATAACGGGTGTACGTTAACCAACATGGCCGAGGCTCCGTTGAACCCCCGAGACCGATTCACCGAACCCGTCGAGTTCGATCGAACCCAGGTTAAGAACCACTGAAATAAAGTGTTACATATTGTCAGTCATTTGCTATCTCAAGCACAAAAAAAAAAAAATCAATGCTGAAATATGAACGCATTTTGAAAAGTTGGAAGTCTCCAGTTGAAGTTGCTGCCTGCGTGCCGGTTAAGGAGCTCTCCGCGGTCCTGAATCGGCATCACACTCGAACTTTCCGAGTGAACATACGTTAACGCGATGTGATTATTCCTCTCGTTTTCGAGCTCCTTTCAACAATCTATTTGAGCATTATCAATAGTTATGCACTCTTGGGGGGGGGGGGGCAAAAAAACAATCCCCCCAAAAAAAGAAATAAAGTGGAGCATACCTTCCTCGACGAGCAGAGGTTGGCGGGGGAAGCGGCGATCCCCACTTCCACGCAGGCACCGGCGGACGTTGGCGGTGGCCGACGCGGCGGCCGTGCTCCCCACACGTGGGACGCACACCCGAGGCAGAAGCGGTGTGAAGTACCATTGGCGGAGGACGGCAGAGGAGCGAAGAGCGGCCGGGGGACGCCCTCAAGGGACAGCTTTAAGATGCCGTGACGTCACGAAGGAGGAGTCTGAATGTGCAGGGCGGGGCTTTGTTCCCACGCTCCGAAGGCATTTGATGGTTTGTCACCCGAGGAGACGCACGGCGGACACTTTAGTACACTAGTTTCAAACTCAAGGCCCGGGGGCCACATCTGGCCCGCCATGTCATTTTATGTGGCCCGCAAAAGCAAATCATGTCTATCAACTTCCATGATCCAATAATTTTGTTACCCTGCTTACACTCATTTGAACAATAATCGAGCAACCAACAAACAAATAGTTGACTGGAGTGATCTCAAAAGTAGTAATCAAAGTAACAACGCGATGAGATTGTTAAACATTTATTAACGGCCCTCGGAGTGACTTAACTCCAAAGTGGCCCGCGACAAAAATGAGTTTGACACTTCTGCTTTAAGAGGTGCACTTGATGACATTCGAGAGCTCAAGTAGAAGTTGTTCCATTTCCACATTTGTAGCTCAAAACACCTGTATGCCAAGGATACTCACTCCACTGAAATAAATGGAGATGCCATTAATTCGTTCCAGCCACCCCACAAAACCCATGTGCATTTTTTTTTAACCAAAGAAAATGATGCTCTCTAAAGTGAGTAATAACACAATTAAATAGAATGCAAAGAATCAAACAGGTTTGTACATCAGGTTGAAATCATTGCAATGCCTGGGTTTGTGCAACTTGGCCAGTACCCATATAATACAGTGATGAAAATACAAAGAATTACTGTTAAGGGACTCAGTAAACTGCTGTCATATTCTTACTTTTTGCAGACATACAGTGTATCTCTCTCTCTCGATAGATAGATAGATAGATAGATAGATAGATAGATAGATAGATAGATAGATAGATAGATAGATAGATAGATAGATAGATAGATAGATAGATAGATAGATAGATAGATAGATAGATAGATAGATAGATAGATAGATAGATAGATAGATAGATAGATAGATAGATAGATAGATAGATAGATAGATAGATAGATAGATAGATAGATAGATAGATAGATAGATAGATAGATAGATAGAGAGATCGATAGATATTCACACACAATGAAGGAACGGCTAAAGAGGCAGCTTGAAGAAAACATATAAATACTAAGGGTAACCACTTTTTGGTTTCTTAGCAACAGCTGTTTGGCCACCTGTTCCAGCCTGGCTCTGAGTAAGGGAGGGCGGGGGGGGTGGGGGGGATGAAGAAGATGAGGAGGGATGGGGTGGCGAGGGATCAGACAGGAGTGGGGGAGCCATGTGTGGGTTTCATCCTCACAACCGAGTGAGCGACTCACATGAAGCGCCGAGTGACTCACTAAAGAGGAGCCACAATGAAGGAAGCCAAATAGATGATTAAATCTCAAGGCTCGTGAAAATATACAAAGACGAGCATTTAGTGATGGTGAGGCACGTGCGGTGAGAAACCTGCTGCGAGGAGTGCAAATGCAAAAAGAGGATTCATTGACACACGCACACACAAAACACAGACTAAAGATAAGCATTTGCTTGGTTCAGCGAATGAGAAGCAGTGGCAAGACAAGTCACGTCTGCTCACAGTGCCCTGAGCATCTGACAGTTCCTGGCTGAGAAAACAAGTGTAGATTATTTTGAAATATTATCAGAGTAGCAAGTCCTGATGTTGGGAGATTTTTTTTTTGTGTTTGTTTTCAGTCTTGCGAATGGTTCTCATATGTATGGTATGTGCGACTAATTTAGTTTTTGTTCTTGTTGTCATGTTAAATACAGTGGTGCCTTGAGATACAAGTTTAATTCGTTCCATAACTATGTTTGTTATTTAAAAGACTCAAAACATCTTTCCCCATTGACATGAATGGAGAGGCCATTAATCTGTTCTAGCTTTCACCCGCTCCACTTGTCCCCCCAACCCTTTATTTATTTCTTTATTTAATTCTAAAAATAGCACTCGAGAATATGAAGACTGATGCCTGGCCCGTCGACGTGCATCCTCACCGTAGACGAAACAAGGGTCAAGTCATGTAATCTTTTATAACACAAGACAAGTGGCAGCAAACACGTGTGGCATGAAATGGGGTCGCGGTGGAGCGCGTTCAGAGCAGAAGTGGCGCTGATTGAGGGAGGTTAAAAAGCAGATGATTGCTTCGCGGCACGTGTGCGCTGATGAGCAGATGTAACAACAACAACAACAAAAGTGGCACAATTTGACAAACGGGTCCCGCATGACCTTTTGCTGCTCCTTATGTATTTGCTTGTTTGCAGTGTACGCTTTCATACTGAGAGATCTTATGTTACGAAACAAGCAGTATCTCCCCCCCCTGTGCCCCACAACCTCCCAAAAATAAAACCCAATTAGTTCTAAAGGGAAGAAATAAGAATAATATGTTAAAACACGGGCAGCCCGGTGATCAACTGGTTACCACTTCGCCATGTGTGGGTTTTCTCCGGGTACTCTGGTTTCCTCCCATATTCCAAAAAGATGCATGGCAGGTTGATTGGGCACTCCAAATTGTCCCTCGGTGTGATTGTGAACACGAATGGTTGTTAGTCTCTGTGTGCCCTAAACGAAACAAACATGTCGAAACCAAACTCAAGTTGCACTGGGTGAGGTGTCGCGAAGTTCAGGAAAGACCTGCGTCAGCGCCCCTCCCTTCCCGCCCACCGAACAGCTGGTAGATTATCTCTCACTCCAAATACGTGACGCACGCGTCCGACTCCCAGGTCACCGGAGCTTTTAGATGAAGGGCCGCATCCGACCCTCGTTTCCTTCCGCAGGTGTGCTGGCCGACGCCCGGGCGGGGAGGGCAGCCGAGCACGAGTAGAGTTACAACTCTGCAACTGCAATGAAAGCTATTATTAGCTCCAGCCAAATGGCGTCCTTTACAAACAAGCTGCAGTCCAAACAGACCATAGTGCTCTTCAAGAGTCGAATTGACTCAACGCTGTGCTCGCTGGGTTTGAGCCGCCTAATCGCGACAGCTGTTCCGAATATTATGCTCGCTTAGCCAGAGTCAGAATATTAGAAACACACTCTCCATGTTGTGGTCTTTATGACGCTGCAAACAATCCAACGCAGGCAAGTGGGGGTACCTAATATTATGGCCTGGCATACGACCGAAAGCTGTGTATGAAAGACGACTAAATAAAGTAGCACACACCCAAAGACATAAACACAAGTACACATCGAAAGGCAAACCAACACACGGCTGCAAACAAAAACAGACACACAAGAACACAACCCCAAAACAAAAACAAATATGCATATCCACAAAAAAATAAAATAAATACTGATGAGGATTTCATTGCAGCTCCTTCGGGCATGTGCGACTCTGCCAAAGAGGGGCAATAGCGGCTAATACAGAGAGAGATGAAGATAGTCGCAGCTTCACAGTAAGCTGCATTAATAGTCAGCGCAGAGGATAAAGAATACATGCCTGTGAGTATTGTGATATTGTCTGTCTACATGTGTGTACAAACATCCCTTCCTAAAAGGATTTGAACACTGCCACACAGATGCCATTCGCTAGCATGTCCTGCATCGCATGGTAGCATTAAGATAGCAGAGGGTAAATTTGTTTTATGGTTTTAATTAATGGGTAGTAGTCGGAGTTGTCTAAGTCAGATCACTGCTATCTGAAGGCACAGCTGGATTGCAGTCATTCCAACTAGTTTTTTTTTTCCTTACTTGTCCTTCGTTTAGGAATGAGGAAAAGCAGCCCATCCTCGGCGGTCACATGCCGCCGCCGCCGCCGCCGGCCCCTCCCCTCATCCTCCGTTGCCCAGGCTCACGAGGCTCAGAGGCAGCGAGTGCCGCTCGGCCAGCATGTGCCTTTCTTTCGGCCATTCTCTTGACATCTGAAAGGAACAATTGCAAGCGTGGCAGTTCAGACAAGAGGGGAAAAGGGAGAGTTTTGAAAATGTGAAATGATTATATATACAGTATATAGATAGATAGATAGACAGACAGATAGATAGATAGATAAGAATCTGCATCTGCCTCAAAAAAAACAAAAAGATCCATATTGCTCGGGACCTAGCGATAAATTATGTTCATGACAGGTCCATGGATTGATGTTGTTATGTCAAAGCAAGAATACGGTGCGGCTTTGAGATACGAACGACCTGACATATGAGTTTTTCTAGATACGACCTGTCATTCGGCAATTTTTTTTTTCTTCTTTAATTTGTGAGCAAAATTTTCCGTCAATTCATCTTAACTCAGGGAGAAAATTACACATTATATATTTAAAACAACCACTTAACTTTGCTTTGGGTTAGCTAGCTTAACGCTAACATGTAATAGGAAACGCCATCGATGGGCTAACAAAAAGTATCGGTGTGGTTGGTGTTCTAAAACTTGAGCAATGAACTTTTCAACACAAATCACACAACAAAATATGTCGACAGGCAATCGAACAATACTCACAGGCATAGATGCTTTATCCTCTGCTAAGAACGAGGAACATTCCTGCAGATTACTGAGGAGCCGCCATGGAAATTTGTACGTCTGTATCATACTGGGCGGCCCGGTGGGCGATTGGTTAGTGTGTCCGCCTCACAGTGCAGGGGTAAAGGGTTTGGTCCCGACTGCGGCCTTCCTGTGGGGAGTTTGCATGTTCTCCCCGTGGGTTTTGCATGGGTACTCTGGTTTCCTCGCACATTCCAAAAACATGCACGGCCGCACACACCCAAAGTAGCAGCACAATATCAATTGAACAGAAGCAAAAAACAAAAAAAAAAAAATGTTTACATTCAATTAAATTGTTCTTACATGTTTTTGTCCAGCATTGTCGAGTACTAATTGTATTGTAGACATTTTTAATTTTTTTTTTTGCAATGTAATGGATTCATGGCATTCTCATTCATTAGAATGGGGAAAGAATCCAATTTGAAATTTTACGGCTTCAGAGCTGGGACAGTTGCTGCAGAGAGCTATCATTTGTATTTTTTATTACATTTATTAAAAATGAAAGCACCTTAAAAGACAGCTCTGTCTTAAAAAATATGACATGGAGTTTTAAAATAATCCTAAAAAAAAAAAACAACAGCGGCAACATCATCCATAGGAAGAAGTAGATGAAGAAAAAAAAAAATAATAATAAATAAATCTTGCTGCCCTGAGCGTGCGTCACATGTATCTGTTCCTGACGTACTCCCTATACATCAAAATGTCCTCGCGGCACAGGGGCCTCACTTGACCCCGGGCCGCCATCACGTGGCTCTCGAAGACGTCTTGGCTGCCGCCGTCCACTTGCGGCGGCGACACCGCATACGCGCTGTCCTCGGGGAAGCGGGACACTGGCTCTCTTCGGGGGAGACACACACGGCAGAGAAGGCATCACAAAATGGGAGCAGAAATAACACTGGCCAAAAATGAAGGGTTCGACTTGCAGTCAGGTCCATAAATATTCATCAATTAAAAATGAAGATATGTAATATTTAGCTTTCATTTCCTTAAAATAGTTGAGGTTCGACTTTCGTTTTAATTTTTGAGGTTATTGTTATTGATTGTAATTTCCGAGTAAACAAAAAAAAAGAGCAACAGTACTTTTCATTCATTTTGCTGCATTAAATGCTGCAGTCGATGTAAATAAGTTTATATAACGCAACATACAATTTTACAAAAATTGTAAAAGTATTATTCCTGAATATTTATTTTACTTTCAACCACTCGACATGTTCAGTGGCATCAGTGCTATACATACACATATCGTTCTTATTTTTTTCTTTGTATTTTTGCCCTCTATGGACAATAAAAGCGGTATTGTGCTATGACCAAAACATAAATATAAATCTATATAAATAAAACATGAATTGGAATATTTCATATCACACAATTTTTATGCTTTGTCTTTGATTTAAAGATGACAATACGCAAAAATCTACAAAAATTGTAGAAATTGTAACACATGGGTTACAATGAAATCCAGTTGAATTGTTTTTGTTTTTTTAAAGCAACATTTTAAATTCAACTTGAGTCTATTTTGATCTATTTTGAACCATTGGAGAAACAAAAATACCCGCGACGCCATCGGAGACAACGCTTGTGAGCGCAACTGTGCAATCTATGACGAAATCACGACCCCCCCCCGCCCTCAGATGCTTCTTTCTCCTCTATGGACGGATGGGAGCTCCACGAGTGACAACACGTTTTGGGTGCTATAAGAGAGTCTGTTGTATAACACACACCCACCTGTGAGGGAGCATGGGCGCCACATTTACACACACACACACACACACACACACACAGGGGAGAGACAGATTGAATGGGAGAGGGACGGAAACACATCTTAACTAAAAAAAGAAAGATGGGCGGTTCATTTGTAGGTGAGGTGTAAAAAAGAAAAAAAAAGGAGTGGGGTGGGGGAAGTGAAATGTGGGTGTGGAAGATTCTCATTTCAATCATATTCATTTCGTCATACTGAACCACCCTGCAAACGAAATAAAATCAAAAAGGCATTTCATGAAATGTTTAAAACGGATTGCAAATGTTTCATTTGTGATCGTTTCCAATAAATCCATGAACTGTTTCCAACCTGCAACGTGTTGACATTTCTCCTCTCTCACCATCAACGTAACCAGCCTCTTCGACTCCAAAGCTGTGTGGCCTTTGCGGCATTACCAAAGCGAACGCGTAAACGTGTGCCATGTGATGTGATGTAAAACGGTCATTTTGTCACTGTGACAAAATGACAAAGGCAGCAAAGTGTTCGCACTTTACAGGCCACGTGTTTTTTGGGGATTTTTTTTTTGGGGGGGGGGCACGAGCAGCGTTGAGCCACAGGGTGAATCGCGAGGCCAAACAGCAGGGACAACAAAAGTGGTTGACCAAAGACTTGCAGATAAAACGTCTCGCAGCTGGAGACGTCTCTCGGACAGCACTTAGCGATGAGCGACCTTGCTCGGCTTGAATTGTGTTTTCTTTTTTTTTTTTTTTTTAATAATAGCTCAGCACCATAGGGAGATGGACCAGACACGGCGCACGTGAGCCAGGATTAATACCCGGCCGTTTTTTTGTGTTTTCCCACCGCTCACGTTTTACTCACAAGCAGATGATGTTTGCCAGGTGGAGGTGCTCACCCTTCGCCGCTCGCCACTGATGACTTTCGCCCAGCTGCGCAAACCTGTCAAAACATAGTCACAAATCGATTAAAAAGAAAAAAAAAAAATCAAACAAACGAAAATTTCTTATGTCCAAACGTGTCATGCCGGATCTTCCAGAAGACTTCCTAACGCACGCACACAAAAATTGCGAGATCCCTTCTGGCTCCTGCTCGGGATTTTTAATATTAATGTATTGATTAGCCGAGCTAACGTGCTTGGAAGCGGTCCAAACGCGACACTTCATAATGAATGCGCTTTAATTCTCATTACGCGCCAGTGCAGTGCGGGATAGGTGCCACATTTGTCACGAGAAAAACTTTGGGGAAATACAGTCAAGTCCCATTGACCGCAGGAGATGCTGTCCAGACGCATCATCAATTGGATAGAGCCGATATAATACAATGACAAAAAAAAAATTAAAACAAAAATTATATATATATTTATCCCCCCCCCTCCAAAAATAGTTTTACCTCTCCCATATGCTTATTAAAACATGAAAAAAAAATCATTGGAGGCGGAAAATTTATAGGAAAATGCAGTGTGGATAAGATGTGCCATAAAGAGGCGGGGCCTGTTGGAGGTGGGGCTCCTTTCCCACATGCGAAGGCATTACAAGAAACAAACATACGGTAGAATGATCATTTCTCGGCTAGATGACCGGAATGCAATTTATTTTGGGGGTCAGCCAGTCCTCAATTGACCCAAAATGCTCCTGCTCACTTTTTAAGTGGAACGCTTAAGAGGAAGCATATAACTCTATTCGGCTTCAAGATTCTGCTGCTTGTTTAATTCGCTTGAGAAATAAAACTGAGTTGAGTTGAAAAGCTCAAATGAAGTTGGCCAGAATGTCAATAAATGCAATAAAACAATAAAAGCATTTTCACTCAGGGAAGCAGCACTTCATCCATTAAAAAAAAACAAAAACTGTTCATGTGGCATATGGACACATCACCAAACAAGGCCACTTTTCTCTTTTTTTTGCAAATTGAATTCCCAAATATCAGCGAGATCATGTCCGCGGAACACACGGTGTCGTTCGTGAAGCAAACACACACACACACACACACACACACACACACACACACACACACACACGCACACACACAAACGCACACACCCCAAGTGGACAAAAGCGAAGTGTAGAGATGAGGCAGGGTAGAGATGACAATGTCCCGGGAGCTGCTTGTTATTAACACCGCTGTCGGCAACCCCCAGGCATGTTTGTCAATGATAATAATCATTACAAAAAAAGAATTAAAGGAAATATTTTTCGGAAACGGGGCAGAACAAAACATCCTGGATTTCAACTTGACACATAAAAAGCATGCCAGGCAGATACAGTCAAAGAAACACAAGTGAGCCGAGGGCCAAAACATGCGTGTTCTTTTCTCACGTACAACCGCCGGCGAAAATAATTGTTAGTTTTCTCTATGAAGTGGCTCAGATGGCGCACCTGGCAATGGAGCCTGTGGCGTCCTTTTCCTATTACCGAGAACTCACAGTACCTTATGTTCTTGCTAACTAACAGCAGAAACTCTCAAGTCAAACACAATTTATTTTGTTCATGAGAAATAATAGAGGTGGCGGGGGGGGTGGAAGGCCATTCCAAAGAACGAAATGTAGCCAAGACGAAACCTTGGAAAAAAATGTTTTGGAGGCGATATATGGAAAATCTATCCATCCATCCATTTTCCGATCCGCTTTATCCTCACAAGGGTCGTGGGGGGTGCTGGAGCCTATCCCAGCTGTCTTCAGGCAGTAGGCGGGGGACACCCTGAACCGGTTGCAAGCCAATCACAGGGCACACAAAGACGAACAACCATCCACGCTCACACTCACACCGAGGGACAATTTTGAGTGTTCAATCAGCCTGCCATGCATGTTTTTGGAATGTGGGAGGAAACCGGAGTACCCGGAGCAAACCCACACAGGCCCGGGGAGAACATGCAAACTCCACACAGAAAGGTTGGAGCCGGGATCGAACCCACAACCTCTGCACTGTGAGGTCGACGCACTAACCACTGTTCCACCTGGCCGCCTGTTATGGAAAATGCACTTTGCAATTGGTTGTAAATGTCAGCCTACTCATCAGGTGTGACATCAAACAGCCAATTACATTTCCACTTATTTGGCTCATTTTGTGAGCGAGCCATTCTATACTTGGCCAGCCACTTTGGCATCACTTCTCACCTCGGCTGCTGCATTCTATAAGGGGCAATTTGGTCTACTTCACCCTTTGAGGGACGGCGGTCACTACAGTGGACGGCTGATCATGTTATCGGGTTACAGGGGTGCATGAAAGGGTAAATAATAGGCTATACGAGGCGATACTTTTTTTTGATTGTTGACGGAAATGAGGGGCCGCATCCGACCTACCGGTTATAGATGAGCAGGTCTTGCTCAGCAGGGAACTCGGCCAGAGTGAGTCCGTAGGGCTCCCTGAAGGCCTGCTGCTGGCCCTCCTGAAAAAGGGGGGACAGACTTGACTAAGGGAACTTGCAGACGTCATACTGGACGGGTTCTCCCACAATCCCATCGTGCATCTGGCAACACTGCTTTCAACACAACAGGGCGGGAGAAGGGAGGGTCGCAGTTTCACAGGTTGCAGTCGATTAATCGGTATAACTGATTAATCTGTATTGCAGATTAATCGACTGCCATTTTTAAAAAATTTATATATATATATATATATATAGTTCGGCATTTTTTTACAAATTCACACACTGACCTTGTTTACTCGGAGCAGTCATCTTATTTCAAACTTATATGACAGTTCCGAATGTAAAAATGCAGAATGTTTTATGATGGCAGCAGCATTAGCTTTTTTTTTTTTTTTTTCTCCTTCAAAAATCCGCACAAATGGTCAAAGTGTGTTCCGTCTGAAAACTCCGCAGCCTTTTGACTCCCCGATTTTGAACAACGCCTCCATAAATGTCTCGGGACCAAGAAGTCTGGTTATGTAATAGCGCCAAGGCGAGAGCACTCCTAAAGCCGTCACCCCGTGCTATTATTCTTCCAGACTGTTTTCCTGCCACGGCAGCGAAAAATGCTTAATGTAATGCCTTCAATTTTTACTATATTTGTATTGATCGACGCTGCGAGCGGAGGAGAGTGTTCTCGGAAGGAGTCCAGCGAACTACAGCTGTGAACACACGCGCGCACGCACACACGCAATCCTCCAAACACACGACAGCGGACATACGAGCTCATGTATGGCTGGTGCCGAAGAGGAATATGAAATGTGTAATTACAAGGCAAACACAGTAATGATCTGACGGTTAAATATTTCAACAGCATTAGGTACTTCACACCATTGTGGAGGGGGGGCGGGGGGGCAGAGGGGGGTGACATGAGAGCCACGTGAGCGCCGGTGTGGGAAGGGACAGCGGGTTGGAGGTGCAGCCAACACGTGAGGGCCCAAAACCAAATATTCATGAAAAAGCTGAAGGGGGAGGTGGCTTATCAATGGAAAGGAGACAAATGGAGTCACAATACAAAGCATTTCACTCCAGAAGTAAAGACCAAAATCATTCAAATTGGTCCATGGTTGATTTATCATAAATACATTAATTAAGAATAAGATAAACCTGCTTATTAAAATGCATTCAATGATTTTTATCCGCCCCTAAAATGGCACTAAAATGGCATCTTTACAGCAAAATGGTCAACTTTCTAAGTCTGCTCATATATTAGTTCTTTGGGCTTTTTTTGTGGGGTTTACGCAATAGACATCCCGAATGCAATAGACATCCCGAATTTCATTTTGGTAAGCAAAACTGGTGATGAGAGCAGAATTTTTTTTATGCTTGTTCAAACTCATTAAAAAAAAAAAAAAAAAAAAACAAGGGATGGAAATTTTTTAGGGTCTCCTCATGACTGAAACGGCAACCAAATTTCATGTGGCTAAGTGAAAAACCTTTGGGGACGTGGGCTGAACTTTTGATGTTTTTTTTTTTTTTTAATGAGCCTATTGTAGTCATTTGAAAATAACAAGGCAGATGAGGACCTGTGTCATTTTCAGGCATGGTATCTTCAGACTTTTTTTGTGAGCCGACCAGTGATGGACATGCCTAGCGAAGCTTATGTTGCTTTGTGAAACTGGCTTTGGGGGCTGATTTTTTTATATTTCCCCTCAAAATGGCTACTGAAAACTAAAATGCCTGACTTGTTTTACGCAACGCTGATTCACATTTTTAGTTATTTTCTCCCTAAGTGATCCTGAATTGACAGGGATTCTTCAGACTTTTTTGTGGGTCTAATCGTCAGGAAAAATCATGGAATATCATGCTGCAAAGTGAACCTGTCTTTGGGAGCTGACCACTTCAAGGAAAATTGGTTTTATTTTTCATAAGGGAAAGCCCATAAAAGGGAATCTGAAGGAAAACATTCCTTTTCTATGAGCAGGACCACACAATAATAAAGCCTTCACTTCAGCTCACGGTGGGCGACACTTGACACCTTCTCGTCTACGCACGAGGCGACAGTGAAGCCACAGGTTGACAATTTCAGTCTTTGGCTGCCATTTCGAAGAACGTGAGCGGCACACTGCGGGAAGGACCAGCTTAGAGGACTTCCTGGTGGGTTCCACTTTACCTACTACCGACAATGTGGGTCAACTGCGGATGTCAAAGCACGAGTAGTAGTAGTCCACTGGGCCGTGAAATGCACACTGCTGCGGTCATAAAAGCTTCTTCTGAGAATCAAAAAGGAAGTAAAAGGAATTCTTGACCCACAATATGTGCACAGATGCTCAACTGCACTTTTGTGTCAGGCTGTAGTTGTTTTTGATCATGAAATTAGCTATCTATAACATTTTTGGGCTAGCAAGGACACCTGGCAAGTTGTGTTAGCAGTAGCATCCGTGCTAAAGGTTAGAAGCCAATCTCTATTCATTCAGTACCAGCCAATTCTAGACCAAGTCTGAAAAGACGTATAAAAACGTCTTTGGGAGTGAATGAGTTAACTTTTAGTGAGTCATGAAACTGTTTTTTTTGGTGTGTGTTTGTCCCACCTCTTGAGCATGACTGCACTCTCCGGAATCGGTCCAAAGTTTGACCGGGGTGGAGCGCTGCGAGACAGAGGCGTCGTCATCGCGGTCTTCCTCGGAGTCGTCCTCCGAAGAGCTGGAAATGGCCTCCTCGCTGGGCGGAGGGGGCGCGCTGGCCGCCGTCTTCCTTTGCACCAGTGTCTCGTCCTTGCTGCTCTTGTTGCTACGGGAAACCGCAAATACGCATTTTATCACGTTTTGGGGGGATTTTAAAGTTCCCTTAAGGTGGATTAAAAAAAAAAAAAAAAAAACAGGTTCATCTGTAAAACGTCGACAGAGTTGCACAGCAGCGGTTAGTCAAATTAATCAGCCGGTCACGAGACTGAAAACTGCTGGCGTATCATAGTTGATTAACACTTGGGAGTCATTTTTCAAAGGAGGTTGTCTCACCGTTATTCAAAAGAGATTAGGAAGAGAGATCCATCCATCACGCCTAACGGGAAACCGAGATTTTTTTTGGGTGAGTTTTGGATGCAAACCCAGTCGGCACTCATAAAAGTTCACCCATGAGAGTTGAGTTTTTTTCCCCTATCCTTCATCAAAGATTACCTGTTTCAAGGTATATCGCACAGGTATTATGGTAAAAGTGAGTTGAGGAGCTTCATTTTCAGCAAAGTCATGCTTTGCCATCATCTTGTGGCATCTTGGTGCCAAGGAACTATGTTGACGTTAAGCTGCGGTGCTTCATTTCAACAAAATTTGCGCTTTGCCATCATCTTGTCAGGTATCGGATCGATAAATGCCAATCTTCAATTGAATTGCCCATATGATCAATAACATTTTCTGTTTCTGAATATTGTGGAATCTTGGTACCAAGCAACTATGTTGACGTGAGTTCAAAAGTTGTGTTTTGCTGTCATCCCGTGGCATATATAGGCAACTCTCAACCTTTTTGAGGGTGGTGTCAAAAATGTACTTTCACTATTCTAAGTATGGATGCAGAGACTCACCCCAGCACGGATTTGGCTGTCTCCTCTGGTTTGCGGACGGTGAACGGGCTGGGATCCACTCCCACCGTTTTGGGCATGAACTCCCTGTAACGAGGGACAGGTTAGCAAAGCAGCGGTTAGCGTCGGCACCACAGACAGCAATAGATGACGTCGCACCGGGCCGAGTTGGTCATGGCTTTGCAGAAGGTGTCGTCGAAGGAGGTGAGCTCGTAGGGTCTGAAGAACTCCGTGTAGATGTCGATGCTCTCCTCGAAGCGGTTCGCTCGCTTCACTGACAACTTCTTCATGGTTTCGTCACATGGAACTGCCAACCAAATGGATTTCTTGCACAATTATGACCTTTCACGCAGCATTCCAAATTATTCTCTCTAAAATCACAACTTCATTTTCACTATTTTGTGAGTTGAATTCTTGTGATAACTTTTTCATTCATCGAATTTTTCCAATTTGACTCCCCCAGAATTTCCTTGACTTGCGCAAAATTATCCTGTAAAGCACATATCGCTGTTACCTTCATCAAAGGCGATAGGCAGGTAAGACAAGACTCCCTCTGACCACCACAACGTGTAGCTGCGAAAGAAAGAATAAACACACAAATGCTGAAATGTCAAGCGGCTCGTACTCTGGGGGCAACACTGACGGTAACCTACATAACAAAACTGGTCCTTGCTGGAACACGGAGGGAACACGCGCAACTCCCTTGTGCATCGTTCATTTTATTTTGTGTGACCAATTGGAGTGAATTCACTGAGTACGATGATGACCTTTGTGTGTGTGTGTGTGTGTGTGTGTGTGTGTGTGTGTGTGTGTGTGTGTGAGTGAATGAATTCAGATGCGACCAAGTTAATTTCGGGGAATAAAGGCTGAGCCACCTCGGCCCATTGTGGACAAATGAACTGGCCAGTAGCGGGAAACTAGGTCTACTTTTGTGTCAGCACAAAGATAACTGCATGCAAACAAAACATTTTGGATCAAGCTAGACTAAGCGCACAAAGCAAAAGACAGAAAAGTCATCATGGAATTGGGACTTGTCCTAGTTTTTCTATTTACAAAGAAAAAAAATATTTTGCACACACACACACACACACACACACACACACACACACACACACACACACACACACACACACACACACTTTACTATTTATATATATATTTTTTCTTTTTTTTGTAGTAAATAGTAAATAAATTTTTTTTAATCCAACTTTAAAATGTACTTTTTACGAGGACTATTCACTCGTCTTTTCAAAAAATTTTTTCTTGAGGAACCTCTGCTCTATTCCAGAAAGATAAAATCACACAAAAACCGAAGCAACTTTCGCATTTAAAAAAAAAAAAATGCTTGGCAACAAGTGTTGCCGAGCAGCTGAGTTCTTAATAAAAGCTTGCTTTGTAAAATAATCCTTGCCCTCTCTTGAACCCTTTTTACAGAACCCTTTTTGAGATGAACGCACAATGATTCCAAGAAATGAATGTTTTTTTTCTTTTTTGATGTACAAAAACTGGGACAGAACTTTGGCACTCAAAAATTTGGGCAAAAACAGAATCGTAACAAAACCAAGGTTGACTGTAGTATTTTTCCTCTTGTGATATTACTCTTTTCCCCATATAAAAATTATGTATAATTCAAATATTAAACATGTACAAAAGAAACATACAAATAGCCAGACTAAAATCAAATCAAGAATACTAATCGCTTCCTGAATACTTGGCCGTCTGCTGTCCTGAAGGGTACCATGGATGGCTTTGCAAACACATGACCGGTGCTAATTGATTTTAATTATTTATTTTTGACGTTTTGGGTACCTGCGTCTATCCATGGGGAGGGCCATCGTGCTCTTCTGATGCAGGTAGAAGTCTGTAGGCAGGTCCCACAGGTGTGGCCTGCTCTCTGCCGGCTGGTACACTTGGAGAAACAAGTTGATGGCGTCCTGTCTATCCGCATCTGGAAAGCACATCCGGGACAGGGTCCAGCAAAAAAAAAAAAAAAACATCAAGTATATAAAATGAGATTCCAAAAAAGAATGAAGAGCAATATGAGGAAAGTCTGGTAATTAAAAAATATTACTGGAGTTAAAACCTTCAGAATAAAGTTGTATCAGGAGAATAACAAAATATATCATGAAAAAGAAGTTATAATTTTACACAACCAAAAATGAATATTCTAAGAATTGACATTGTACAAAAATTGTAACGGAAGCATTTTATGTGAATAAAATAACTTCATAATAATAAAATAATAATATTCAGAACCAGAGACACGATTGTGACTGAACTTGAGAATAAAGAATATTTCGGCGAAAATTTTGATTTTACAAGAATAAGAAAGAACTCAAGAATGATATTGCAAGATGAGCTATGAAATTACCAAATACATAATTTTATATAAGGTGTATATTTACATACAAATATAGCTTCCCCCCCTTAAAAAAAAAAAAAACCTCACCTCACGTACTACTCTCACAATATTTCTACTCGCAATATTACCAAATCATTCTACCAACTGTTTGATTTGGTTACTACCAACCTTTTCCTCCCTAGATTCATTTATTTTCAGAGAAAAAAAAAATCTGTATCATAAAAATATAATCCAAAATTTGATTTAAAAAAAAATAAATAAATAATTCTGAAAATGTTAGCTTGCAGACCCTTGACACTCACTAAAAAGTGTCCCAGAGCCTGTCGAATATTCCATGGCTGTGACTAACAAATGTGGCCGAAGCTCAGCCTGATACTGGAAGCCATCAAAATGCAATCACAAGTAAACGTCTGAAAAATGACAGCGCCCCGCTTAAAAAAGGGCACAACGCAAACCTTTAGCCCTTGACATTTGCGCTCTGAAAAGAAGTTTCATTCCCTTCTGTGCTCCCAATCACCATCCGCTTTAAAATAGAGCTGACGACGAGAGAGAGAGGGGGGATCTCGGCGTGTCAAGTAGCGCATCATCATCATCATCTTGGCTTCTACGATTTTTAGGAACCGCTACTGAATCACTTGTACGCATTTACGTAGACACAATCTATCTGAGAAATGACAGTGCCATTCATGATGGAAAAGGAAGGCTTTCAAATGAGTTTAAGGATTTGCACTTAGCGCTGCCGGGTCATATCAATATCACGTGCGGATGAGTTACTTAACTTCAGAATATGCATGACATTCAGTCGACATAATGTAATGTAATGGTTTCCAAGCAGGGCGGGGGGGATGTTGTGGAGCAGGGATATCTTTTAAAAGGCATCTAAAAAGCCTTTTCTTTATGACACGGCTCGGCAAGGCTGGAAATAACTTTTTTTTCGTGGAAATTTGCTCATAGATCACTTCATTTGCATTACAATGCAAGTGCCAGCGGCCTTGTGTCTCTCCTCGGAACACACACCTGAGAAAGCGTTGCTGTAGTAGCGCGACAGCGTCTGCATGATGTCCTTGGAGTGCTGAGTCCATGGCGCAATCTTTCGGTAGGTCTTGACCCGGTGCACCAGCTGCGAGCCGCCGTACTGCAGCGAAAGCGTGTCGCCGTGGTCCTCGTACAGCTCCTCAAACAACCTGAAAAAGCACAAAAGGAGGAGCTGTCTTTGGTTTGAAAAGCTCATTTCTGTCTACTATTTGTGCGGACGGACAAAAAAAAAAAAATTTGAGTTAGTTGTTTGGAAGAAACATAAACTGCTATGTGAGGAGAAAAAAATGCAAAGCACATGATCAAAATCAAAACGTTATCCCATTTATGAAGTACGGTGGGAGGGTGTCATTATTTGGGATGCCTATGCTCACTCAGAGGTTGGACGCATGGCCAACAGCAAAAAAAAAAAAAAAAAAATCAAGGTGCTCTAAAGGGGCCACACCAGAAGACTATCCAAAGGGAAGAGACATTTTCAGAGTGTCTGCATAGCTCGTGAGAAAAACAAAACAAAACAGTTTATTCAGGGTTCACGTCTGAGGACAACTGGTGAAAAGAAGCAAAACAAACTTGTGCTACTTTAGGGGAAATTTGAGTGGATCGGGTTATAGATTATGTGATTAAGGCCGCTGTGCATAATTTTTCTGCTTCTAATTTGCGAAGGTTTATTCACAGAAAAAGCCTGAATTAGCAAGGTCTTTCCAGACACATATTGACAAACAGAACTGTACCTGTTGTGGCCATTTATTTGTTATAAGATACTGATTGGACGGAAGGAGCATTACCTCACACAGTCAGTGTCAAACTGGAGCTTGGGCTTGTCAATCATTCCCAGTGCGTAGAGTTGATAGGCAAGTGCACACTTGCCCACCATGAACTGGGCCGTGTTGGTTCGGTCCAGACAATCCACACAGTTGGTCCTGAGCACACCGGTCTGGGATGGATGGCACGTGAAAAACGGGATTTTGGCTTTCAAATTGATCAAATAAATCCACTTAAAGGAAAAGAGGTGAGAATAAGGCTAAGGCATTTCATGAAAATACACAAAATATCTGAGCGGAAAAACAACACAGTAGTGCTCGAATGGTGTTTAAATGTGTGTGTGTCTGTGTGTGTGTGT
>NW_017805409.1:734379-768773 GCF_001891065.2 Hippocampus comes
ATATATATATATATATATATATATAGATAGCGCAAAAACACCCCAAAAAAATTGTGTGGGTTGTGACACACGGCTATTCGGACTTGTTTTGGCTGTAATGCCAAATGCTAGCATCATCTACAGTGGCCTTGATGGGTCAAAAAGTCTCAATAGTTGAAAAAAAAAGGAAGCTAAACGATTTATGGTTGGTAACTTTTGAAGTCTAACAAGCATGAAGGAGATTTTTTTTTTTTTTGTGGAGGCTGTAATTTTTGTCAGTGTGGATGAGTTCCCCTTGAGTGCTCTTTTCCTCGTATGGTTTCTCTGTCCCTTGCCATGTCTTTTTGAATATGGTTTATCAGTGTACGTGTTTTGTATGTTCGTGTGTGTGTGTGTGTGTGTGTGTGTCTGTGTGTGTGAGTGTGTGTGTGAGTGTGTGTGTGTGTGGCTTATGGGGATATGTATCTGTATGTTGGGGGAATGGGGAGCCCTCTTTTTTTGAAATTGCACAGCACTTGCATTTGTCTGTATGAAAAGTGCGAAATAAATCAAGTCTGATTGATTGATTTCTTGAAATGTTGTGAGAACGTTATGATATCGGAAAAAACACAATGCACCAGACTGACCTGTACTCGCCCACTGACAGAAATGCTTCCACCCAAGTCTCCCCATCTGTGGAAAAAAACAATGACAGGAAGTGAGGTCAATATTATTCGTATCAAAGTCACTGTTGTTGTGTTAAACATATCTTTTCACAGCTTGTTGTCTGCATTTTTTTTTAATACAAAATAGGTGATTTGGGTGAAACCAACCCATGCTTTACTGCTAAAAAAAGGGAACAAAGTTGAAAAAAGCTGATTAAAACAGATTTATTCATTTCTGAATGTATTTCATCACCAATTCGCTCACAGAAATATGTGTAAAAACTATTTCAAAAGAATCTGCTTGACATCAAACGTGGCCTTTGAGCGCAAATGCTTTGCCCCCATCAGTATAAATCGGGAAGCGCATGTTTTAAGGAGGTAAATAAAGTCAAACGGGGACGCGCCAGACGAAGGACACGGCTGATAAATGCTTGCGCTTTTATGTAACACCCAATGCAAGTGATTAACGTGCAGACAAAGGCGGAGACTCGCGTACGCTACACAGGCGGCAATCCACTCAGCTCGTTACGGGGAACATTGACGGCGACACAACCACCGCGGGACATAATTTACATTAAGAATTCAGAGTGGTGAGAGGGGTGGAAAAAAAAAGTGCTGATTTATGTATTATTTGACGTATGTTGGGATATAGAGGCGAGAGGAAGAAAGCTGGATGCAGTTTTGCTCTCGCTTCTGAAAATAATCTTAACAACAAAAAACAAAAAAAAAACCCAAACATTTTGGAAGGCACTTTTTTTGCCTTTTTC
Source organism: Hippocampus comes (assembly GCF_001891065.2). NCBI lineage: Eukaryota > Metazoa > Chordata > Actinopteri > Syngnathiformes > Syngnathidae > Hippocampus > Hippocampus comes. The sequence continues at coordinate 735,770 of NW_017805409.1, forward strand.
CAAGGTGAAAACAATCAATAGGCTTGTTTTACGTTTTGCGCAGCCTATGGACTAAGTTTGTACGTTTTTTTTCCACAATAAAACAGAATAATATAACAATATGAAAAAGTAACAACAGTCTTACCTTTCATCTGGGTGGAGAGTGTGACAGTAGAAATCTGATCTATTCACAAAAAACCCGGTACGCTTCACCACATTCTCAGCAATCATACTCAGACGGTCCAGAACGTTGCACAGTTTACTGGGGAATAAAGGGAAATATTCTGTAAATGTAATGTAAGATACAGATTTATCAAGAAGCAAACATGTAAAGTCTTGTAATATACAATATAGTGTAACCATTTTATTTTTTTGGTCATAGAAAAATAATTTCCTGGGTAAATTATTTTAATGTCATTCATACCTAATGCAGAGAAATGTTTAAACTTTGAAACAACTATGGAAAAAAAACGCAAACTATGGGGGGGAAAAAAAACAGTTTTGGTCAATCCAAAAGCAGAGTATGCCGAGTTATGAGTGAGTCCAACCAAACCTGCCTAGTAACAAGTGATCGAGCTGCTATATGTTTTTGGTCGTAAATGTTAAAATGTTTATGGAATTTTAAAGAATAAAAATAAAAATAAAAAGAATATTAAAAAGCAATAGAAAAAAATAACAAAAGCTATAAATTAATTCAAACTAAAATGAATGAAAACATATTTAAAATTAAAAAATATTACATGAATAAAAATAAAGGTGTAAAAAAAAAAGTAAAAAATATCAAAATTTAAATAACTAGAAAAAATAAAACTTCAAATTTAAAAAAATCAACTACAAAATAACAAAACAAACAACATTAAACAGTAATAATGCTAAATATAATAAAATGTAAAAAAATAAAAAATAAAAATACATTAACAAAGTGAAAGTTAACTAAAACCGAACAATCAAAGAAATTTGCAAAATTCAAACGAGTGTGGTGGTGCTGCTTGCAACCTCTTGGTGTAGCGCGCCATGTCCCATGCGATGTACTCAATGCCGTGCTGCTGCGGCAAGAACTGGTTGAGGTTGATGACAGCGGGGTAGAGCTCCTCGCTCAAAATCTTCTCGTGTTTCCTTTTTTCTCGTTTCTGCCACACAAGAAAAGACACACACGTCACCATGTGCTCCATGTATGACTCGAAGCAATTTGGCGGCCTTAGTGGACTCCTGAACGTTAAGCTCCTATAGAAGTCATATTGCGTTAAAACGGTCCCTTGAGGATACGAGTAGATGAAGCTGGAAAAGAGAAAGGAGGATGCACGCTCACTGTGATGTGTTCGGACATCACGTCGGCTCTACGTGGAGACGCGACCAGAGGATTAGACATGTGGAGTGCAGGAATAAGATGGGTATTTGATGTGAAATGAATGGTGTAGGATGAATATTAATATTTTACAGTAGGAAGAGGCCTGTGTCCTTTTTTTTTTTTTTGCCCATTTTTATTTTTTGACAGATGCTGGAATTTAAAAACCAAAGCTAGCAAACAACAAAATATCCACATTACGTATATATATTTTTTTCAGTGCAAAAGGCTCTCTTGCATAGAAATCAACATTTAAGGAAGGTACAAAACTGCTGAACAAGAACCCAACATTAAGTGCAAGAATTTTTATTTTATTTATTCCCCAATATCAACTCACTGAAAATGTGAATATTATTGTTATTGATGTTTTTCCTGCATATCATTCCAAATCCGAAAAAAAAAATATATATATCTTAGGCCTATTACGTAATATAGGGCATTGTAAGACCGAAAGTAACTAAAACATTTTTGCCTTCTAGTGGTGATTGGTGCAATTACAACCATACTCCACACTTGCATTTGCTGTTTGGCACCCGCAGATTTTTTAAATTAACAGGCCACATTAAGTTTGTCCGTCCCTAGTAAAGAACATGACTGTCAAAATCACTGTGCTGCTTGACATGTTTTTTGTCAACAAAACTTGATTTCTCCGCTTTTTGCTCAGAAACCAACATGGGTTCTCATGCTGCTTACCAAAGAACAGAAAGAGGATAAAAACAAACCTTTTCTGGTGAAAGAAGAGAGTCTCTACTTTTTTTTTTGTTAGGTTTGCGGCTTATATTGTCCCAGAAATCAGTCAAAATGCTCTAAACCAGGCCGTCAATATGGGGAACTCACTAGAAAAAAACAGCTGGCAGTCCGTGAGTTTACGTAGGCGATGACAAAACATTTGATCAAGATTCAAATCCTTTTGTTTTGTTTTTTTTCATGGAAGTGCGAATAGTGAAAAAAAAAAAGTTTCTGAAACTTTGCGATACACCATGGTCAGCTGTTTGTGTACGACTAATTATAGTACATCATTGCATGTACTCATCAAGGGCCAAAACACATGCAACAGCCGCCGTGGTAAGACCTCACCTGCACATCTTATTCCCGCACAGAGTGTATGCCAATCATGTGTCATTTATGACACGCTCCATTAGACTGTCTTTACATGTTCTGTTCTCCTCGTCCGCCTCGTTGAGTGCACTTGTCCCAGCGATCATACGGCGTGATCACAGGCTTGACTGAATCATTGAACGGATCTAATTCCCCCCCACCCCCACCTCGCGACATCATCGCAGCAACTGTTAAATAACACCCGTGCGCGGGTTATGCAGTCTGGCACGCGTGTGCACGCGGACAAACAAAGATGGAGAAAAGGAATTACCAAAAAAAAAAAAAAAAAAATCAAGAAGCAGATGAGAGGCAATTAAAGGTGCACATGTACTTGTTAAAGTGCACGTGCACATTTGCCGCGGTCCGAATTGGCACGCAATGGCGACGAGTCGTACAGAGCAAAAGTATTGGGACGTGCGCAATCGAATGATAGCGATTAGCGGGTGATCGATTTTTTTCTATCGATTCATTCAAACTAAAAGTCAGGATGCTGTATGGATTTCATTTTGAATCGACTTTTGTTGTTTCAAGTGCATCCCTGCTGATGTGCGCTGCTCCCATAAACGACATGGCTGCGAAAAGACAACTTCGCAACGTGTCCCTTTTTTCTGAGTCAAAGCAATCTTCGGGGGGAGAGAGGTCCTCGGTCTATGGCAAGAGTGGCCACTAATCAGCTATTTTGTCACCAGGTATGCAAAAAAAAGCTCATTTAGCAACGACAAGGGTCATGTGACCTATCCCAGGGGACACACTGACCACAGAGAGAAATAGAAGGACTCCCACTAAAATTTAGGACTGAAGAATCCTTTCACATCTGCAACAATTTTTTTTCTGTGCATGTTGGCACAATGTAATGTGAGGGAAAAAAAAAAAACAATTTAAAAACTTGTTTGGTATCAGGAGAAATAATTGGAATGATGTCACTGTCATTTCCTACAAGCAAGAGGATTTTTTTTTTGGAACATTTCATTTGAAAGCCATATCGCGGAGCAAGCCACTTGTCGTTTTGTGCTGATGTCACTCACACATGTTCGAGGGAAGGGACGAAATAAAATCCATCATTAACTGCTCATTAAATCAGCTGGTAAAGTAAAAGGGACGCACATGTCGGGCCATGTGCACATTTCCCCTTCCTCGGAAGCCACCACAGGACCATCTTGGAAATGAGGCAGCCACATAGGATGAGCCTCCGCCAGATGAGCCGTCATCTATTTACCGATAATTGCCTATTATTTCATCTGTCTAACTGTCCACCTGTCCGTTGGGTGTAAGGCGCCGCGGCGTTGTTTACGGGTACAGGGTCCACTACTATTAATGTGCAGAGTTAACAAAAAAAAAAAAAAAAAAAAAAAAAAAAAGAACGATCACATGGCCACAGCTTGTGTGGATCTCAAAGGCCAGTGATTGGTTCCCCTCGCGCGCTCACGGTTCCCCTCACCAGAAACAACGTGAGCCTGAAACCCAAGCCGGAGAGAGTGTGCGGCAGAGATGCGTGCGCTCCCCATTGTGCGAGGCAATGCAGCGCAAGACAAATGAGAGATTGCCGCGTGAGGCCAATGTGACAAAGAAAGCCCGTGGTGCATTTATCCGAGCCAATTTCAGGTGGGATTTTTTTGCATTAGGTGCAGAGAAATGGTATGTTTCATTTCAGTCTATTCTAAATGGAGGACTTAACAACTGGAGCGAAATTTGCAGCTCTCCCGATGAGCTCTTCGCCGAGTCACCTCGCACTTTCCGTTGTTCCGAGTACTGGTCGATTACTAACGACAGGTTCATCGTGCTCGACCAAGTTTAAATACATTGGAGAAAAAGGTGGGGAAAAGTAATCCGTTCTTTAAGCTCTTATATTGTTAGGAGTCACGCCGCTGCATTAATTTCGCAATTTGTCTCTTGAATTTAGATGGTGCCCACAAAATCCACACAAGCCTGTGGGGGCAAATTCCACACGGAAAGGCCAAAAGCTGGATTCAAACCCCCAGACTCACACCTGAGAGTCAAAAGTTCGAACAACCTGTCCACCGTGCCAATATTAAATAATATCATTTATTGTAAACAATGACTAATGCATTGATTACAAACAGGATTTAATTTTCATTATTAAACAACTCTAACAAAAATAACGGCAAGCTATAATCACAAAAATAAAATATTGAAATATTTCTTTGAATCTATGACATATTCCTCTGGTTTCACTTTTTGAAAAAAAAAAACATTTTTTTTACAGTTTGAATGGAATTGGTTAAATGTGAGCACGGTCACAACCACCGTTATAAGCGGGTGTGCACACTTACGCAAAAACATAATCTCAGCTTATTTTTACGTCCCCTCTCGAAAACGTGGGTGTACGGGTTACGGCTCACATTAATGGTGTTTATGTTGCCCTCAGGGGCGGCCCGGTGGGCCAGTGGTTAGCGTGTCGACCTCACGGTGCAGAGGTCGTGGGTTCGATCCCGGCTCCGGACTTTCAGTGTGGAGTTTGCATGTTCTCCCCGGGCCTGCGTGGGTTTTCTCCGGGTGTTCCAGCAGGCTGATTGAACACTCAGAATTGTACTTTGGTGCGAGTGTGAGCGCGACCCTTGTGAAGATAAAGCGGATCGGAAATGGATGGATGGATGTTTCCCTCATTTTTTAATATAATAAAGATACGGCATTTGAACAGGGGTGTGTAGACTTTTTACATCCATTGCATCCTTGAGCCTGGGTGCATCATTGTGTGCCTTTGGGGGCAAAACTTGCACTCAATTCTTGTATTTGAAAGCTTTTGAAGACGTACAACTTGAAAGTGAGTCCCAACAAGCCTAAAATGTGAACATGCGTTGTTTTGTTCACACCAGGATGATATTCACCGCTGTAAACTTTTATCCTCACACGTCCCCTCACGGAATTCAGACAAATCAAAATGTCAGCTTTGGAAACGGGCATTCAAACAGCAGAGCTGGGATCGCTGGCCCATCTGTTTTTTTTGCAGTATGTGCTTATTGGCCTACCTTGACCAGGTTAAGGATGATGATGGGCGATCCAAATCGCTGCAGCATCTGGTCGAAATGAAGGCCGGCGACGTGCGCATATGGGTCTGCTTGGTCCACTGCCAGAGAGAATCAAGAGAGAAAAATGAAGACTAGCTCTTCTTTTCAACCTGCGATGCTAAATTCATCTTAAGATACTCAGTCGGGCTTGAAAAATTGAGCCCGATACCAAAAATGATGGGCAAAAATGGTGCTCATGTTTAGCAACGTTCTTATTTCCTGCACAGTGGAGGGAAGAGGGGCCAAGAGGATTTGGCCTGATAACACTCTCTGCACACCGACAATTTCATAAACCATATTTGTTGGGTATTATTATGATCATTATTATTTTATTTAACATTCCAACATCTGAGTCCGAACGAAGCCTGTTGCTGCAAACGTGCTCAAACGTTGACGAAATGCCAATTTTGCAATGACTCCCACCAACTTTAGCGACGTTAGGGGTGTAGTCATTTCACATCTCAGCTTCTCAGTTATTCTCTTGATGTATCATTAAGTGAAACCTAACAAACGTTTTTTTTTAAATTACACGCCCGAGGTGTATTTTCAATTAACTTTGTCATTAAGTGAAACCTAACAATCGTTTTTTTAAAATTACACGCCCGAGGTGTATTTTCAATTAACTTTGCCCCCCCACGGCTGGGAGCAAGTCATCACAAGTTATAAATAACCTTCCTTATGCAACACAGTGTCCCGGAAGTTGTTGGCGAGAGGAACGGCGTGGCTCACACCGTATCAGATGGTCACGTCCGTTACAAACATCACTGACCCAGATGATGCAAATCGGCGCCATTTCATATCATTTGACCCAAATCATATTCCCCATTTATTGAAGACGATTGGATCGTCTGTCTGCCCTTTGTCATGGCTGCTCAACGGAGCGCCGCGCCAACCGGTGCGCAACCGGGAAATGATAACGGGAGATTAAAAAGGCAACAAAAGCGGTTGAGAGACAAGATTAACATTGACGCAATTCTTTCTCATGATGGATATTTTGTTGTGACGCTCGCGGATGTTTGCGAGCCTGTGGACCCAAGTGACGCTTCATCTTGAGATACAAAGAGCAGTATTGTGAGATTATATAAACTTCCAACTTTATTCACAAAAGGACTTGAGAGGCGCATTTTTCACCCCGCCCCCCACCAAAAAAGTTCATTCAATTTCCAAGTTGTAAGAGATTTTTTTGGGGGGGGGGGGCGTGTTAATTTGGCGGTTCCACTCTTGGGATTACATAAGGAGTACTTCATAATAGAAGGTAACTGTATTAACTCTGACATTTGGAGGCCAAGAAAGGACAAAGCGCACATGGTCACACTGAAAGTGATGTCAGGGAGCGAAGTCGGCTCAGCATGATGAGGTAAATCTATTTTTTTTTTCTTTTTTCAGGAGGGGCGTTTGCACAAAAGTCACCTCAGGATGAATGCGACCCTGCTTTTGTGTCACAATGGATACAAGATGAGGATGTCCTGCCAAGAGGCTTGCCGTTGAGGAAAAAGGTCCCTGGCAAAGGCTATTCTCTTGCTTTAATATATTTTCCCTCTGCGGTTGTTTGCTGACCAGATGCCACTGCATTACTTCCCTGGTGTGTTGATAAAAATGTTTTTCACATTCTTTGGTCAAAAAACGCAAAAGGACAAAAAAAAAAGAAATTGTTGCACATCCACTTATCACAATCTGGCAAATGTTGAGTACGACTTACATATGAACCCTCTTGCGAATGTAATATAAAAATAATTTGGTACTTGAGTGCTCCCCCGGGGCGGCCCGTTGGTCGACTGCTTAGCACTTTGGCCTCACAGTTCAGCGGTGGAGAGTTCGATTCCGGCTCCGGCCTCCCTGCGTGGGTGTTTGCATGTTCTCCCCGTGCCTGCGTGGGTTTTCTCCGGGTACTCCGGTTTCCTCCCACATTCCAAAATCATGCACGGCAGGTCAATGGAAAACTCTACATTGTCCTTAGGTGTGAATGTGAGCGTGGATGGTTGTTCGTCTATGTGTGCCCTGCGATTGGTTGGCAACCGGTTGAGGGTTGAGATCCAATAGCGTACCTAATGCTTTGTCGAGTTTCGTCAATATTCAGCCTTGAAACAAAAATCAAAGAGACAAAGGCTTACATCGTATTGGGGGTTTTGGCATCATGGTGGAAATGTCCTGGGACCAGTAGAGCGGGACTGAACCTCGCGTTTGCACGTATGAGGAATAACTGCCCACCGAGAACGACATCACGGAGGCGTCGTGGGCAATCTGCTCCGTCTCCACCTCATTTGCCACGTCCCCCTGCGTGAGCACGACACACAAAGAGCACACAGTTGGCCGCCAAATCTTCATTGTTAGACTGTGACATCTTTTTCATTCATTCGTTTTCATTCACACTTGTCCTCGGCTGACATTGGGTGATCGGCTGCTTATACCGTGGACTGAAACGTTGCATCTTCAATGACCTGAACTGGCATACTGCTTGGACCGTGGCTTAACTTTCCATGTTAGAATGAAAGAGAAAGTGGACTCAAACATGTCACATGACACGAAGGGGATCATGATCAACATCACTGATAAGCCCTGTAAAAGGTGCAGGGTGAAAATAGAAGATTCCATAGAAAGTGAACAAGCCCCACTACCTCAAAAAGGCCACACATTGTGAGGGAAAAGCCTCAGGAAGAAGCACTAAACAGGATTAATTATTCCACTGCCGCTGCCCAGGTCGACACCACGTGAAAGTATTTTTTTATTTTTTACCCAGGTTAACCCTTTCAAAGTGAAAAATTTGGCAAAAAAAAAACCCTACAGTTGAAGCATTGCTAAGATTTCAAGGACTTTGAAGAACTACAATTAAATCACGAATAAGCAACATAATGTGTTTGCAATTGAAAAGAAGCAACATAAAAGCAGTTGCTCCCTCCTCCTACGCACTGTGACACTCATGCATAGTCGAGGAAGAGCCCACAGATCAAATAAATCCCCCCCACCATCAACAACATGAGTCATTCCAATCAAGCTGTTGGACCTGGGCCTTGTGCCTAATTTTCCTTGGTTGCCCCCGCAACTGGTTTCTACCTCGCAGTTGGCTCCTCGTTTCAGGAAGCGGGTGCCGGCAAATTTGCTGGAGCGCCTGGCGATGAGGGTGATGTGCACCGGGCGGCCGTAAATTAAAAGCTCTGCGATTGGACGGGTGAAGGAGTCAAAATTGACAGATGTGAGACACTTATGGACATTAGATATAGAAAGGAGACATATAGCATCAATGAACGGACCGATATCTAGTAAGATCGAGTTAGCTAGCTATCTAGCTAGGAGGCTAGCTCGCTACCTAGGTAGGAGGTGAGCTCACCATCTAGGTATGAGCCTAGCTAGAATGCTAGATAGATAGCTCATACCCCAAACAGACAGATACTTTATTGACAAGTTACGACCTCCCCCGTGATACTGTCCCACTCCAGTCCTGTAGGTGGCAGTAATGTGCCCAACTAGGTGGGTTCCACACATAAACGATATTTTCTGCTGGATTTGGCAGACACCACACAGCTGAAAGGATACTGGACTGGCCACAAAAGCCATGGATTATATACAAGAGCCAGTCGGGATGTATGATATCTTTGACACGCTCCAGCAAGTTCCCGTTCCACACGTACTTGTAGTACGGTTCAGCGCGCACGCCGTAAACCACTGTGGCAGAGGAGAGGAACACAGACGGATGGAAACAAAACACAAACGTATGAGGAATAACTGCCCACCGAGAACGACATCACGGAGGCGTCGTGGGCAATCTGCTCCGTCTCCACCTCATTTGCCACGTCCCCCTGCGTGAGCACGACACACAAAGAGCACACAGTTGGCCGCCAAATCTTCATTGTTAGACTGTGACATCTTTTTCATTCATTCGTTTTCATTCACACTTGTCCTCGGCTGACATTGGGTGATCGGCTGCTTATACCGTGGACTGAAACGTTGCATCTTCAATGACCTGAACTGGCATACTGCTTGGACCGTGGCTTAACTTTCCATGTTAGAATGAAAGAGAAAGTGGACTCAAACATGTCACATGACACGAAGGGGATCATGATCAACATCACTGATAAGCCCTGTAAAAGGTGCAGGGTGAAAATAGAAGATTCCATAGAAAGTGAACAAGCCCCACTACCTCAAAAAGGCCACACATTGTGAGGGAAAAGCCTCAGGAAGAAGCACTAAACAGGATTAATTATTCCACTGCCGCTGCCCAGGTCGACACCACGTGAAAGTATTTTTTTATTTTTTACCCAGGTTAACCCTTTCAAAGTGAAAAATTTGGCAAAAAAAAAACCCTACAGTTGAAGCATTGCTAAGATTTCAAGGACTTTGAAGAACTACAATTAAATCACGAATAAGCAACATAATGTGTTTGCAATTGAAAAGAAGCAACATAAAAGCAGTTGCTCCCTCCTCCTACGCACTGTGACACTCATGCATAGTCGAGGAAGAGCCCACAGATCAAATAAATCCCCCCCACCATCAACAACATGAGTCATTCCAATCAAGCTGTTGGACCTGGGCCTTGTGCCTAATTTTCCTTGGTTGCCCCCGCAACTGGTTTCTACCTCGCAGTTGGCTCCTCGTTTCAGGAAGCGGGTGCCGGCAAATTTGCTGGAGCGCCTGGCGATGAGGGTGATGTGCACCGGGCGGCCGTAAATTAAAAGCTCTGCGATTGGACGGGTGAAGGAGTCAAAATTGACAGATGTGAGACACTTATGGACATTAGATATAGAAAGGAGACATATAGCATCAATGAACGGACCGATATCTAGTAAGATCGAGTTAGCTAGCTATCTAGCTAGGAGGCTAGCTCGCTACCTAGGTAGGAGGTGAGCTCACCATCTAGGTATGAGCCTAGCTAGAATGCTAGATAGATAGCTCATACCCCAAACAGACAGATACTTTATTGACAAGTTACGACCTCCCCCGTGATACTGTCCCACTCCAGTCCTGTAGGTGGCAGTAATGTGCCCAACTAGGTGGGTTCCACACATAAACGATATTTTCTGCTGGATTTGGCAGACACCACACAGCTGAAAGGATACTGGACTGGCCACAAAAGCCATGGATTATATACAAGAGCCAGTCGGGATGTATGATATCTTTGACACGCTCCAGCAAGTTCCCGTTCCACACGTACTTGTAGTACGGTTCAGCGCGCACGCCGTAAACCACTGTGGCAGAGGAGAGGAACACAGACGGATGGAAACAAAACACAAACAGAGGGGCATAGGGGCATTCCGGACCTTATTTACCTTGAGTGGGCAACCCTTCGTCTTCAAAGATGTCAAAGCTCTCCTGTTTGTTCCGCTTGTTTGCTTCGTCCTCGGCATTGGAGGATGCCGAGGACCACAGCTCGTAAGGCCTCTGCAGCAGCGTCAGATTGTGCTGCAGCGAGTGGCTCAGGTCATAACTGTAGCTGTGGGGTAGTTAAAATAAATATGAACATTTTAAAAATGAAATCCCATCAAATTGGACAAGACATTAAGCTATAAATGCTATTTAATTATCCTGTTTGTTTCTGTGGTCCATCAGAAATGTTTGTGGGTTAATGTGACATGCTGCTGCAAAAAAAACAAAAAACAAAACCCTACACAAATACTAATGCGTCAATGTTTTTAAAACTTTAATATGGGTCAATTTGACTTGGAAGAGAGCAGAACCAAAACAGTCACTTGCTATTTTTGTTCCTCGAGACTTAAATTTAAAACCAGGTCAATTTGTCTCCCACCATGAGAGGACAAGAGTGGAAAACAGCAACAACAAAATGTACGTTTTAGACGCAGCCAACCATTGTTTCTTAAGATTTGAAGTCAAAACTTAAGCCAATGTTATCAGCAACATCAGAGGAGGGTTAAAGTCCCTGTACAGTGAAAAACAATATCTTCTAAATTTCACACACCAGAGAGAAGCCTGTTGATAATAACTGTGTCAAATTTGATTGATAAAAAAATATAATAAGAATTGCAAGAAAATGAGGCGTTATAGCGTAATCTTGAGAAAAAAATAAATAAATCAAGCACCGTGGGCATGTCCGAAGAATGTGTTGAAACTAAATGCCAATCAACCTCAACTGCCAATTAAATACATGTACCACAACTACAAATGGATGCTATTTTGTCTGGCGTATTTCTTATACCTACTCATTTGTACGAGCCGCGAAAATATGTCCGCCTAAAGCCTCCGGTGGCTGAAATATACCCTGTTGTTCGGTGGACTTTTCCATGGCATGTCAACGAGGCGCTCTAAAGCAACCACGCCAGCACGAAGCCCCTTGTCTACACTCTGGCTGTCACATTCAACTTTTTTTTTTCCCTATCCTCGCACTTCCGCCTACTCTTCACGGTGTGCACGCACTCACGGCCAACAACGAGGCACTCTAAAGCCAGTCCAAAGCCCTGGTCGACATGCTGGTTGTAAAATCCAACTTCTTTTTCTGACCAGGAAAACCAAAAGAGTGAAAAACAGTTTAAAGCTATGTATCGACAATTAAGTACTACAAGTTTTCAATCTTGGCACGCTTTCAGCAATGATCTTCAAACGTGGACACTGTATTTGGAATCTAATCTCTGAATTCACTGAAGAAAAAGATAAGTGTGAAACAACAACAAAAAAAATTTACCTGAAGTAAAAGTTACTGGATAAGTCCATGTTTTGAAAGATTCGGACATATCTGGGGAAGAGTTGAAAGCTCCATCAGGTACAAACGACACACATGAAGTCAAATTGGTCCTTAAGACCAAGCCACACGGACGTACCTGGCTTCGTCGGGGTGCGCCACCCGGACCGAGTCATTAGGAATGTAGATCATGGTCGTGTCCTCGATCTTGTAAATGGAGTGGCCCCCGATGTCGGCCATTTTTCTGCGTTTGGTGATCAACACTATGTAGTAGCCTTCCAGGAAGCGTACAAAGCCTGTCAAAGAACACCAAACAGAACGGTTGCACAAAAATGACACTTGGCAATTAGACTGATAAAAAATGGGTATAAATAACAAGTGTGGCAGCCCAAACCAGGGTGGGGGTGGGGGTGGGGGGGGATGTCAGGATACACTGTGCGACCCACTGACTTTTTGTCAGAGAGCAGCTTGAGACATAGAAAGCCACCGGGGCACAGACAGTCGGGGGCGCGAACATCATCATGTATTTGAGCAAATGTCAGAAAGAGTCTGTCTGTGTGTAACGGGTCACAAAGGACACAAGTGCATGAACAATATACGGCATGACAAGGAGCTGAACTCATTTCGTCTCTGCCGTCGACAGCAGCGACTGTGCTGAAATCAGCCTATTTCACGAAAATGATTTATTTACTCCAAATCATGGATCTACAGTATGTTCATCTATCAATGCCAGCAATATGTAGCGGCATGCAGAACAAATTCATGCACTTCCACTCGATGCAGGTATAATTAACTTGGTGTTTTTACCTGTTGCCATTCATCCGAGAGAATGAGAGCATCATATTTCAATTTAATAAGCCAACAATTCACAGGAAGTAAATTCGTGAAGAAACTGAGATTCGGTATTTACTTTTTGTGACTTTTTTTTTGTTTGGTGGTGTGTTGTGAGATGTTCTTGTTTCAAAGCTATAATTGAGTTTGAGAAATTTCTCAGGGCACCGAATCGATTGCAACGGAACCGCTCTGGTTGTCCTAAAAGACGTTTGGCCTCTCATGCGGGAAGGGTTTCATCAGAGTTCAGGAACTATTTAAAAAGGTTAATAGAAGTAAAAATAAATGCAAGATAAATACGAGACAAACAGAGGGTTTCTGTTACCATTAACTTGTGGAAAACACGTCACGCTGAATGGTTTCAGTTGACATTCAAAGAATACTGATGAAAAAATATTTGAGTTAGAAAGGATGTGGTAACATCCTTTCATGCGGACCTTTTTTTTTTTTTTTTTTTTTTTTAGATTGGGTATGACTAAATTCAGTTAAGATTCTGAAACATTGTCTGAAATTGAGCAGATGTTCGCCCTAATAAAAAAAAAAATGCACTCTTCTTCCCATTAAATTTCAAGGAAATAGCATTTCATAGAAACATGTACGCAAGAATCGTCCCGGATGGACACAATTATCACAAAAAAAAAAAAATTCGTCTCGTATGGAACCTATCATCTTGTGGCGGACACAAACGCGTACGTTCACGAAATGTATGTCACGATGAGAAAGTACTCACACAATATGGCTACGACATTTACGCAGGTAGTCCCACCGCCTGTATTAAAAGTGACATTTCTAGAACGATTGGAAAGGTTGATGAGATGTCACTCAAGTCACTCCCGTTCGGGGCCTGACATATAAAATGTGCTAGTGACCTGATTTCCAAAACTTGGGGAAAAAAAAACTCTCTATAGCAGTGTTTCATATCTTTAGAACCAAGGGATAAATTTAACGTAAATATCTCACAGGACACCACCCACACACAAAAAAAGTTTAAAAAATATACATATATTTGTATCAGGCCAATACCAGACTTTTACTTAAAACAGGTACTCCTGGAGGCTGCTGATACTTAAGGCAAAAAAAAATAATAAATATCGAGTAAGTCCTCCTCAGGAGTAGTTGGTGCCATAGTGCGATAGTTTGACACATTGGCAACTCACCTTCTGCGTCAGAAAGAAATTTTATGGGGGGGGGGGGGACTTCATGTTGAATGAAATTGTAAGCATCAAAAGTACTAGAGGGTATCAGTTCTCAGTATCGGTGAGTACTCAAAAAAGTGAATATTCGTACTGGTATCGGTCTGGAAAAAAAAAAAGTGGCACAATGAGTGAACAGCTTTAGCCCAATTTGAAACTGCGCAACACAGACAAAAATAAAAATATATTGTGTTCTTTCTTTCAAAATTGTGGGCAATAAACACACAAAAAAAGCTGCTTGCGCGCACATTACAGATGGTGATTATGTGAAACCTGAAAATAGAGAGCGCTTGATTGAAATGAATCACATTCAACTGCCAGGTGGGTCTTTTATTGTGCTTTCCCACTTCCTGCGAGTCATTTGCAAAAGCAGGCCAGCACCTGCAGCTGGAAAACTAGACCTTTGTGGTATCAAGCACGTTGCCATCTGTGTCGCCCACAATGGTTGTTGATGCCGTTGTTGCGCAAGAGCGTGACCAGAGAGTGTATGGGGCGCACGTACCCACGATGCCATCGGCTGACACGGCTCTCGACAGGCCTGACGGACCCTTTTGGGCAATCTTTGTGCGGTTTCCCAAGTCCAGACGACTGAGCAACTCGCGCACCTCTTGCTGGTTGTATACGTGCTGCAAGACAAAAACACCACGTTGGAATACATGTATGTGGCAACGAAAAAAAAAAAAGTTTGATTTGACAGCTAGAGTGCAGACTGGCACATCTGGGTGGAACTGTTTGTCAATTACATTATGCTACTATACGCACAATAATAATGGCAAGAATGGTAGCATGTGATGATGGATACTTACTGGAAGATGCTTCATAATAACAATCATCATCATCATAATAACGACCCTGCATTGTTATGAACAAATTCATTCCCAGCAGCTCATAAATGGCTGTGGTGGGCTCACAATTCGCCAGCCAGACTGCAACAAATGCATTTAAGAAGACGGGACAATTTGACAATAAACGACCCAGGCAACTCCACTATTGTATCATTAGCACTGCACTAATGCTCGCTCACCTTATCATCAATGATGACCAAATCCTTGGGTTCTGTGCGGTCAATCTTCAGCACTCTGTTTTTGGTCTGAGCCTGATTGCTCCCCACCAAAAAATACCTCTGCAAAGGGGTGGGGGGTGGTTGGAGAAGATATTGCGTTTAGTCATGTCACATGGCACAAAACTCTTAAAGCAGGTGTTTGAGTGAAATCAGTGAGAGTCTATCCGGAGGGCTGCATTGGAACCTTGAAATTGACAAAAGCTCCATTCAGCAGATGCTCCAGAGAGTGATAAAGCTAGACCCATTCCGACCTTGGATTGTTCAAAGGCTTCAAACCAAAGACTGTGATGTTAAGCAACCTATTTGTGAAGGATTGCTGTATGCAAAATTATCATGAAACTGCACAGGTATCAATAAAGGCCAGAGTCCTCATGAATAGACAGCTGGCAGTTGGGTAAAACTGTCTTCCTGCCTTTAGGAAAAGCAACACACACGGCTTGATCGGCAGACCGTGGCATCTGTAAAGCGGACATTCACAATGTATAACTAAAAAGAATGGTTTACTTACACTGGGGATAAAAGTTGAAGTTAGAACTTTCAACATGAGCAAAACCTGTCACACAAGCCTTTGCTGCCATCTAACGTCCACGACCAATCCTGCAGTTGCCCTCCAACTATCGCCGGTTCCAGTCCGTACAGTATTTACGTTCTCAAAGAGGTTATCTTTTGTTCTTCTCAAAGTTTACACAGCTTCATTTACTTCATGTTAATGACTCAAAACTGGAGAAAATAAGGTCATATTTGCAAATTTTCCCATTGTGGGACCGATTCATTAGTTAGGTAATCATGTCTTACTTAAGATAAACAAGTCATTTTTTACATTTGCGAGTTTTGTGATATTAGTGGATTTGAAGTGATAAATTATGACATGTATGATCGACTTACGGCTCTCGTCTCGTATAGAACCATCCTCTGGAGCCCACTGATGACAGCTGCAGAATGAGGCATGTTTGCTCAGATTGTTTGATCCAGAAGAACTGCAAAAGGACAATGGGACAAAAACAAATGTAATTCAAAGGCTGCCTGTCCTGAAGTTCGAAATTTAAATGCTTTTGTTTGTGTAGCTAATTGACTCACCTTTAAAATTAGTCGAGCGACAGCCACTTATGTTTAACAGACGGCGCCACTTTCCATTTCCCCAAAGGTAGCAGACGTAAACGCTTAAAATATTCAAATAAAACGCATTAAGAAGCAATTCTAACATTAGGTATATTAGTGTATTTGGCTAACAACCGCAAGCACGCGATGCGAATTGTTTTAGTCAGGTGACAGTCATGAACCCGGATGACGTCAGTACAGCACCCGTCGAAGACCAAAAAGAACAGTTTTTTTTTGTTGCTTAAAATTATTCGTATATCCATATCCTATACGTATTAATGACAAAATGAAGTAGGAATACTTTATCCAAACCATGAAATCTTCTATTTTATGTCATTTTATTTAGCCTCCTCCTCTAATTAAAACACATTACCCGATAACATTTGTTGATAGTTGCTATGGTACCAAACGCCACTGTCAACGGGTAGTGCTGATATAAAGTTGCAACGGTGACGATAGTGTCTGCTCGAAACAAGCAGCGATGCGAGTTTAAATTATTTTACGTGAAGTGGAGGATTTCTTTTCTTCTCAAAATTCTCAAGTAAAGGTAAATTAATTTTGGGTAAATATTGGTTAAAACTTAATTGTCCATCAGTAATCAAGAACTCGAGATGACTGGTTCACCTGCAATCTCAACTAGCTACCCCAAATATGCATTTTATTGAAACGTGAAAATGGGTTTAAATAGCATTCTATCACATTTTTTTGTAAATACAGCTAGTTTGTTTCAATATACCAAGTTTGTAATGTGGATTTGATATGGAGGAAGTTATCTTTTTAATATTAATCCCGTTTGTGTACTATGCAAACCGGCTAGACCTCGCCACCGAGTGCGTATCCCTTTGCAGCATCAGACCGGTTAAGATCCGCACATCTCGTCATTGATGTTCAAGATAAAATATCAATGTTATGATTGACGATTTCTAACGGGGGTCCGCCTTATATTTCTCTCTATTTGCCGCAATTAGCCATATTTGTGCTTAATTTTAGGCAATAAAACAGGCATGGATCTAGTGGACAATCTCATCGAAGAGGACGCCGAGAGACAGCGTCTACTTTCCAAACCGACCTGCTTCCTTGTAGTTGGAAGACCGGTAAATGATGCCACACATACACAGCAGACATTGAGGTACACTTGTACAGTTGAAGCCATTTGAAAAAAGAATTTGACACTCTTGATCACTGTGTCAAAGTCAAGGCACGGGGGCCAGATCTGGCCCACCACGTCATTTTATGTGGCCCGCGGGAGCAAATCATGTGTGTCAACTTTCATGATCCTTACTGAAATCTGTACCAAAATATCAAATTTTCATGGGAAATAAAGAACGTTGAGATTTAGCATCGGCCCTCCAAGGGAAGCCGTAACTCCGAAGTGGCTTGCGACAAAAAATTAGTTTGACACCCCTGCTCTTGATCATAGTATACTACTGAAAAAAATCTGGTATATGGTATAAGAGAGTTTGGCCAAAAATGGGTGCAAAGTCACTCGGATAACTGATATGGGTAAGGTGATGAAATTCGTGTTGGGGCTTTGAAAATTTTCTTAGTTGAAATCTGTTTGTCTTGTAAAGTAGGCGAATATGCTTGATGAGCAGCGGCTTCACCCTACGCCTTTTCGATTGCCTTTGTTTGACTGTAAAATTCTAGATTTACTTTTTTTATGACTGAATCTGATTGAATCAATCTGTCAATCAATCATTCAAGACAACTTCAAAAATAGCTCCTGTATTTCAGTCCGGAAAGGATCAATAATAACAAATCTGGCATGTTTAACTCCAATGCTTCACTCACTTCCCATGAAAAGTGGCAATAACAATAACTTCTGACGTCCGTTGTTGCAGGGTGTTGGCAAATCCACCCTGGCTAAAAACATTGCAGAGACCTGGGGGTGTGTTTTAATTGATGGTAAGCATAATCTCTCTCTACCGTTTACAAACGTCACCTATCAATTCATTCAAACTGCTTCCCAATTGCAGACACGGAGGTGCTCGACTCCCACATCAGAAATAAAACAGAGGATGGCATTAAGGTAATGCTATTTACAATCTTTTTAACCGACAGATCCTCTAAAATTTAATTTGTTTTTGGTAGTGCCTGATGGGCCGTGTGTCATGTCGTTCCCTACACCTGCACTAAAGCCAATCATTTTACAGCTGCTGGATATCCTAAATGCGGGCGCAAGTATCCCAGAAGATGTGGTCCTCCGGCTCATACTCGACATGCTGAATTCAACCAAAGTTGAGCATTACGGTAAGGCTTTGTTAGCTTGATTTCACAGCACATCTTACCACTCCGATGTTGAAATCACACATCGCAGGCTACGTGTTGAGCTGCCTGCCGTTCATGTCGGAAGAAGGCGTTAGCGTCGATGAGCAAATGGAAATGATCAGGAAGCTCAAACTCAAGCCGGACTTTATCATCAACATCAAGGTTAGGTCGCACCACTGTGCCTCTCTCTTGAGTTTTCAAAAAATAATAATAAAAAAACTAAAAATGTACTCACGTTTGCTGTCTTGTCAGTGTGCTGACAAGGACTTGGTCAAGAGGCTGTCGAGTCAGAAGCAGCACCCGATGACAGGCCTTCTGTACAATCAAGATCAATGGAAGTTGGACAATGAGTTCCACGTAACGGGATTTATAGATGAGGAAATAGTGGAGGAGGAGGATAAGGAAGACTCGCAGGTATCTGTTAAACCTCACAAGTGAATCGAAAAATAAATAAATGGGGCAGTGACCCACCAGATTCAGCAGATGGAAAATCCATGTCAGCATCTCCAGTGAATAATCGCAGACTATTTCATGCTCGCAGGACGAGGATGAAGAGGAAGAGGAACAACCTCCCCAAAGGTGCACTATTGACCAGCTGGTCTGGATCCCCGAACGTCAGTCCCGAAATACTTCTCTCAGAATCAACACGTACAAGGATAACATCCTCAGACCGCTGGAGGTACAAATTTTCACTGTCAGAAGTAGAAGAAAAAGGACCTCCATTATATTATAACGCATCCATCTTGTCGTTCAGGACTACATGATGGACCACAACCCTATTTACCTTTTAGAGGTGGACGGAAGCGACACACCGGAGGAATTGCTCTTCGTAAGTCGCATCATACAAAGAGCATGTTGCTCGGTGTTACTGATGTGTTTTCCCTGTTTGCTTCTAGTTTGTGTTATCCCGCCTGGGATCGATGGCCATACAGCGTGTGTCCGTTCCAGTGGTCCTCCATCAGAACGAAGAGTTGCCCGAAGACATCGAAACGGTCAGTCCTGCACAGCGTTTTTCAAGTAACGAACAAATACAGTGGAAACTCTTAGGTTCTAAGGCAATTTTGTTTTGTTTGTATTTAGCATAAAAAAATGTCAGTAGTAAATAAACTATTTGGTGTCTGCTAAACTGATCTTTTTATTGGGTATAGTATATCCGGAAAGTATTTCCATATTTTGATCTGCCTTATTTCCAAAGTTAGGTGTGCCAAGCTTGCTCTATCATAGACAAAAACACTAAAACAGGCTTTATTTACTGCAAAAGGTGTATCAACAAAGCATTGAGCAAGGGCTATGAATACTTAACGTACATCCATCCACCCATTTTCTGATCCGCTTCAACTCACAAGGGTCACGGGTCATGCTGGAGCCTATCCCGGCTGTCTTCGGGTAGTAGATGGGGGCCACCCTGAACTGGTTGTCAGCCAATCGCAGGGTACACATAGACGAGCAACCATCCGCGCTCACACTCACACCTCGGGACAATTTAGAGTGTTCAATCAACCTGCAGTGCATGTTTTTGGAATGTGGGAGGAAACCGGAGTACCCGGAGAAAACCCACGCAGGCCCTGGGCAAACATGCAAACTCCACACAGGGAGGCCGGAGCTGGAATTGAACCCGGTACCTCTGCACTGTGAGGTCGACGTGCTAACCACTGGACCACCAGGCCGCCACTTAATGTACATGTCATGTCTTATTTTTTGCTTTCAATACATTGGCAAAAATGATTTCATATGTTGTTATTATGGAATGTCGTGTATAGAATTTTGAGAGAAAAAAAAAACGCTGTAAGCACTTTCCAGATTGTACTGTACTTGCCACTTCACGGACTTGGGAGATATTCCACTATATGTGAATGCAAAAAAAACTCCAAACCCAATGCTGCCTCCCCTCTGGTTTGTAGGAGGATCTTTTGAGGTTTATGTCCTCCTCCAGGATGTTGGTCCCAGGCTTCCGCTGGAGGAGGAGCCGCTGGGGTCGAAGTTGTCCAGTCGCACTGAAGGAAGGACTGTTGGTCCCCGGAAAACCGGAATTCTCTGTCGGGTGAGGCTTCTTTCAAGCAGTGGCGCCTTGAGAAATGAGTTGAATTTTATTTTGTGACCACCTCTCCTCTGAAACCCTTCGACAGTTTCCGGGACAAAATGTACATCCTTTCATCCCAAGAAGCCTACGATAAGTTTGTGACCAACCCCAGACGCTACTTACTCCCTCCGATGCCAAGCCCCCCTTGTAGGGTTTGCATCATTGGAACAAAAGCTTCGGGGAGGCCTGACCTTTCCAAACTGATGGCCGCCAGGCACAACGTGTCCGTACTGGAGCTGGAGAAACTGGCGGAGCCTCTGGTGGCTGAGCTGGAGAAAGAGTGGCTAGTAAAAGTCAAAGAGGACAGCACGCAGGCTGCCATGGAGAAAATCAGGACCAAGCAGCAAAACGAGCAGAGCTCTGGCAAGTTGTTGTCCCGCTTCTTGCAGTTTAGTACAGTCCAGTACAGTAATGTTACCATTTCTCACATTACTTTTGATATTTTGCCTCCCCAGATGGAACCCCTGCTGTGGAAGGTAAGATCACATTTAAATGTACTGAATTCACTTGCGATAGTAACAGAGAAACAAATGTACTGAGCACAACGTTCAAATGCTCTTACGATGTCTTCAGTGACGGAGGATCATCCCGAAGTGGTGGCTCTTGTGCAAACCGCTCTGGAGGAGGCCAAAAAACAAGATGCAGCCAAGGAAGTCTATGCGCAAGCTCTGATGAAAGTCGTCAGAGAAGTATGTTTATTTTATCTCTATAGTGTGTGTGTGTTTTGTCTTATACTGCCCTCAGGTGGCCAAGCTGGGCACATCAGAAGGAGCAGCACAATGGCCATTGAACTGATGCAAAGTGTGGCAAAAACGTATTCTTATAGATCTTCTTTTCAATTCCTTTTTATGATGTTGTTATTGTTGTTTAAAAAAATACAATACTATCGGGTGAGTTTTTATTCTCATTGAAAAAAAAAATCTTGAGTAATTTTTTTGAGGAAGGGCAGGAACTATTCATATTCATATTTCTATTCATTTCAGTGGGGAAACATGACTTGTGATACTCCTGTTTTGCGTTACAAGCGTGATCATGGAACAACTTAAACTAGAATCTCAATCATGACTTTTTTTTTTTTTGTGCGATGTGTTTATTGTCACAGAATGAATCATCCAACGTGGGTGCCGATGTGGGCAACGGTTGGGTGCTTGACAACTTTCCCAGGAATTCCTCCCAGTTGGAGGCTTTACATCGAGCAGGGATCCATCCAGATTTCCTTTTCTGTCTCATGCACACTGAGGTGAATCAGAGTAAGTAGTGTTCAGTTTGGTGTCTTCTGTCAGGTATTTATCATAACCTCCTCACCAATAAGAGCAGCCAGGTTATTATTAACATTGCTCCTTTTGCAATGCAGATCAGTCCGGCACTCCACAGACAGAAAACACCGAAGGTAAGACAACGATTCCTTCCTATGTTACAAAATATTTGCCGAGCTTGACTCGTTCCCTCGCCGTGTCGACTCTTCAGATCAGCCGGAGCTCAAAGCCGAGAAGGATCAGTTCACGAGAGAATGGGAAGGGCTGCAGCTGTCGCTCAGCATAAGCCATTCGGTGCTGCAGACCGCCAGCAGGAGCCCCAAGGAACTTCTGGATGAGATTGTCCAGCTCATGGAGAGTGAGTGGAAACCCTTTTGATTCTCTCCACATTTAAGTGACACAACCTTGAACCATTTTCTATCACGCTCAGCTTCTATGGTGAGTATTGAGGATCATATTTACATTTTTTAGATCAATATTGATCCTGAACTGCTCCAGATGATGTTTGCACCACACTTGTGATCTGTAATGTTGCATTATTGTGTAGTATTGACAGTTAAAAGTCAGGTAAGTTCCCCCAAAGGCATGACCCACCATCGGCAGTACACAATATTTTGCCTTTTCAAAGATAATACTGGTCCATTTTGAATGACGTGTAATTCCTCCCAAAAAAAAAAAAAAACCATAATTGCCACACTTAATTCTTCTGCAGAGCCCTTCAAGTATTTGCCCAGAGAGTTCTCCGCCGTCGACTTGGATGAGGAAGCAGAAGATATCGAAGCCATCGCAAATCTGGAAATTGGCAATGACGAAGACGACTCTTCCAAGGACACGGCCGAAGAGGAGGAGGAAGAGGAGGAACAGGAGGAAGGGGAAGACGTCAGTAAACAGGCCATTCTGCACTGAAGTGTCTGCTTACTACTGCTTTAGTGTGTTGAGCACATGAGATGACCAACGCAGTCACTGTCCGTCTCCTCGCTCCCCTAATCGGATATGTCACGTAGCTCCAAGACTGACTTGTGAGAAGCAGCATAGTGCCACAGCACATCAAGACTGCTGGAAAATACAAGAAGGAAAAGTTGTATTGTCCTTCACGATATTGCGGTTAACATTATCACAGATTTTTTTTAAATTTGTACATATGTATCATAAAAGACAGAGAATGCCTTAAAGTTTGTGATCATTTCACACTTAATAATCAAGTGCAATGAATAGCCGAACTGGCTTACACAACAGCACGTCTACGGTAAAGTAGACATGGTTAGCTAATTTAATATAGCATGGTTAGAAAATTTAATGGGGTCTACCACCGCTAGTTAGAACAAATTGTAATCTCTCCACAGGTGGTGAAGGATAGGTATAGCTACCAGTGCGCCTTCAATAGCTTTATTTACCAAACGGTAGTAAGTAAATTCATTCAACAATTGAAATCCAGAGTCACTGAACACGCAGACTGGCTAGCGGTTAGCTATGCCGAGCCAACAGCTAACAGCACTACGCTGTCATTCGCGGACTCTCGCACCACTCGATAGACATTATTTAAGTCACACATGTTAAAAGTCATACCCTATACTCCACTTACTCTGTTTTTGACTCAAATTATTTTCATTAATTCTACTGTACATACATATAATTTATTGTATTGCTTTATCAACACGTCACAAAATCTTTTACGACTACATATACACAAAAGTAACTTATTTTTAATGCTTTTCTTCCTGTAAAAGTCAGAATCCCGAGGGGATGCAACTTCCAAGAGGTCTTTTGGCGATACCTTTATTTTTTGCCCGGTGGTGCTCAACAAGCAGAATGCACTGGTGCCCTGCACAGATGAGATATCATCCAAGTATCGAGAAAAGGTCTACTATTTCTCCAGTGTTGATGCCAGGGAGGTCTTCATGCTCTCTCCCGAGCAATTTGTCGGACATACCGAGCTTCTGAAGGTACAAACTGAGTAATGGAAAAGGTATGAAACACGTGAACACATTGTTATCTCACACGTGTCTTTCAGCCCCCTGCCCTGCGGATATTTGTGCTGGGATGCAGAGGTTCCGGCAAGACCACTCAAGGCGAGTGGCTCGCCAAGCAACTTGGCCTTTTCCACATTCAGTTCCGGGAGCATCTTCAAACTCTGCTCATGCCAAAGATGAAGCATCGAGTTATCCCTGCCGACGAGTCGACGGAGGAGCATCTGAAGGGCTTGAAGTCCGCTATCGAGGAGGCCCGAGGTGAAGAACCTCCGGAGGTAACTGAGGTAAGCTTTCTAGCTAACTGTACAAAATGTGATGCTGTTTTAATGTTGGGCGGTCAATATTTGTAATTGTCATGTCACCCAATATAACGTTTGAACAAGCCATTATTTTTGACTTCTGATTTTAAAACGGGCGACCCGATGGTCCAGTGGTTAGCGCGTCAACCTCACAGTGCAGAGGTACCGGCCGGGTTCAATTCCAGCTCCGGCCTCCCCGTGTGGAGTTTGCATGTTCTCCCTGGGCCTCCGTGGGTTTTCTTCGGGTGTTATGATTTCCTCCCACATTCCAAAAACATGCATGGCAGGCTTATTGAACACTCAAAATCCTCCCTAGGTGTGAGTGTGAGTGTGAGCGTGGATGGTTGTTCGTCTCTGTGTTCCCTGCGATTGGCTGGCAACCGGTTCAGGGTGTCCCCCGCCTACTGCCCGACAACAACTGGGATAGGCTCCAGCACCCCCCACGACCCTTGTAAGGATAAAAGCGGTTCGGAAAGCGAATGAATGAATGAGTTTTAATGTTTTTGTCCATCTTTGTTTTGTTTTGTTTTGTTTTTGTCCGTAAGGAGGATGCGGGACTGACTGATGAGGAAATTGGTATTAAAGCCTACTTGGCTGATGACCTTCCACTAAGTTCACATGTCCTGGATACGGTCATCAATCCTTACTGGAAAACGGAGCCTTACATGTAACACAGCAAACACACACACATGCACCACTCTATAACTGTGATATAAACACACAGATGCTCTCTGAGGTTAACCGCAATCTGTTTCATGATGCCAGTCAAATCAGCCATTTTCGATAGCGCTTGTCCTCATGAGTGTTGATTTCAATGCTGGGTGTTTATTTCAGGTCAACAGGATTCATCCTCGAGGATTTCCCTCACAACACAGAGGAAGTGCAGCACATGATGCAGCATCAGCTTTATCCTGATGCTGTGGTCACCTTGATGGCCGGGGTGGAAGACATTCAGGCACGCCTGTTGCCCAAATTCTGGCAGAGGTGGCGGGATCACTGCGACCGGCGTGAAAGTTTGCTCGATGTCCTCCGCGAAATACACAGCAAGGCGCGGGTAAATAGATATGCGGATAAATAAATAGAGAGATAGATTGGTAGGTAGGATGTACATTTATGTGCAACGCAATGCTGGCAATCTGTCTTAAATACAGGAAGAGAATATTACAAAGAGGAGGGCAGAACTAATGGAGGAGAAAGCGGCCTCTTCAACAGCCACAGCAAAAGTAAGCCATCTCTTAAACCACTGTCACACTTTGACCATTGTATTTGGTTTTCACATTCACCTCGAAACAAACCAGTTTAGTTGCCGGGCTGAAGATGAGGACGAAGAAGACTCTGCCAACATAGAGGACGAGATCGAGGCCATCTTGGAGGAGGAGTACCCCATTGAAAGGTACGATGAGTTCAGGGATGAAGATGAAGTGGAGGAAGCAACTACCGAGAGGCTGAACACGGAAATTGAAGAACGTTACGTGGCAGACTCAAACAACATGGCTATCGTGCTGGTAAGCGTGATACACAATACCATCACTAACTTCCACACATTTTTTAAAACATCCCCAAAACAATTTTTTCCACACACAGGAGGTTCTAAGTGAACTCAAAATTCCAAGGATATCAATCAACGCTTCCCGCAAGACGCCCGTCGTACGGCGTCAACTCCTCCTGAAAGTGGAGCCGCTGCAGGCCAACCGTGAGTCGCTCTTCCAAAAATGCCAGCCCATCTCGTACAACCTGGCACAGCTGCTCCTGCTCTACTCATACAAGTTCCACAGCGCCTTTGGCTGCATGGACCCCGTCAAGGTAAACTTGCAGTGTGAAAGCCTTGGAATTGCTGTAATGGCTGTTACTCCTGACTGTTTTTTTTTTTTTTTTTTTTCAGTAGGAATATTGGGGGACCTCAATATGTCAAAACACTCAAAACATTTTTCCAGACCTGTTTAAATTTTCCTGTTGTAGTTGGTTCCGAACACAACCTTTTGAGGAATTCAGTATTGCCCCGCCCCTGAAAATTTGTGAAAAATTAGTCCCAGGCATGAGTTTCACCAATTGACATGAAATTGGAAGTCTATCCAAACAGAATTCATGAAAAAGTCCCAAGAGCAAGGGGAGCCATTTTGTGTCTAGTTACATGAAAAGTTGTACAAAAAAAGATGATCTTTCCTTTTTTAATTCACACAGCGTTACAGTGAAGGGGACCTCATCCAACCTGTGCTGTGGCCTCTTGATACCGCCTTTCCAGTGCTCTTCAACCAATATATCTACTTTTTCGGTTCCAAGAAGAACCAGCAAACATTCATACTCAACCCCTTGAAGTACCTCAGGCAGTCAAAACCTTCCCCTATGCTTCCTCTTAAAATGGCCATCGTTGGACCACCCAAATCAGGGAAAACAAGTGGTGAGTCCCGAAATTCCTTTATATGGTGTTCCACAGGGTTCAATTTTGGGAACCCTGATATTTTCATTGCATTTGCTGTCCTTGGGTTCAATCTTCAGAGAACATTTTTCCGTTGCCGCTCCCTCCCTTTGGAATGACCTTCCATTAAATGTTAGGCAAACCCCCATCATCTCTGTTGAACTTTAAAACGTGTCTTAAAATACATTTTTATTCTTTGGCTTTTGACTCAGCATGAGACTCGCCATTGTTTTAGTGTTTTATTGTCTTTACTCTTTTATATTATTATGTTATTATCTTTGTTTTTGGATGTCTGATTTTACTATATGTACAACTAACATTGTATGCAGCTCTGGTTATTTTTAACTGCTCTAAAAATAATGTAGAGTCAACAGTTGAATTTTCACATTCTCTGCCGTTTACGCAGTGGCAACCATGTTCGCGCAGAGGTACGGTTTGGACCTATTGTCCATCGGCGGCGTAATGAGGCGCATACTTGAGGAGCAGGAGCACAGCGACTTGTCGGTGCAGATGAAGAAACATCTCAACCAGGGCCTGGTGGTGCCCGATGAACTGGCCATCCAGTGTCTGGAGAAGGTGCTCATGAGCTTGATGTGCAGTACGCAAGGGTGTGTAAATGAAAATTTAACAACACAATGTACCACAATGGATCATTTCATATTTTTTTCATTCACCTGACCGTGCTTGTTACTGTATGTGCTCTGTGATTGACTGTTGAACAGACTAGGATCAAGACTACAATAGTTAGGGAATTTTCATTGTAGTTCGTTTTTAATTCAGTTTTGAGTTTTCTTGTTTTAAATGTAGCTAATTTAAATCCGCATCAATTGAATGCCCGTTTTGCTGCCCATCTTGGCCACTTGGGAGCAGTATAAGACAGACAGACTGATATGCTCTATAATGAATGACCTGTCTTAACTCCTCTCAACTCATCTGTACGGCACTAATATTAATCATTGTTCGCAGAGAATAAAGAATACATGAATCGCTATTTTTGTGCTATTGCAGTTATGTGTTGGACGGCTTTCCCATGACCATGAAGCAAGCGGAACTGATGCAGGACAACAGCATCATCCCCATGATGGTGGTGGAGATGGAGCTGGATACGCTAGAGGTGCTGAAGCGAGGCCTCGCGATCAAGATGGAGGAGAACAAGTCAGAAAACCCCATCCTCCACTTAACCACCAAACAACAAACGGCACTGACGCATATATCCTGGCGACCCCCTTTTTTTTTTCTTTGTAGGCCCCACCTGATGCATGACAGCGCCGACATCCTTCATATCCGCAACACCTGTTACAAGCAGGAAGCAGAGCTCATGAGGCAGCACTTTCAACAGCAGTATGAAAACTGGATCCAAATGGACGGCCTCAAGAGCAAGTGGTACATCTGGGAATGCCTGATCAAGGAGATCAGCATCAGCATGGAGTACATCCACACTTACCTGAGGAAGACCAGAAGCGGTAAGTTTTGAATGAGCAAAAGGAAGAACGAGCTCTCGAATTGAACTGTGTGTTTTCATGATGCAGGTCAAGCAGGCTGCATCAACAGGCTGTGCGTCACACCCAGAGAGTTTCAGCGTCAGATTGGGGAGTTTGGCCACTACTGCCCCGTGTGCCTAGCTCTGCAGAACCATCTTGTGGACTGCTCGGAAACTGCATCCCTGATGTACGCTGCAGAATACAATCGGCGATATTTCAAGATGTGTAGCACGCAACATTTGGAGGTCAGCCTTAAAAAAAACAACTTGGGTTTAAAACATATAAGTCTGAAGCAGTAATATAATAGTTTTGGATTTTGCATTACAGTTACTTGCTTTTTATTTTGTAGTTTAGTTTTCGTTAACTACAATAACCTTGTTGTGAAGAGAGTTTTATTTGGTGGCAGAGCTTTCTTGCCAGTCCGGATCAATTTGTCAGCCCCCTCTGCCCGCGCCCTCTCCCGGAAGCAGACCTGCTGCCCAAAAAACTAACTGAGGCAGAGGTGAGGAACAGATTCCCTCAGCAAATTGAGATGAAAGGTTTCTGCCCCGTCACTTATCTGGATGGC
This sequence comes from Hippocampus comes, assembly GCF_001891065.2. Lineage (NCBI taxonomy): Eukaryota > Metazoa > Chordata > Actinopteri > Syngnathiformes > Syngnathidae > Hippocampus > Hippocampus comes. Next base: position 764,366 of record NW_017805409.1, read on the forward strand.
AAAGAGAGGTACGCACATACTCAACGAGTTATCACACTTATATTTCACATCACAATGGATCTAACATAAAATACCTCAGCAGGGTAATTCATTTGTGACCGCAGCAAAGTACAGTGCCAAAATATTTTAAAGGAATACAATCGAATGAAAGGCGTTATTTGTGCTCCCAAGCCAAAAAAAAGAGAATTTCTTGAATTTCCATGTTATGTCAGCTGCTTGTTGCTAGGTAGACTAAATTGTGGGCTTTTTGTGAAAATTTTGATGGTGCTTGGGTGCACAAATGATTGTGTTTGTTCAGTTGCTAGGCAGAATTCTCAAAATAATCATTTTTTTTCCTCCAAGGCCACAAAAAAAATGTAATTCATTTGTACTATGAAGATTAAGATTAATGTGTTATTTTTACACATTAATTCTAAAATCAAGTTCTGCATTAAATATAACTTGTCATACTGCACTTGGTTTAGTCCTGCTTTTATGCGGTTTCCTCTCCCAAGGTACGAAGCCCTGGTACACGGCAGCATGGAATTTGCGGTAGAATACAGAGAGCGGCTCTACACTTGCGAGACAAAGCAGAAGCAGTACAAGTTTTTGAGGTGAGACCAAATCCGCGCTTAATTTTTTTGGTGCTACTTGGCAACAGTCTGTTGAGTGGCTGGGATACTTAATTTCTGAAGCGCTCCTGAAGTCTACTGGGACCTTAAGTTGCCCAGTAAGGTTCCTCCTCTTTGCGAGCCGATCCCGCTCACCTCCCTCCCTACGCTGGGCTACCTGGAACAGGTGAGAAACACTCCGAACTGTCACGTTGTCAAGGTTTGATGCGTGTTTTGTGAGCCGTTTTCCCTGCTCTGAAGGGTGTGGCGGTGGCGGTCATCAAGGCCATGACGGCTGTCGGGTGCCTGAAACCGAAGTTTCCCTTCTTCAGTATGGAACGATCGGCTCTCCACTACGTGGCGTTCTACCTGAAAGGTACTCACTCACAGATGACAAAGCACAAATGAACTGTAGTATTTCTGCACATGGCTGTCAATCCAAGCTTTTTTTTTTCCTCCCTACAGCATTCAACCACAGCAGCACAGAACACATTCGACAGATGTACAAAAAAAAGCTGGCCTCCTTTGAAGAGAACTGTGCACTCATTCCCTACCTGAGCTCGTTGATGAGAGCCGACTACAAGCTCCCCAGCGAACTCCCCGTTGACTTTGACTTCAAAATGAAAAAGTTTCTCGCCTTGCGAGACTCGCCCAAAGCGAAATCTGCAAATCTAGCCTAGGGACCGATGCGCTCTGTGTTGGACAATGAACTGTAACCAATGTACTTCAGACGCAAAGACTCAGATCATTCAACTTGAGTCCAGTTTTGTTTTCACGGCATTGTGCAAGTCAGAATTAATAGCGCTCTCTCGTACCGACCCCAATGGCCAATCAAAGAAAATGTCCGATATTAACAACACACACTTGTTGCTTGGCAAACTTCATAAAGACTTATCTTACTGTTTTACCTTATAGGCAGACTAGCTCATGGTTAGCCACTTAACAGCAAGCCTCTATCCTGAGCCAAAAACCGCCAACTCTACATTCACTCCCACATCACTCACCGGGCCAGGCCCTGCCATTTAAACTCACACAATTAAAAGTCACAGATACTACGGTGTGGAAAGTGTAAATGATGACCTCAAGTGGACAAATAAATTAAAAAAAAAAAAAAAAAACACCAGCACCTCTCATACATATTTTGTGTTGGTGTGATGCATCTAGCATTAAAATAGAAATAATGAGAAATATATGTAGGTGCTAGTCAAAAAATGTGATTTATTTCATTCATACTGTTCAAAAAGTGAAACTTGTGGAATGTATACATTCATTTGATCTACTATTTAGTAGTCAGATCTACTTTTGCGTGTCAGTCAGAAGGCCAATAAAAAAATTACAATATCATTCACACTAACTTGTTGGTAGGCAGAATTCACTAAAGCACACACAATAAAAAAAAAAAATCCGGAATTTATTCATTCGTCCATTCTGACTTAAATTTCAAATGTTCTGAGGATGTATGAGGAAGACAAGGAAGGGAGGAGCACCTTTCAGGGCTTGGCGCCAGCTCCTGTGTGCACAGGAGTCCACTGGAATGCACTCATGCATATGACAGCTGTGGACAGCACACTGTACATGTCCCCCTGCTGAGGAAATTGTTTTCTACCCCCCCGCTGACCACCACCACCACTACCAAGATTCTCGACAGCCTCCCTCATAACCACCATGAAGTTCAAAGGAGCTCCACAGAGGCCACGGGACGGCGAGGCGGGAACGGCCTCGTACCAGCGACATGTAGACTACGAGGAGCCCAAACAGCGCCAACAGCACAGAGACATCCATTTGGCTTTCCGGGCCAAGCGCTACCAGCTGCTCATTGAGCAGGAAGTGAAGGAGGAGAAGCATAAAAGAGTCAGGAAGGTTGGTCTACATTTACTATTTTAATTCTATTAACTGACTGCTGACAACTTTTCATGCATGTGCTGCATTGAGGAAATTTGAATGTATTTTTGCAAGTCATGTGACGCCCACCTCTCAAAAATAACAGTACACACAAAAGCACATTTCAGAGCACCATTTCCTGCATGAAGGAGGTCAGCTGTAGACAATGGTTTTTCCATGACCCCATGCCGAGTGGAAACTCAGTAAACAAGTTCTGCTGTGCCATTGTCGTTCAAAAGAAGCAATTGTGTGACCCGTTTGTCTTGCAGAATGTTGGCAAAGTGCTGCGCTCCACATGGAAGTGCCTCATGCTCGGTCTGTACAATTTCGCTCTGTGCTACTCCACGCCTGCCACTGTGGCCGCCACCTTTGTGCCCGACTTCAGCCCTGCAAGAAACAGAACCTGAATGTCTCTTCTCGTTATTCAGTTAATACAATGAAACCTCACCTTAGAGTAATATCTATGCTAATTTCTGTTAGCTTGTCTATGGTGTTTCACCTTTAATGTTAGCATTGAGCTTGCTGACTTCGATTAGATGGAACATAGCGGTTTGGTTAAACATTATAATTTTTAAATTTAGGACCAACTGATACAGATTTTTTTGGGGGGTGAGGGCGATTCAGATGTTGAGCAAATTCCGATAATTGAGTCACCCACCTATTCATTAAAAAAAAAAACAACAACAATACCTGTAATACGAAGAATAATGACTTCTTTTTTTGTCTTAACTGTTTTTTTGTCTGGTGGGTCTGAAACGCATCTCCCGCGATAAAAGTGGGTTCACTGTAGTTTTCTATGACTCATAATTGTTGAAACCAATCCACAGTAGAAGCATGCCTGTTTTCTCTGCCTTGTAAAAATTATGACACATGATTTTTGGATGCATTGAACAACTTTACGTTGTAACACTATGAATTTTCTTTCACAATATGACCACTATTTCCGAATTACAAAGTTATTGGAATATTACAACTTTGATGTCATGTTATTTTGATTTGTTTTTTTTTTAATAAAACTTTTCTGCATTTTTCTGCCTTTGTTTTTATAATATAAAAGAATCTTTAGATATTTATATTTATACATTTGTAGTGTTTGTATTCTTGTTTTGTTTTTGTTTCTTGCAATAAAGTACTAATTAAATGTACTGTATTACAATTTATTTTCAAACATATGAGTTACTATTTTTAATCTTAAATCATTTATGTTCATTCAATATGATGAAATATCAAACATGGTGATATAAATTCTAATCTATATTACAATAATCAGTACAAACGGCCAATGTATTTCTAACTTTATTGATTCATTTAATTCAATATGACAATAGTAAAACAGATTATAGAATATGTAGTGCGACCTCTCACATACATATGCAACCTGTCATTCAAACTCTGTGTTTTTCCATCAAAAATGAAAACAGCTAAAGTCATCCCAATTTTTAAAAGTGGAGAAAGACAATTCTTTACAAATTATAGACCAATATCACTGCTCCCACAATTCTCAAAAATATTAGAAAAACTATTTTCTCGTAGACTTGATAACTTCATAAGTAAACACGAGCTATTAAGTGAAAATCAATACGGCTTCAGAGAAAAACGGACCACCTTAATGGCAGTAATGGAGTTCGTGGAAGCAATAGCTTCCAATATAGACAATAAAGAATTCACTGTTGGGATTTTTCTCGATCTAAAAAAAGCTTTTGATACAATAGATCATACTATATTATTGAATAAATTAGAGAAATATGGTATCAGAGGCATAGCACATAAATGGATTGAAAGTTATTTAGAAAACAGACATCAGTTTGTACAGTTCAAAAACAAAAAATCCAACTTACTGAAGATTACCCATGGAGTTACTCAGGGATCAGTGCTTGGACCAAAACTATTCATTTTATACATAAATGATATCTGTAGTGTCTCAAAACAATTCAAAT
>NW_017805409.1:769159-845751 GCF_001891065.2 Hippocampus comes
CAATTAATGTATAAAGCACATCACAATCTCCTTTGCCAAAATATCCAGAAGCAGTTTGAAATTAGAGATAGTTGTTATAATCTAAGAGGTATCAATCAAAATAAAAAAATCCAGAACAAGAACAAACATCAAGCAAAGGTGTGTATCAGTAATAGGAGTCAATCTGTGGAATAAGCTTGAAACTGATCTGAAAATGAGTAAATCGCTGGACGAGTTCAAAAACAAATTTAAAAGATTAGTACAAACAAACTACAAAAATCAAAGTTAAGAAGATAAATTCGATATACTTATAAAATATAGTAATATAACGGTCTGTTCTTGTTTTGGATTTTGATCAACTCATTAAATGTATTCAAGAAATGCAGTATTTATAATGAATATGAGACAATTGATATAAAAAGAAGAATGAATAATTATATACATGTATATATGTAGGTGTGTGTATATGTATATGTGTGTGTATATATATATATATTATATATGTATGTGTGTGTGTGTATGTGTATGTATGCACGTGTACGTGTATGTATGTGTATGTATGTATGTATGTATATATTTATATGTATGTATATACAAACAGAAGGGTGTATAATAGATAAGTACAGTACACATAAGGGTAAAAGTACTTGATGAGAGGTAGATCTCTTCCTTTTCTTTTGCATTGAAAAATGATCTATTTATATTATTACACAACAAGGGGTAGGACTAGATAAGTTGTATACTTCTTCCTACTCCTTTGAGCATATAACGATGCTGATGTTTGTTTTATTTACTTTTTATTTTTATTTCTCCTTTTGTAATTTTGTTTGCCTTTTGTCAATTGTTGTTGTATTGTATGTTCAATAAATTAAAAAAAAAATTAAAATGGCCACGTGATTCAGACGTCATTTTAGTGCGACGGAGTCGTCTTGTTTTGTTTACATGCTATAGCTACAGCGTGGTCTGTGTTTTTTGTAAGAATGGCAACCCCCAAACCCGTCAACGTCAGTTCCGTGCCCATCGACGCCTTTAGCAATTTAAGAATTACATCCATTTGGACGTTTCTCATGTCTGTAGGTTCAACTTTCTTCCCAACGTAGCGATGCTAGCGCCGTCGTTGGAGTACCGCTACAAAACGTTGTGCATTAGTTTTAGTATTCTCAGAATCTGCCTTCTTTTTTTTTTAGGTGAAGTGGTCGGAACCTTGGCTTATCGGCGGTGTTGTGTTTCACATAGTGTGTCTTTGCCTGACTATAGTGACGTGCAAATATTACAGAGCGCAGATCTGCCACTTCCTGCTCATAAGTAAGTGGACATAAGTATTGGGCCACTCACGATATTGGTTTAACTTAAACTGGCGTTCTTATTTATTCCTTGTAAGTAAGACTTGTGTTTGTAACAATTTTTATTAAGTTGTTGTATTTTTTTGGGATCATTAAGAATTTTGATACACAACTGTATAAGTGTAGCGCGTCTTTTATGTTCCTTCATTTTTCCCACAGTCGTCTTGGTGTACAGTGCTGAATATTTAAACGAGCTGGCAGCAATGAACTGGAGGTACTTGTAATATTTAAAATATTATGGAATGCCAATATCCACTTGAATGAGTGAAACCTCTTGCAGGTCGTTTTCCGAGTTCCAGTACTTTGACTCCACGGGCATGTTTATATCGTTGGTCTTCTCCATCCCGTTGCTTTTGAACGCTGTCATCATTGTGGTGAGTGCTGATATGTTGCCATATAAAATTTAAGTCTCTTTTAATAGAACAGAAAGGTTTAACTGCAAATGACAAATGAACAGCCTGAAGCAAGCACGCTTTGCAAATTACGACCACAATATCGATACTCGTTTTGTTAGCCGGTGTATGGCATTTCCCATTGTGTTAGTATCAAGCTAGAGGACTATCAACTTTTGTCTTTCTGCGCAGATTGTGTGGTTGTACAGGACCTTCTCCACCATGGCCGAGCTGAAGACGCTGCAGCTGAAGCAGAAGGCGCGCCTAGCCAAGAAGCGTGATTAATCCTTTTCTCTGGAATATCAAAAAGGACTGGATTTTTTTTTTTCAGTGGTGGACAACCCGCGGCCCCCGAACGCACAAACCCAAAAACAAATACAACCCCAGAAGAACCGTTCTGACCCTGTTTCCTAATAAGTGTGTAGAAAGATTTTACAAGATGAATGCTCTGTATTTAAACGTGTTATTAAATGTGTTTTATTGCTATGATAAAGCGTTCTAAGTGTTCATTGGTGTCCTTGACACGTGTGGCTAAGCTAGAAGTGTTCCTGACGGTTTAAAAGTCTTAAACTCTCTCTCTTTCATTTCATTAAGCTAATACTTGCCATTGCGGCATCATGTTAGTTTGGAAAATTCAATTAAACAGTTTCGTCCTTTTCCCTATGTTCAAAAGGAAAACCCTTTCACCTCTCCTTGACCCCACGAAGTAGCCCAACAAAAGTTAAGGAAAGGTGGCCTAAAGGTTCAGAGATTTGATTTTGCAAAGAGGGCCTCTGAGTTGACGTCCCAGGGTCTTGAACAGTTCCCCCTTGGTAGAATTCAGTCTTATTCACAAGCTTGTCACTAGAGGACGACAGGGAATAAATTAAGGACGCTTGAATGGTGACAGTAGAACTAATAGCTCAACGTGACAACGCGATATTTGGAGGAAGTGGAATCAAATTGCAGCTGCGAATGAAATTAGGAGCGTGCGTGATTTGAGACTTGGCCATGGCCAACGTCAATAAACAAGTTAGAAGGAGCTGACACACTTCAATAGGCGGACCTGCACAATTCATTGATGTGTGAAAAAAACAATTGTTTTCAATTTAAGGGTCATGGCCTAGAATGATGGGTTATTACCGGTTGTCAGGGAAAACAGCTGTAAGCTATTTTATTTATTTTAAAGAAGCTGAAAATTTCTTGGCAATGGACTTTTGCCATTCATTTTTGCCGAAATCCATTTTCATCTTAAAAGCATTTCTGGGGGATTTTGTTTTGTAAGACTATCAGCATTTGATTGTTGTAAAATTTAGTTTTTGGAATCATTCACAGATGTTTTTTTTAAACCATTTATTTCTTCATTTTTTTCCCAGTAATTTCTGTTGTGCATGCATGTTTTTTATGGAATATTCTCCCACCCTCACTTTGGTTTGTTTTCCGGCCATTGGGTTCTTCACAGCTGTGTCTCTCTGTTTAACTCATGGGTTTCATAAATTCAGTGTTACTTTTGGTCGGGGTGCTCGCTTTTTTAGTTTTATGACTTGGCCTCCCCCCAAAACAAATTGGAGACAAGAAAAGAGGATTACGTGGATATTTAATCATGCTGCACAAGAGAAACTGGAGTTGCTACGGAGCCAAGATTGAGACCCAGAACCTCTCAGCTCATCAACACAGCACTAATATTAGTCATTCTACGCAGAGGATAAAGAATATGACTGTGATTACTGTTACATTGTCACCCTCAAGGCACCACATTTTGTGACATTTTTGTTTTTGTGGTGAGGCTGCTCTAACATAGAATTTTGTACGGTATGTATCTTGGCTCAATTGAGGTTCAAACACTTATTTAGATTGTTGACTTCTCCTGTCTGTCAAACGTTGCCATCTTGACTTACTTGATGAAGGAAGAGCGAGTCGGAGGATAAACACAAAAACACAAACATGTCGAGCTAATTAATTACTTTTCCCCTGAGCTCCGGCTCCTGCGCCGAATTCTGAGCCCGTTGACGAACTTATCCCTCCATTTGACGTCGTCTAAACGATTTTCTTTTCACCAAGTCATTCGCCGCAATTAAGGCCCATCCTCCAGGCGTGAATGGAAGCGGCCGGCTCAATTAAAGAAGAGGCCTCGCAAATGAAAACATCTAATTTCCGCCGGCATCTTTTGCATGCTGTAGTTTAATGAGTGCTCATTATGCATGCGGGCGCTAACTGCCATCAATAAGGTCTCATCGCACTCAATTAGTTGCCTGCTATTTGTTTTACAGTATCATGGAAAACAACTTTGTTTGCGTGATGACTACCGCTGTGTTTTGTCACGTTGGTCCTACATGTAAGAATGAAAAGTTTTTAATGTTGTGTTTGGTAGATTCTTTACTGAAAGGCAGATGGGTAATATTGCAATTTGGAATGACAAACAGTTTTAATGAAGTTGAAAAAAATATATATGTTTATTTATTTATTTATTTATGTATGTTTTTTTTTTTGTTTGTTTTTTTATGGGAATAAATATTTGTCCACAGTTTCATGATCCTAAATTGAAGTAATTTATCCATTGCAGTGATCCAAACGATTTGCCAACTCACTGAGATGCAATACTTGAATATGTAATTCTCTCAGATAGAGTCCACGGAACGTAGCCCCGCATTCCATAACATCGTCCATCTGTCTTAACAAATAGTTACATCAGCCCAAGACTAAACTTTGGATCCTTGAAAGCTGCTTCTAAAAATAATAATAGTAATAATAATAAAATAAACCAAAATTTCCCACACCTTTTACAACACAAAATCACCCCCTAAGCACCTCTCAATTACAGTTGCTATAAAAGGTCTACACACCCCTGTTCAAATCTATTTCAAAACTATTTCCACCATTAATGCAACCTCGAAGATATACAAATCAACTGGGGGAGGAATATTTTCAAGAAGGTGATGAGGTTGTGTTTACATTCAACATTCATATGCTTGTTAAATGGAAGTCAGCACACACGCGTCACCATTTAAAGCACCTCTGATAAACCCCAAATCAAGTTCAACTGTTCGAGTTAGCTAACCTGAATCCATTTGAAAGATGCGAGAGGAAGTAGGACCCATTTTTGCTGCTCATCGAACTTGTATGTATTTGATTGACGGTAGACATCTGAGCCGGGCACAGTTTGAGCCATTCAGAATACACAGACACAGCCTTTGGGAGCAGAAAAAAAAAACAAAAAAAAACCCTGGACGCAATAAAAAAATAAATTAAAAAAAACAAAACAAAAGAAACACTGTACATGGTCAAAAACGGCAAGCTTAAAATAAGCTAATTCAATGAAGGCTTTAAGGTTTTAAGGAAAAGTGTTTTGTTTGTTTATTTTTACTCCAGTTAAATGGGGAGTTGGCCATTTTCAAACCGCTAGCTCGATATGAATCTAGCTTCACATGTCCATTCATAATGACAAGCGATTAATTATGGAAAATAGCTACAGAAAACGCTGTCCAGCTTCAACAAAATGACATCTATTATCCATCCATCCATTCATTTTCCAATCCGCTTATGCTCACGAGGGTCGCGGGTGTGCTGGAGCCTATCCCAGCTGTCTTCTGGAAGTCGGTGGGGGAAACCCCGAACTGGTTGCCAGCCAATCACAGGGCACACATAGATGAACAACCATTGGCGTTCACAATCACAATCAATCCTTGGGACAATTTAGAGTGTTCCATTTACCTGCTATGCATGTTTTTGGAATGTGGGAGGAAACCAGAATACCCAGAGAAAACCCACACAGGCACGGGGATAACATGCAAACTCCACACAGTGAGGCCGGATCTGGAATCGAACCTTGCACCTCTGCACTGTGAGGTAGGTGTGCTAACCCGTCGACCACCATGCTACCTAACATCTGTCATTAGCGCTGTAAACAAGCCAACGTTAGTCAGCCACCGCAGCTGCATGACTTATTTGTAACAGAGGCAAATAATGGACACCTCATGCTAGTTTAAAAAAAAAAAAAAACACTTTACGCTTTTTACAATGGAAGATCAAAAGTTCCAAACAATTTTTTAACAATGACTGCACTGTTTCTAAACACATTTCCATGATTTAAACATTTTGGAATTTACAAGAAAAAATTTCTTTACCACTATACAGCATATTTCAAAATGCTCTTAATAAATCATTCATGTTCAACAAGTAGATGACTCATCTGACTACATGAATTAAAAATAAAAAGAAATCATCTTCTGACGCATGGCCTTCCAGTCGTGTCAAGACCATTCGTCATATTTTCCTAATTGATCCTGCTAGCGAATAGTCTACGACACTTATGTGGATGAATAAAGAGGCCGAAAATACACAAGGGAAAGTTCCTAGCAAAAAGCAAATATACATAACAACTGTTGGTTCACGCACCACTAACGTTGGTTTAACAATGTGTAGTTCTTCCAAATGGATGTTCTTTCCTTTGTTCCTCTGACATTACGAATGAAAGTTTCCTTTGTTTGTGCCCATTTCATCTGGTGGGCAAAATGGCAGAACTTTTAAACCACAGTCGTTGCCGTAGTTGACCTTGACCATTCATGTTTTCAAAACAGCATCCAATTTGATGGTATCGTTCGGCCCTTGAGACTTCTTCTGTCGCTGCTTTTTTCAGCACCAGATGTGCATTCGATCCCACTGAAGGCTCCACGGCCGCCGGCCAAATAACAGACCGATTGAAAATGGAGATTTTAGCCACTGGAAATGACAGGCTTGCTTTGTTCGAAGATGGCACTGTCAGCACAATTGTAAGATAACATTACTGCAACACAGTTGTCACAGTACATTTCAGGGTTTGGAATTGACATAGTAAAAAGACACAATTATCGGTCGTTCTATTGTTGTGCACAGCTGCTGGTGGGGTATTCCCCGGGCTAGTCACCAGTTCAAATATATAGATAAATCAATACCCATTCACACTATGGACAATTTAGAACAGGATTGTCCAAAGTATGGCCCACTCAACATGTTTTAGCGGTCTGCGGCAAATACATTGGTACCGACTGTGTACTGTATATATATTTTTTTGTTCCGAAACCACCACTACCCAGGAAGAACAACCTATGAAGAAAGGAAGGCGTGACTGAATTGGTGTCAGTCATTTGTCATGTGCACATGGGTACATTCATAGCAGGTCACTGCGTACCCCCGGAGCCTTGCCTGAACTGTTAGTTTGGGCTTCACGAGCTTTGGTGAAATTCTTTTGGGATATCCACGTGTAGAATTTAATTATTAATAATGGGGGAATGGGGGGAATACTCTTTGCATAATCATCTTTCACTGATGTAGCAGGTTTTTGGGGGGTTGTTTGTTTTAACACATTTATTAATTTACCGGTGAATAAGGTCAAAGTGGCCCTTGCATCCTTTATTTCTTTCTGAATTCATACCTCAGATGAAAGGTTTGTACATTCCTGATTGGTTTTATAATAATAATAATAATTATTATTATTATTATTATTATTATTAGTTGTAGTAGTAGTAGAAATATTAATTTTCGTTTTTTTTACGGACTTGTTTTATTCAGGCACAGGGTTGTCCATGTCCACACCGATGGCGACACAGGACCCCTACGTCATTGGCAAAATGGCGGCTTCAAGCAGCAAATCTGTTCTGTTTGTCTGTCTGGGTAAGATACGCACTTTTCATTGATACAACCACAAAAGGTCGAAAGTACAGACCTTTATCAGTATTTAATTTACTCATTTAGACGCTTCGTGCTTCCGAGTGTTCGTGACATTCACGCCAATGTTGTAAATGGAATGAACCACGACTGACTAGTAAACTTTAATGATGAGTCTGAACTAGTGTTTCATTGTCCACTAAGCGACACTGAAGGTGAAAATTCATTGAGCATTTGTTTTTTCTTTCTTGTTCAAACGCCGAGTCAACCCTCATTTTACAAGACCAATCAGGAGCCGAAGGGAGCGTAGAAACACCGTCGTAACCGCTTTGAAAGTCCAATGTCCCTGGCGCTGTCTGCCGCAGGTGTTCACCTCTCAGGCCTAGCCCGTAAACCAGAGGTGCCCATTACGTCGATCCTGATCGACCGGTAGATCGAGGGCTGGTCCCAAGTAGGTCCGAAAGGTGTAAAGGAGAAAAAAACAAACAAAAACATTTATGTGTCTTTGTACATGTTAGTAATGTATTTTTTTGTGTTAATGTACGCTGCACCCAATTCAATTGATGGCATCACGCAGAAGGTGGTTAGACTGTTTTGTTACACTAGTCTGCGCGCTTGTTTCTACAAACTAGTTTGTATGTGGAGACTAAATCATTATTTCGCTGTATGTATATTAGTGACATTTTTTTCTTTGGTAACGTGCCGTGAGATTTTGGGAATGTCAAATGTGTGCCTTGTCTTCGTGTTACAGATTGTAGGTTTTAGTCGTCAGATGGTGTTCAAGAATGTATTGTGAGGATTATAACTATCCAACAATTACTTTTACAGGGAACATCTGCAGGTCCCCCATTGCGGAGGCCGTCTTCAGGAAGATGGCAACTGAAGCAGGTGTTGCTGACAAGGTATCACTGTAGAGATACAAGGGTGCTGATTTACGGCATGGCATATACTATTTACTATACTGTACCGAGCGATATATTGAATTGAGCTCAATTACATACCCCCTTTCATATGTCCTGTGTCAACTCTTACCAAGACAAAATGAAGTTGTAGGTCGCTTGAACTGGATTTGTGAGTCATCAGAATTAAATTGTAGATACCTTAAACTTGAGTTACAAATATATACAATTGTGTCGCAGATTTCTGAGCGGAAATTGGCGACTGAATAGTAGATATCTATCATTGTTAACCCCATACAGAAAAGTGACAGAATTTGACCCATTAGATAAGATAATAAAACCTTTATTGGTCTCACAATGGAGAAATTCCCAATTTACAGCAGAAGAAGAAGTAGAAGAACATATCTGTAATTTAGTTTTGACCAAGGCAAAACTGTAGTTGTTGACTAGTCCCAAATATGTTACAGAGATCTTTGAAGATTTTTATTCTTCAAAATGTGATTAAAATTAGTTTCAAAGACATTGTTTGTGTCTACAAGGTAACTTGCAGATTGTTAGATTTAACTTTTAAATGATAAGAAGGCTTGCAGAGTAAGCATGTCCATTTTGATAAAATACTAGCAAGGGGGAAGAGGGCACTTAATATGGCCAGCCACACCGTGCTAAAAAAAAAGTGATAAAACCTCAGGACAACTGTCAAAAAGCTCCAAAACATTTACCCACATCAATATTCATTGTAAAGTGAGTCATCAATTTACCTCAGTTTCGAAAAAAAAAACTCACCGTGACGTCTTGTTTTGCGTGCTCTCTCCCCCGCCCAGTGGAGGATAGACAGTGCCGCCACGTAAAGTGATAAAACCTCAGGACAACTGTCAAAAAGCTCCAAAACATTTACCCACATCAATATTCATTGTAAAGTGAGTCATCAATTTACCTCAGTTTCGAAAAAAAAACTCACCGTGACGTCTTGTTTTGCGTGCTCTCTCCCCCGCCCAGTGGAGGATAGACAGTGCCGCCACGTTCGGCTATGAGATAGGAAACCCGCCCGACCATCGCGGCCTAGCCTGCATGAAGAGGCACGACGTGCCCGTGAGACACGTGGCTCGACAGGTACGACCATCACCCGCCTTTGCTCTGTGTCGTTGCAGTGGCTCATAGACAGCGGCGCCACGTCCGACTGGAATGTCGGCTGCCTTCCGGACGCCCGCGGGCTGGCCTGCCTAAAGGGCCGTGGCATTGAGACCGCTCATAGGGCCCGACAGGTGCCGAGCATGTTACAAGACTTCCACACACTACATTACAATACTTGTTCATGTGTGACATTGGCGATATGTGCTTTCAATGTGGTTAGCTGCATTACGTATTTCCTCAAATAGAAGCCGGACTTTTTATTTTTAATTGCGCTTTCGATGCATTTCTCCCAAAGGGTTATTTTTGTTTTCACCTCCATTTGCACTTCACATGAATTGGTTAAATTATTTAACATGCTGCAGTTTATCAAACCAAATTGTAAGAACTCGGCAAGTGGGACTGGATAATTGTTGCATTTGGTGCTGGCAGGCAGGTCAATGAATAGTTTGTCCACTAGATGGCAGAAGCTCCAATTAATCTGCGTCTTATACCTGTTGCCATTGATGGACAGTAACAGAATAATAATTGAATCTCTTCCTAAACAGGCCCAGATTTCACCTGTAATTAAATTCAGGAGTACAGTGAGACGAGCGCATCATTATTTCACTGTCACGTTTTATGTTTGGTTGTGTGCAGTGAGATTTTTCTAATGTAGAATGTTTGCCTTGACTCAGTAAAGGCGTGGGAACGACTGATGGACATTAATCGCAGTGCTAAAATCGGATGTAGGGCTGACACTGTTGAATATTTTTATTATTGATTATTTCATTGATTAATCAAGTAATCGGATGAACATTTATTTTGCATTAAACTGAGAGCTGTGGTACTTCTTGGGTGTTGATTGACGTGAAGAACCACTCGTTTCATATCGTACTGTCAAAATGCCCCCCAAAAAAAGACATTGTTCCGTTCAAGTTGTATATTGCTATCAAATAGCATTGTGCACTCACATCAATACAATGTCGCACCAAAAAATACATTCAGTCGCTAATTCAATCTGCTAAAAAATAATTGTGGTATTCATTAAAGTAGTGCCACCACTTTGAAGTCTGCGGTCGTATCCACTTATAAGGCTGCTTCAGCTTCAACTACATGCCACTTGAAGATTATTCAGACTATTTTTTTGTAATCGATCTAACGGGCTATTATATTTGCCATTCTGATTATGATTTAGTTTCTGGTTTGCTCTTGAAAATGTCAGAAAATAGGGAAAAAAACGTTGATCGTTGTTTCCCAAAGTACAAGCGGATGTGTGCAAATGGCGTGTTTTGGCTAAACACAAAAGATAGGAAGTTCGCTTTCATGAAGGACTCCAAAAATCTGAGAATAATTATTGTTGAGAAACAGAAATCAAAGGATTTGCACAATTTGAAATTAAAATAATGGCTCGAAATGATGAATGGGTTTCTGAACATAATTACTAATATGTCGATGGATGAGTTGTGGATTCACCGATTAACTGTGACACCTAGCGCGGACGCTGCATTCGCATTGACCGATGCATGTCACATTTCTCGCCTTATTCCAATCTGAACATCGCGGATTTTCATTCGTTTTTGTATTTCTGCATCCATGATGCATCTCCCAGTTGTCACTTCAGAGCAAAACAACGAAATGATCATTTCGGTGTCAATCCACCCGAATCAGTATTTAGCTTCTGAGCGCAAACCACTTCTCCCACGGAGTACAAACTTTGCCCGAGGAGCAAGGCAATTTCCACGGGACTCGCATGGCCTTGACAGTTTTCCCGTAGCCGCAAAATCCCGATTGTCGCCCGTGATCGTTTGATTAGACTCTGAAATTGGTCACAGCAAAAGCGGGGTCAATACAGTGAATCCGAGACATGAGACATCAACGTCTCGTCGTGGGAACAGTTGAGTGACTCGGGCGTCAGCACTGCCACGCTGTGCAAGTTGGCTGCAGGCGATGAATCACATGGCAGAGAGAGGATGTGTTCATAAATTTAGCATCCCCATCACTCCTCAGTGTGTTTCCGATCCTCGGAGAAGTTTCAAAATGTTTCTCCATTTAGGGCATTTTCCTGCTCCCTCGTGTCCTCAATCCCCCCCCTAAAAACCCCCTTCTTCTTCTCAGAGGCTCGTTGCTTTTGCCTGGTTTCTCCTTCTCACCCCGTTTGTCCCTGCAAAGCTGACCCGCTCTAATCTCCTCAAAGCAGGACCGGTGAGCCCTGTGTCCCCATCCGAACAATGAGTTTTGACACTCGCATTTTCCCCTGCCCCTCGCTCTCCCTTCATTAGCCCCGCCATCGCCTTTCTGCTTCCACCCGCTTCTTCTCCCACAAACGCGGTCAAAGGGAGACCACATCAGACGCACGTTTTATTCATATTTGCGGAGCGTTTTGCACGTATGGTAAGAAAACAAGCCCCAAGTCGACCGCGCTTTTCGGAAATGGGCGTTTAAAAGGCTGTACTCATCAATTTGTTATCATTGAGTCAATGTTTGAGGAATGAGCACAACTTTGACGCCAAAACAATCTTCGTCCCATGAACTTAAACTGCCTGGATTTGGGTTTTTTTGATGGATAACAGACACACCATTCCAACCAGCCCGCCCCCCCTTTTTTTTTAATTTATTTTTTTCTAAACATGAATAGGTGCAATTGGATATTTGTTATTTTTAAGCCATGCCTGATACACAGATATCCACCCTGCTCACAAACGTTTTGTTTTCAGCCAGAACAATGACAAACTCGGCACTGACGAATGATTGGATTATTTGTTCTCTCTGTGTAAATATGAGTGTGTTTTTTTTTTTTTTTTTTTTTTTTTTTTTTAGTTAAATAAAAGTGCTTCGGATTTTATTACCAGTCTAAAATGGTATAACGGCAATCTCATCCGTGTCTGCCGCTCCCATAAAATCCAACAAAAACTGTGAAGCAGATGCCCCGTCGCTCATTTCACGACCCATTTCCAGACTCGCGTGCCCCTTCGGATTCTCAGCGTCCTCCTCTAAGAGGGGAATCCTGCGGTTTTTTTTTTTTTTTTGCTTTCTTTGACAAGCAACCAGGCATCTGCCATGAATCAACCAGTGAAAGCCACATTCGTAGTCATAGTAAAACGATACAAGTTGTAATGCTACATGCACTCTGGCTTCCTCCCACCCAAAAAAAAAAAAAACTAACTAAAAAAAGAACCTGAAGCCTTTTTTCGGCTTAACAGGTGACCAGTACAAAGTGGCCTGTAACGAAATACAGTTTACACCCCTGATGTATTTCACTGCTTGTGTCATGTCTACCTTATCAGTCGGCAGATATCTCTGCAGACAACCCCAAGCCCCGCAATAAGTCATAGCTGAAAATCTCTATAAAGATCTGCATCACACGATAGGTCAGCCTAGCGGTCAAGTAAGCGAGCAACTTTGAACACGAGTCGATGAGTAAAGATTTTTGTGCCTCCAACTGGAAATGTTTCACTTGATTGGATCAACAGAGATGAACGAAGCAACTTTTCTCCTCATTGATGATGTAATGTTTATCGCGGTGAAGCAAAAAAAAATGTAATGCCTTTTTGGCGGTTTTTATTTGGTTGCATTTTTTTTTTTCTGCGACCTCAATGGCGGTTCGCCACTCAAGCACCCCCTTATTGCCCAACCGCCGCTGGGTGAATAGAGAAAGATGTTATCGTGTCAAATAAATCTTTTTTTTTCCCTCCATGTAATGATGCCAGTCATTGAGTGGAATCGCTTGGAGTGGTCCTATGTTCAGTTGGGAATTGTGGTTTTGGTTTTTTTTTTTTTTTGTTTTTTTTTTTTTTTATTTTTATTGCATATGGTGTCAACATTTCCACATCAACCCGCTTTCTTCTGCATTTGTCTCCCAATTCCAGGTGACCGAGGATGACTTTATGAGCTTTGAATTTATTCTCTGCATGGACGAGAGAAACTTGAGGTATGAAAACATGTCGTCAGTTTTTTTTTCCCCCCGCTCTTTGATTTTGGATCACAGTATTATGCCTTCTTCAAAAATGCTGGTAGCATGTGTTTAGTGTTATTGATGGCCAGCGTAGACGAACAAAAGAAGAGAATGAAAAAAAAAACGACAATAATAATAATAGGGGATTGAACTATGCCGTCCCCAAAGCTGAATCCAAACTTATGTGCTACTTCGCTACATATTCCCAGCAACAGTGAGCTAAAACTAACGTGTAGGTGAATGCCTCCTTTTAATGAGCAATAGCCTTCCTTAATCTCTTTCAAAAGGTCAGGGTGAAGGGTAATTTTTGTTTTCCACTTTGAACGTTTCGGGATGGTTTTTGAGATCACATGCCCAAGGTAGATCTGATCTGTAAGGAGCTTAGTGAGTTCTTTGGATGCCATGTCTATGCTCCTTTGGGCAGGTTTTTTTTTTCCACCCTCCCCCTTTTTCTTTCCCACATATTTTTCTCAGCAAATGTTAATCTGACCAGAATGAGAAGTGTACAACTTCTTGAAAAGGCCGATGAGGACAGGTTTTCTTCCATATGGTGTTGTCCTTGTCCCGAAAAGTACAAACACGCTGGAATCTGATTAGTTCCCGGTAGCGCATGCCAAACATATTTTACATCCTGGTGTGTCAGTGGTGTGCCTTCTCCTTCCTGCTGGTTAAAGAAAAAGAAAAGTTTTTTCCTCTTGTCCTTTCAGGGACTTGAAACAGAAAGCCAACGCTGTGGAGGATCACCGGGCAAAAATCGAACTTCTCGGTACATATGACCCGCAGAAGCAGCTGATCATCAAAGATCCCTATTATGTAAGTAATCCAGTCAGTGATTTGTCCTTTTCGAAACATGGCGGGGAATGCGGAAGGGTTTATTTAGAGTTATTGCACAAGATCCCATGCTTGGATGGCATAGAAATTTGGAGTGAGCATAAAACCGGTGTCGCAAAAACTCTCCCAAGGGTTGGGCCTTTCCAAAACCAGCTTATTGGGTTTGGCTTCGCACTTTGAAGGCCTTCCATCAAGCAGTTATGACATCATTTAGGAAGGCGGCACGGTGCGTTAGTGGTGAGCACATCCGTTCAGAGGTCGGGGGTTTGACGACTCAAAATCATCCGGAGGTGTGAATGTGAGTGTGGATATGTGGCCCGTGATTGGCTGGTGACCAGTTCGGGAATGTACCCCGCCTTTCGCCCCAATTGGGTGGGACTTGCGTTTATCGCTCTGCTAAATAACTGTGAGCCACGCAAGTGAAGAGAAACAGATTCTCTGTTAATTAGGCAACCCTGTGCAGTGTGTCTCACTCCAAACTGGCCAAAAAGTCATCCAGTACATCCATTTGGCTGTCCATTTAGATGCCTGCCCCGTCGAAAGTGTTCCTGCTGCAACCACAACACAGTCACGCCCGCTGTTAATAAAATAGTTGGCAGACGGCTTACACGCGCAGGTGTTATCTCGCCCCCATTACGGCTTCTGAGACCACAGCTGAACACGGTAAAGTGGCCGCAGGGTGTTTGTCTCCCACTCTGAACTGCAACATTGGGGGGAAAAAAAAGGGAGAAAATTCCCGGCTTTAACAGGCGGTATATTCCCGAAGGATATTTTGGCTTGTTTTCCATACAAAATAAGAACAAACAAACAACAACAACAACCAAAAAAAAACCCCTCTCCACAACCAAACACTTTGATTGGATCATCAATCAAATGTCTGAAAAATATTGTGGAGTAGACTGTGACTTTGGAAACATTTCGTTTGACTCGCTAAGTTGCCGCTTCTTCAGAACTCGTTCGATCGGCTCGAGCAAAAATTGTTTGATGTGGGGGAAGGAATTTGATTGCTCATTACAGCAATTTAGAACAGCACAGCTGCCGCAACATTCTCAGGCTGAGGGTTTTGAATCTTGGCTCCAGACTTCCAGTTTGATTGTTTCCCCCTTTTTCTTTGTTTTTTTTTTACACCCCCAAAATATGCATGTCAGTCTCATTCACGACTCTGCATTCACTGTGTGAATGGTTGTTTGTCTACATGTGCCCTGCGATGAGCAGGCTGTTTGTTCAGGGTGTACCCCACTTCTCTCACCCCAAAAAAAAGACAACTTTCTGCTCACCCAAGACCTAAAAGGAGAAGTCAACTGCCAAATTTAATTTGTACGAATATGTTCTACGCAACCCCACTAGTATAAACATGGCATTCAGATTGATGCTGTGTGGAATAACAGATGAGCAGTAACATCCATCCGTTTTTTATCCATTTTTTATCCATCTCAGGGGGCGGCCATTTTTCCGCTTGCGGTCAACTGAAAAATGACATCACAGTTGCTTGGGGCTCACGTAACAACCAATCATGGCTCAGCTACAGAAAACAGGTGAATTGCGATTGTGATCTGAGCCCCAAGCAAAGGTGAGTTTTAGTTGACAGGAAGTGGCAAAAATGGCTGTCCCCTGAGATGGACAAAAAAAAAAAAAAAGTGGATTTTGCCGCTTAACTCGTATTCCACAAACGTGGAATAATATGAATGAGAATGTCGTGTTTTGACGAGTGGAGGCGCATAGAAAATTTGGGGCTTGACTTACCGTTGAATGACGACAGGTGCTACAGAAAATGCACATATGGATTACATCAGTGTAGAAGCAATCTCAATTCCAAAGCTGAAGACCGAAGTGGAAAAGTTTGTGAAACAAAATGAATGATTGATTGAGTGAGTCGGCACCACGAGTCCTGGCCCCGAGGTGATCACCAGTCCAAGTGTGACTCACACTCATGATAACGTGACATTTCCCCAAAACGTCAGTCTGTCCAAATGCTGGGTCTTCAACATGAGGACAGCGTGCCAAAAATGGGGACCGTTTTTTTTTTTTTTTTTGTGTGTGTGGTGTCAACTATCGCCTCATTCCGTTCATTTCGTCTGCTGCTCGGAGAAGACCGTCTCTGACTGGCTGGCAACTTTCAGTTCAAAATATCCACAGAGAAGCTTGTCTGGGCCAATTTTGCAAAGGATTCGCCAAGCTGACGCGTTTTCAAACCTGCCCTCAAACTCGACTATACGGTGGTACCTCTACTTACGAATGTCTCTTCATATGAAATTTTCAAGTTACGAAACGTCTCAACAGGAAAACATTGCCTCTTGTTACGAAAGAAATTTCAAGATACGGAAGGTAAAAATACAAGTATGGGCTGCTACTCGCAGTTTCGAGTTTCCTGAACGCAACATACATAGCTGCTCTGCTATTGGCTATTACCGAGCATCATTCTGGCATCCCATTGGCTAAGAGGGACCTCAAAAGTATGTGTGTGTGTGTGTGTGTGTGTGTGTGTGTGTGTGTGTGTGTGTGTGTGTGTGGGGCGACTGATAATTAGGTGTTGATGCAATGTCCTCGTCATTCGCCCAGGAGGTGTTCCGATGGTTTTACGGAAATGTGAATCACCCAGAAAAAGTGTTGACAAGTCGGGCGATCGCTCACTAGGTTGATGTTTGCCTTGGCCATTTTTGAAGGATTGTTAAAAGCCGACAAAAGCAAACGTCCTTGGATCAGTTCTTTACAAAATGCCAAGCAAAAGCCACTTCTGAGAGAGAACATGAACTAAAGAGGGCGAAAAACAATGAGGACGCAATTCAAAGTTAAATGACCATCATTTTTATTCTTTGTTTTTCACATGATGCACAACTCTCACTCTTTGTGCAATAATCTAATTAACATGTATTTGTTATTTTTATGCTTTAGGAAACATTTGTGACTGAATTTTTTTTTGGGGGGGGGGGCTTGTAACGGATTAGGGCATTTACATGGAAAAATGCCCTCAATTTACAACATTTTCTAGTTAAGAACTTTCTTCCAGAACCAATTAATTTCGTAAGTAGAGGTACCACTGTACCGCAACAGGGAAAACTGTTTTGATACAAGAGCAATGTGTATCCTTTTGTAATCAGTTGTTTCTTCCTGACTTTTATTTGTCCGGGAGGATTTCCGAGACGTTTGACATGCTCCATTGCGCTTGCTACGTACCGTACTTGTCATATGTAAAACGGTAAGAATGGTGACTTCCACGTCGCTGTCATTTCGTTCGTCGATTATACCACGAGGTGCCAATCTGACATCACGATTGCCCGGTCACCGGTGGTCTCATAAGATACCCGCTGCCGTCCATTTTCATCGAGAAGACACAAGTGTGTGATTGTAAAAATTATTTATTTATTTTTTCCCCCACGTTGCTGGCAATAACAAATCTATTTATTTGCACATAACCATATTAATTCATCACGGAAGGAGATGGTTGAGTTTCACAGTATTTTTCTGCAACCTTGGGATTTTACTTTGACTCTGAGTCACGATATCTCGGCCTGATTGGGATCTCTCATCACATTAATTACACTGTGAAAGCGCCGCAAAAGGCGAAAAGGAACATTTTCTTCCAGCGCGTTGTGAAGACAAACATTTTGATGCGAAGGGGCCCCTGATGCCAAATTTTCTGTCGGCATCTGGAATCGGTCTCCCTCAGGGCAAAAGCCATTCAACTATACAATCAAACCTCGGTTTTCGTCCATAATCCGTTCCAGAAGGCTGTTCGAAAACTGAAATTGTTTGAAAACCGAAACCACGCTCTTTTTAAAATAAAAATGTTTACTGAACACGTCTGCTCACAATGGAAAGCAACACGAGGAAGCGTCACTTCCTCGTGTCAGGAAGGCGAGAGGAGTCAAATGGTGCATTCAAGTGCGCTCAGTTTGTTCGAGAACCGAAATTTGTTCGTCATCCGAGGCATAAAAAACTCGAAATTTTTGGTCGAAAACCGAATTGGTCGAGAACGAGACGTTCAAAAACCGAGGTTTGACTGTATTTTTAAACTGCATTGGGTTGGCACGTGTAGGCCGCATCATGATAGTCGGGTTTGATATTTTAACAGCCTTATCTCTGCTTATCTTCGCATTCTCCGACATGAACAATGAAAGCAGATATTGCTCCCTTGTCTGCGACCTGACACTCCTCATCCCCCCTTGTATTTTGTTTTTGCTGCAGGGAAGTGATGAAGACTTTGAAAAGGTGTACGAACAGTGTCAACGATGCTGCAGGGCGTTTCTCGAGGCAAACTCATAGCGTTGTTGTCGCTCGCCAATTGGCCACCGGTAAGGCATTCTTTGGCCATGTTGCACAAGAATATCATTGTTGGGGGGGGGGGGAGACAGCCACCGGAACGCCTCCAAGTTTTCTGTATTGTGCTTGCTCTGACCACATTATTGACGTGGAGAACAATTCCTGTGTTGAAATAAAAACCATACAACCCACTCAGATCATCTTGATTATCATTACGGGTGGCGCAAAACACAGCGTTCAGAACTGACATTTACAATGACGCATTTGCGCTAAGAGTTGTTGGTGCGGCAGTTATTTGACGAGCTACGACTTATGTGAACTATATTAGTTGTGTTACAAAGGGGAGCTAAATGAAATAAGAGGGTGGAAGTTGCAAAGCTGGCTGAGACACTCTTACTGGAACGCTCATCGCCCTTCGCGACATTGTTTTAATAACTGGAATTTGTTCACAACAGGCGGTAAGTCCCCACTCTTGGAATAATCTGCTACTATTTTGCTGAACAAAGTTCAAATTTGCGCAACTGTTGACTTTTAATGTCCATGTGCGCCTGTGAGTCCTCTTGTAAATTATTCTATCCCCGTTAAGTTACTGTATCTTTTTTTGTTTTTTTGGGTGACCTCAGCATGCCCCATAAAACTAGCATTAATGAAGTTTGGGTGGGAAAAAAAAAGTTTTGCGCCTGACACGCGTCTCATTCATCAACATTATACCGGACAGACGTGATTAGCATAAGAAGATGTGTGGAGAAAGTTTCAAGGAGCCATGTTCAATAATGAAAAGAAAGTTAGCCGTTAGGGTTTGAAATTTGGGCAAATTCCAGTGCTTGTACACATTTCAACAACTTCTTAGTTTTCGCCCAAGTGATCACAAGTTGGAAGCAGATCATCCTGGAAAGTTGAGCGATGTTACATTGCCAAGCTTTTTGAGCACCTTCATCATTTGGTGGTCTCGCAATGAACACGGGCGGCCATTTTGCCATTTGTCTTTCAGAGCTATCTGAAGCAAAGCTCCTCCATCAATTAGGGACCAGTCAGATCATGAAGCAGATTTATGCATCCCTAAAAAAAAAAAAAAGCCTTTAAAAAAAAATTCTCCTGGTTTTGAATTGGGGCGTTTTTGCACTTTTTCATTCATACGTTTCGAAACGCTTACCAGTAGACTCTCTCGTCACAGCATGTTTTCGCATCTCCTCTCAAAGGTTCCATGTCATTTTTTTTTTTGGGGGGGGGGGGCGTGATCATAATTTTTTGCTTTGACCAAATGATACTGAGCAGCCAAGAAGGTCTGTTGGCATCAGAAAAAGCAAGTTACCACCCCCTAACTGGATGTGGAAGATTTGGGGGAGAAAAAAAAAACAGCCATAGTCTTTTTGTCTTCCTACAAAATATATTTTCACTTTTGAGCCATCATAGATACATTTGAGCCTCATTAGGACTTTGGAAAATTTGGGAGCCAATCCAAACTGATGTTTTCTCGCCGATCTTCCAGGCTAACGCTGAGCTCATGTTTGTAGTCGATGAACCTTATCTGTGCGATATTTCTTTCAAAAATTGCCCTTTTTTTCACGGAATGTGATTGTAGCCTTTTATGCAAATTGATTTCCCCCCCCCGAAATCTGGTCCTCAAAGATGCGTTATAAATGATGCTGGAACTGGACTGTGACTCATTAAAAAGGGTGTAACCAAAGTTGAGATGAGCCAAGTGATCCCTGGAGGCTTGCCAATTGTTTCATATCAGGGCGGTGTCCGTGTGTGTCGCTAGCATCTGCGATAGCGAAGATTGATTTTGTTCATTTTTTTTTTCTCAGAAATGGAAAATACACCACCGGTGAAAAATGTGGACCCGGTTTCTCATTCGAAACCTTGAACCTTCGAAACAAATGCATCAGAAAACAACGGTGGCTCCAAAACTGCCACCCACGTACTCATCAAAACCAGTCACAAGACTCCTGGCTGACAGGGAAACTGAATTGGATCCGCTCAAAACTTTTGAATGCACCTTTCGGTACTTTTTGCACAAATTGCTGTCCACTTTTGAAGACAAAAATTCTGATACTTTTTTTTTTTTTTTTTGTAACCGTTTAGTCTATGCCTCATTACTGTGACTCTTCCATTCTCTGCGCATCTCTGTTGCAATCTACTGATGTCGTTCTCGAAGCCTTCAGTGGTGATGCCCACTTGCAGCAACCGTGAAGAGCATTCTGGTGAGGTACTGTTGACCAATTATTAGGCGTTGTCTTGGTTGCATGATATGAAGAGGACAGTTTGTCTTTTGTAATCGAACCAGGAAATTCATGGTTTAAAAAAAAAAACCCTAAAAAAACGGCTGTGAATTTTGCCCCTGCAAAAATTTACTGAAACGTGACCATCTTGTAAGATGTTCTTGAGTGACACAAAGGCTGCTAAAATTCAATGATTAGTGTTTTGCATGGTTAAAAAAAAAAAGAAAAAGAGTTTCAGGGGTTGACCTTTACACCAGAACTGA
Organism: Hippocampus comes; assembly: GCF_001891065.2. NCBI lineage: Eukaryota > Metazoa > Chordata > Actinopteri > Syngnathiformes > Syngnathidae > Hippocampus > Hippocampus comes. The sequence goes on from NW_017805409.1 coordinate 790,033, forward strand.
TCGTGTTATATTTTAGGAAGTTCCGCTTCGATTCAATCATGACTGAATGTCATGTCGCCGCCTTCAATTTGAAGCCGCTACTATCGTAACGCTGCATAAAAAATTAATTTTGACATTCCGCACATGAACAAAGTTGAATTCAATTTAGTGTGTAGAATTGAAGTCCTAATTTGTTGCCAATACCAAGTGATTATGAATAAACAGCATGACATTTTTTTTTTCCTGTTTTCAAGCATCCCCCAAAAAACAACCCCCCCACCCCAAAAAAAAACAAAGAAACATTCCCATTTTGGTACTTCTTGTTACTATTCATAACTGCAGCTGTATCGCTTCGGGATCTGCCAAAATACACAACAATTTGTCGTTCCTGGTGTGTCGCAAATGTAACATTTTCGAACCCGCATGTCTTTTCCAAAGAAAACAACATCAACAAAAAACATGGCTTGAAAAGTCTTGTCGTGTATTCCCACTCCAAAACAGTGCTGGTTGTCTGCGACTGCTTTCTGGGGAGGGGGGGATAATAAATAATAATTACACCTCCAAAAAAAGCATTTCGATTACTCTGTCTGACAGTATTCTGCGGAGGGACTATCGCTACCATGCTTGGCTCAGCAGTCACGTGGTCTTCGATACTTCACGCCCGGTCGGGGGGGAGAGCTAAAGCAGCATGAGGACCCCTCGCTTTTGTACCAATTATATAATTTATTTAAATATATCTTTGCTTTCAGATACCTATACACTATATCATATATAGCTACATATCGTTTGTAAGCCTGACATTTTTTTTTTTTTTTTTAAACAGCATGTAGGCCCAAATGTTGAAATGGTCCAATCTTGTCAAATATATAAATATGGACTTTGACGGAATGTTCTGTTCTTTCCCACCATGTTTGATGTCTCGTCAGCATCTCGATATCGGCGCGTGGGCCTGCGTGGGCCCGCAGAGTCCGCGTCCTTTAGTCCTTTACACAACAAGGCAAGCGAAGCGGATCGTCCTCTTGTCTCTCGCGGGCTCTTTGCCTCCCATTGGCTTCCTTTTGTTGATGTTTTTTTTTTTTTTTTGTTTAGTTTCAGCTTTTTAGGTGGTCGCAGCGTCCATACGATCAGTAGACTTCAGTAGAAGGACACTTGTTCCGCCTGAGTTCAACAGTGATTTACAGATGGCTCTCCCAATGTCCAAGGCACTTTTTTTTTTCTTCCCAAAGCAAGACCATTCGAATTCTGGATAGCAGGTGTTTGTCTTGGACCTTCAAAATAGAAAACAAAACAAAATGAGTGCTTTCTTCACTGGCTTTTTGGCAGAACTCAGAGAATTCTCCCTATTTCCCTTGCGCCTCGCTTAATGTGCTGCGTTCACGTAACACCTGTGCCTATTCGATTGAAAAGTGCTCTGATACTAACACTGTTGGCGCTCTTAGCTCCAATCTTTTGTTCCATACTTTAGGTCAGGGGTGTCAAACTCATTTTTGTCGCGGGCCGCATTGTAGTTACGGTTTCCCTTGGAGGGCCGTTAGGACTGTAAATTTTGTGAAACCATGTAAATGTTGAACCACCTCCACATATTACATACACAGCAACGAATCGATGGCAAACTAGTTTTGACATCAGAAGTCAAAAATTATGGATTGTTCCAACATTGTAATTATTACATTATATATGAAATTTTGACATTTTGGGTCAGACTTTCGCAAGCATCATGGAAGTCGACATGCTTGAATTGCTTACGCGGGGCCACATAAAATGACGTGGCGGGCCAGATCTGGCCCCCGGGCCTTGACTTTGACACCTGTGAACTATTGGTTAGGTTACTGTACTCAGGGGTTTGGTTACAAGAAAATGCTTACAAATATGTCTCTTATTTATTACATATGAGAATTTTTCAATTTTGGTCGAGATTTTAGCAAGCGTCATGGAAGTTGACATGCTTGATTTGCTTTTGCGGGGCTACATAAAATGACGTGGCGGGCCAGATCTGGCCCCCCGGGCCTTGAGTTTGACACCCGTGCTGTAGGCTGAAGTTCCGTCGGTATGACTGATCAAATTCCAGTTGTGTCCAAATTCCAACTCCGGTTTAGTGACTCTTGTCCTGGTGACTATCAGAGCGTGTGTGTCTTTTATTTATTCAGCATTGGAGGTAGAGTCTTCATACCTTGCTCGCGTTAACCTCCCGTGCACATTGGGCTGCTGGCAAGACGCGTGAGAAGCCGGGCACATCTTTTGAAATCTGTGAAAAAGGGGGAGAAAGAAGAGACGCCTTAAACGATGTCTTTGAACCTTTCGAGGGGCGACGTGCTCCGAGGATGAAAGTCGTGGCTTACATGCAAGTATCGTGCAGTCTCGGGTCTGGTGGTACACATGGGACGCGTGCTTTCTGCACTTGGGGCTGAAGTAGAGCCGACCTATAGTGGGAACATTTTTCAGAATTGACGAACTTGTGTTTCAGATTTATTTCCTAATTTCGCATGTTTTGCGATGCCGCTCGCACGACGTCATGTCAATTCGGCAATGCTGAGGAAGGAAAGTCTTACCTGTGATGTGTGTCAGGTATTTGTCCATCTTTCTGTGATTTCGTGGGGTTGGGGCTGGTGAAAGAGAACAAGACAAGGCGGGATTACGAATCGATTCACTTAAACTGGTTGATAATATCAACATTGCGGCTTGTTTTGCCTCATTCCCAACACTGACAAGTGATCAACACAGAAAAAGACAAACGTTAAATGAGACTCTGAGGCACTTTTGTCTTCTCTTGCACCGCAAAATTTTGACTTTTCTTTTGTGAAACGACTTTTTGTGCTGTTTATGGCTAGTCTCATTCGTTGCCCCGACCGTTTCCAAAGCAAAGTTTCCAAAATCGCCGGCCTTTTTACAGCATTAACTGTGACACGAGCGGCAAAAGAAAGAGTAGATTGTTTTCCTTAATCAGAAAAAAAAGTTTGTTTTAGGGGTGGAAAGGTTCACAAAATCCCCAGCTCTGTTCGTTCGGTAACTTGATTTTGCGGTCAATTTTTTTTGGTTCAGTATGTGTAGCCTTGTCAAAAAATCAATTGTCTTGCAGTGAGGTTAAAAGTGAAAGTATATGTTCGCAGCATTATTATGGAGGACTGTTATTGTAATCGTATTCCTGTTTGAATTATTGTATTTCTCTCAGTGACGACGACATATAGCGACACGCATAACAAATAACTGTTCTTCTGTTGGATGGCCAAAGGTACAATTGGCCATTCATCCCTGCGAATATATCAGCTGAGCCGTGATTGGTTGTGACCTGAGCCCTGAGCAACTGTGATGTCATTTTCAGTTGACAGAAGGTGGCAAAATGGCCGCCCCCCCCTGAGATGGCGAAAAACGGGTGGATTTTGCCGCTGAACTCATATTCCAAAAACACACTACGAATCAGAACGTCGTGTTTAGACTAGTGGGGTTGCATCGAACAATTTTGGGGTTAACGTCCCATTGAACCCTTTCAGGGACAGCAGTCACAACAGTGGACGTCCTATCATGTTTTTCTGGTTACAGTTTATCATTATTGGTGCATGAAAGGGTTAAAGTTGGGATGGGAATATCACCGTCAAATAGTGTACAATTATTCATTGAGTCATTAATTTTCATTTCCAATGTTCGTAGTAGCAGCGGCTGCCACATACCGCAAGTAACTCTTAAACATGTGGTAAGCCTCCCCCAACTTTAAAGCGTTAAGTTCCAAATGGGCTTAGCGGTTAAGTCGTCGATGGCAGTTTGTGTGAACAATGGCGTCTGTGAACTGCGACGAGGCGTTCATTTGTTTAAAGCGGATGACGGACCCGGCGTCTCACTCTTGGAGGAAATACCACAATTAGAGCCTTAAGGTCACCGGGGGTACGGTTACTGTTGGAAATGTTTTGTTTGTGGGGGACTTTTATTTGTTTGGCCGGGTGAGGCACTATAATTCGTATCTTCCAGTTTTTGTGGGTCACTGGACCAATGACTTGGATCCACTTGATCACGATCACTGTCACATTTGGAGCATAGCTGAAATCTTCTCCAGATGTGCGACCACAAACATTTTCAAGACATTTCTTGAGAAGCCCTCAAGCAGACAGCTTTTTTGAAAGCGTGAACACAAGACACATTGAAAAATCTTTCCCATTTTTTTTTTTAACCACAACGCCTTAACACAGTTCTCGTGCAAAGATAAGATTAGTTTTTTTTCCCCATTAAATAAAATCGATTTTGTTCCCAACAAAAGAACCGCAAACTAAATTGGATTGGATTCACTCTGCTTAAACAAACAAAAAAGGACTTTGTGCACCAGCATCAAGAAACACGTCCAATCTGACCAGTGACGAACACGTTTCTTTTAAATGGAAATGGGCAGAGAAAAAGTATTGGCCAGCTCTGATTTGATCTTTAAACTGGCAAAGAAGCGATGCTATGATTTACATACACAAAAGCACACACACTACTAAATACTACGACCACTAAATAGTGTGCAAATAGTTTGTAAAGCCAAATATAATATGGTTACAGCGGTGATTATTTGTGAAGACTATTTTGCCATCAAAAGTACATTTTCACTGTTGGTGGTATTTTATAGAAGAAAGGTGACTGTTCAGATGTTTTAGATGTCACTAAAGATTTTTTTTTAGCATAAAGGTAACTCTTGTGCATAAAATATATCTTTTTCACAAAATGTTTGTTTCCTGCATTTTTGGGTCCACAATCGGTGATTTGGTGAAGCCAACCCATTTTTTACTGCTGATCATTACATGTATTATTATTATTTTAATTAATGGAATAGGGTACAAACAAACATTTTTGTGTGATGTTTATTTGGTACTTTATGAATCTTAAAACACTATTTTGTAAGGCCTGAACTTTCAAAGACCACAAAAACTTGTCATGACGCAACTTTTGATGGCTGTGGAGAAAATACAAACGATGAAATTGGGTTCGAGTAATTTGCCCCATATAGTGATCCACATATCCTTTTGGGACAACCCCTTTTTTTTTTTTTTTTTTTGCTATACCACCCATTTCTGACTGCACAGAACGTGAGGAGCCCCCCCGCACCCCCGAAAAAAAGTGACCCTGTACTTAAAAGACTTAACAGGCCCATGCTCCTTTACTCACCGACTGGCCGATCCCCCCTTCTGTCTGTTTTCACTCTTCTCAAACGCCTCTTTTCCCCGTGGGGCGTCGTAATCACGGTCATGGCGCTCCCCCAGGGGCTCCAGGGAGCTTCGCCCGTCGCCGCCGCCACCGTCCTCCCCATCTTCGTGGTCTCGGCGAAGCGTCTCAGCTCCTCCTCTCGCCTTACCGGCGCGGTGGCGCGCCTCGAACCCCGGCTCACGCTCGTCTTCGGCGTGGGTGCCGCGCCGACGAGCGTGCACGTGAGAAGTAGTAGCAGTCCCACGGTGACGCGCACGTGCAGTTCCCCCATTGCTCACGCGGACGACTGATGGTGGGGAAAGTGATTTTTTTTTTGGGGGGGGGGGCGTTGCCCTTCTGTTGATTGCTGCAAGACAAGAGTTGATGGACGTCAGTTAATTTGCCGTGACAAACTCCACTTTACAGAGCCGGATGAAGGCATGTGATAAACAAAACAACAGTAGATTTGTAGTGACAAAGCAGAAGTCCACGTTAACTGAAAAATTACCATCTGAATATATGACAGCTATATGCTGTCATATATTCAAGATTTTCCAAAACGAACATAAGCACGCAAAAATACCTTCTTGAGTATAAATGAAAAATAAAGTTGGGTACAATTCGACCGTAAATGCACGATAGCACGTTGGCTGCCAAAGTACTAATGAGTTATTTTGGGTACTCTATAGCAGGGGTCCCCAACCGCCGGGCCGCGGACCGGTACCGGTCCGCAGGGCATTTGGTACCGGGCCGCACAGAAAGAACTTGCCTTTTTTCCGTTTTATTAATTTCGGATTGCGAAATGTTTTATTTTGAAAAATTACCGGATTCTCTGTTACATCCGTCTGTGTCACGCTTGACTCACGTCAAGGCACACTTCTCGGTCAGGTGACCGATGACGCTCATAAACAAAAGGCTGAAGCCCGCAAAATGAGTAAAAAAGCTGCTTGGAGATCGCAAATGACGGCGGCCTTAAAAGTACGTTCGAAACAACTGGATCAAAGTTATGGCTGAATACTCTGAGATCGCCACAATAGCACTGTTGCTATTTCCGGCATCCTACCTGTGTGAGGTGTGGAGTTTCTGCAGCAACGGCGACTAAAACAAAATTACGAAGTAGACTAGACATAAACCACACACTTAAGGTGTCATTACCCCGAGATGGGACTGTCTGATTGCAGAAAATCAAGCTCGGGACTGTGGTGAGTCGTCATTTTCATGCACTTTGAATTTGCGTTGTATCGTATTTTGAAGGCATTAAACATTACCACAGCGATAAGAGTGTTGCGACCAGATTAGACGCTCCTTGTGTTTATTATTATATTTCGAAAACACCACAGTTTTCATGCAGCTCATACCATATTATTTTGTTGTATTAATCCGCCACACCTTCAATGCCGGTCCCTGAAAATATTGTCTGACTTAAACCGGTCCGTGGGGCAAAAAAGGTTGGGGACCCCTGCTCTATAGTATGCAGTCCTCCCGTGTGTATAGACGGCAACTGCATGTGCACAACCTTTCTTTAGAGTGCAGTTAAATGTTTCGGAAAAAAACACGTTAATGTTTTTATAACCTCCCCGATAAGTCCGATGCGTCTTTGTGATCAATTAAGCCACTTCCCCACACATAACGAACCCTACAGTCACTTTTACTTCCAACCCTCCAAAGTTTATACTATTAATTTTTTTTAATTCTTTCCATAAAACAGGCACACACCCCCCAAAAAACTAAATGGTGCTTTTTCATCACCTCTTCATAATGGTACAATGATAAATAAAATCAAAAAGTCACTTTCAACTTTAAATAATAATAATGGAAGCGGCAGTGAACATGATTATAAAACTATAAAACGTACCTTAAATGTGCTTTTTAAAAAAAAAAAATCCTTTTCGATAAGTCCACTATACGTCTGCTTTAATAAATAAAACAAATCAACTTCCCAACACAAAGTGTCTGGTTAAATATCCACGCTTGAAAAGCGCCGGGGGTCCTCGGTGGACCGTCCGGGAGTGGATGCGGGTGGACCCCGGACCGCGGTGCTCCGCCGTTAGGGTCGGCGGGGGTCGCTGCTCGAAACACGTGCGGCCGCGCGCGCATCCAAGTCGAGCGCACACTTCGGGATGAGAGCGTCTCAGCCTCCTCGTCTTTTCTTGTCTTGTTTGTCTGCCTGCTCGGGTGACTCGCTCCGCGATGCCGGCGCCGAGTATGATGACCACCCTTCCTCTTTCTGTCCGATATTTCAATATATATCACTCGCTTTTACCCCACCTCCTGCTTAATACTTCCACCGAAATTCCCAATCAGCTCCGATGATCTCGTTGGCATCCATAAAGGGCGCGGTGACGCACCTACGCGCCGTGTGTAAAAGTTCTCCAGACACGATTACGCGCGGAGCTGAAACGAGCTTGAGTGCTTTCTCCTCGTTCCCCCGAACTCTGTCCCCCATCACTTGAGATGTACTTCCCTGCCAGTGCGTGCCCCTCCTTCTTTTATGCGGGCGTCAAGCCTCTCCACCCTTTCACCTCAGCAAAACTCCAGCACTCATTCTCCTCCCGTTTTTCCAGTGACTTCAAACTTTTACCTTCTGTGATGTTTAAATCTCCTCTAAGGTGACATTTGTGAGCAAAAAAAAAAAAACAATGTTTATTGATTTGGCTTGTTGCTGAAAGGAAGGCGTCACTGATGTCCTTCATGTCCAGTCAGGTGATTGAAGAGCTTGTAAAGGGGGACAGCCAGTGTCCCGTTCTCAATTTCTGGAATCTTAATATTCTTTTTAAAGAAGGTTCAAAGGCAACTGAAACTGAGGCCACGCACATTCCACCATCATAGACTCCAGTGAGGCGTGCAGTCGCAGAAGAGAGTCAAGGTGTACCGAAATCACTCAAAATGCCCCCCCCCCCAAAAAAAAACCCACCAGTGTTGTATTGGCATATTTTGGTGTGCTTGTACATTTTAAAAAAATCCCAAATAATAAATGTAGTGTTGGAAAAAAAATTCCGTGACAAAAAAAAAGACACATTTTTCAATATACAGTGATCCCTCGCTATTTCGCGGTTCGTTTATTGCGGATTCAGTGCATCGCGGATTTTTTTCAAACATATTCATTAAATAAAATGTATTTATTTATTTTTCCATATACATGAAGTACAGTACTGTATATGATGCTCTATGTGACTTGCTGTTGTTTTGCAGCTTCTCGCGGACTGTTTGCGGTCTTTTTGCGGACTTAAAAAATATATATATTTTTTCCCTGTATATGTTAATTGGTCGCTACTTCGCGGATTTTCATTTATCGCTGATGGTTTTGGTCCCCATTAACCGCTATAAACGAGGGATTACTGTAATGCAAATAAATGCTGCAAATGAAAAGATTTGTAGGTGCTTCGCGGTATCGGTGACTCAAGGTTTTTGTTTTTTTTTTTTGCGGTGACTTGCGAGCGTAGATTCAAGATATGAATGCTCTATGGTGGCAATGACTCAACTCACTTCTCAAGCAGCACTTCGGCAGATCGGGAACAATTCATCGAAAAAGAGGTTTTCAGCTGTTTCTTGTCACTCTGTCAAACTAAAGTGTTTAAAACAACGTAGCTTAGCATTTCCGTCCACTTTCTTAATTACTAATGCGAAACAGCAGTTAAGTGCTGAGGTGCTTTAAACCTTGAAGCAATGCATTGAACATAAATGGTGCAGCAACACATTGTAGACAAGCAATAGTACATAGTCATGTGTACTTTATCCTCTGCATAGAATGATTTACAATGCTTCACTGATAGGATGAGTTTCAATGTGATTGGTTAATCCCGAATTTAGTCACATCCCCAACTGTAAGGTGTGCAACCATATTGCCGAAGTTGTTTGTTTTTACTGCCCATCGCTAATCACTTTATTCTTTCGCTTTTAATCTTCACTGTCGTTTATTAGTTAAAGCAGGGCAGTTGAATGTAGCAAAAAAAAATGTACTTCCCATTTAAATTATCATCCCAGGCATGAAACAGATGAAATCATAAAAACGACAAAATATGACTGGAAAAAAATGTGTGCTAGGTGATAAATAACATCATGATTTGGAAGCGCTGCTGATCACGCTGGGCTTCATGACGCAATCGCTGCACATGAGAGGGAGGTCAAACTTTGTATTCCCATCATCATCATCATCATTATCATGATCATCATCAGAATAGCCAGCAGTTTTGACTCATGATGTGTTTTTTTTTTTCCACGCCGATCCAAGACCAGGAGGCGAGTCGGGGTGGGGTGATCACATGCTGTTCCATGTTCGGGTCAAGTCGGTAAAATAGGTTGACAATGTGATAAATTGAGTGAAAGTGATTGTTTGCTTTAAACAAGCATGGGGCGAGGGTTGAAATGCGCACCCGCTTCTTTAATAGTGCTGTCACCGTAAATCCTTTTGAGCAACTGAAAAAGGGGGGCCGGGGGGGGGGGTGGATTTCACTTCCTCTCCACAAGAGGTTATTCAAGGGCACTGTCACCCAAAAACATGATTTTATTTTCTTCTTGTTGTGATAAATTTGGAATCGTTTTTTTTAAATAAGAGTTTCCATGCGGACTCCCCGGGCCCACGTGAGTTTTTTCCGGGTACTCCGGTTTCCTCCCACATTCCCAAAAACATGCATGGCAGGCTGATTGAACACTCTAAATTGTCCCTAGGTGTGAGTGTGAGCATGGATGGTTGTTTGTCTTTGTGTGCCCTACGATTGGCTGGCAACCGGTTCAGGGTGTCCCCCGCCTACTGCCCGAAGACGGCTGGGATAGGCTCCAGCACCCCCCGCGACCCTTGTGAGGATAAGTGGAAAATGGATGGATGGATGGAGTTTCCCTGTTGATGTATTTGTAATTAGAATCGGTAGGTTGCTTGAAGAAAACGTGAATATGTAGTGTCTGTATGTGTTGCTACGTTTTCCGGCCATAAGATTAGGTACACCTGCTACGTTGGCGTGTGGGGTGAATGGTGCTGAAACCTCGACTCGCTCATATGTCAACTGTCAATCAAATACTACGTCTCGGATAAGTGGATGATACTTTTGCGGCGTTCTGATGCCTGCACATAACTAAACTGCATGTTAGGGCTGGTGAAATGTATCCACTTAAATCCACCGCATCGTCATGGGGCTTTAACACGCCACAAGAGTGAGGCACTTGAAATATAAATGTGTAAATGTATACAGACGCTCCATTTTATTTTGGGAGTGAAGCTAATCGAATAAAAATCTATTCATCAATTCAAATGAAGAATCACACTTAATTTTTGTCAAATAAAAATAAATTGTGTTCTACTACAACTGTGTCCAAATAACATGGACACAGTTGTAGTACTTCCGCATAATTTCCCAAATTGTGATTTTTCTCCGGATATGATGAAAATTAATTTGTGAGAATGTTATCGTAATTGCTTTTGTAGGTAACACCATTGTCGGTCAGACCAAGATGCAGGATTCCGAAAAGTGTCTTCCAAGCCTTTGATTATTAGAGACACTCTTGAGGTACTCCAACCAAATCCAATTGGTGACGTCAATGACAATTGATGGCTCAATTTAAATGGGATCAGGAAGCAGAGAAAACGGAAAATTGACTGAAGCGCATGACTGTTCTTTCAAGGGGCTTTTTCATTCCATTTGAGGCTCCAAGACAAACCCAGTCATGGGGCATTTCACATCTGTGATATGCACTGACATTTTATTTTGATGGTTGGTTCAGCCTTGAGATGGCTGTTTCTTGTGTTACCCCCACCAAAAAAAATGAAGCCAATAACATTAAATGTTATAGTGACACCCTATTACAAAAGGTCAAGCAGCAGCCGTGGCTAACGTCAACTTGTTTACAGTGCTAATGCTAGCTTAGCATTGCAAGTTAGTCATATTTGAGAATCGTCCTCATGCAGGTCAGTAAAGAGCGTGACTTTTGGTCAGAGACTCGTTGGGGTGCAGGATGAGTGAAGTGGGGCGATATCCAAATCTTGCGCATTCAAAACTGCAAACGTTTTTGTGTTGGTTCCCCAATTGGCGCGAAGACAAGCAGATAACACTGTCCTTTTTTTCCACCATGCACATGCATACTTTCGCGGCGTTCCACAGGGCCTGACCGACTTGAGGGGCTTCAGGCTGTCATCGCCTCTTTAAAATGTCTCTTTGTCAGCCCCGAGTGTGCACGCATCATGATGAAAATGGCTTGGTTTTTCACAGTCAATAACAAATAGGCTCCAATCGGCAAAAATGACGATAACTCCGTATGGACTTAATCGCTGGACTCCTTATTCGCTCTCAGCCAGCTAGAGAGATGTGATCTGGACTGCTGCTGGTCAGATCTTTGGCACGTCCGTTTCCAACAAGACCGTGGAGGAAACATCCACATTGCGCGAATCAACAACAACACTGGTCTGCGGTGAAATATTTGACAGCTCTTGTTACATAATGTTGTTTGGTGTGTGATGGAGGACACTTTTACACATTAATGGTGTGTTGACAGACAACTAACAGTTGAGGAGTTGTCTGTTGTTGGAGTTATCTGAGAATGTGAGAATGTTCAGTTCTTAACAAATGTACTATGGGGCATCGGCGGATCAAAAACAGACGAATTAGCCCTGATGGGATAATGGTTCGGCATCCTTGCCTTAGAAATACAAAATGTAGACATTACAGTTTGGGGTTTACAGCTAGTCCCAATTATTGTTGTTGGTGAGCTGAAGGCTATGCTAGCTGACTTTGGGCAAGAAGGTAGGATATTCCCTGGGCTCCCTTTTATCACATAGTATGGTGTTAGTTAAAACAGCATGGGAGTCCATTTCATGACACGAAACACCGCAACTAGACGCCTTCGGGCCAATGGTTCTATCTCAGGACCACGTCCCGGTCGGTTGATGTAGAATCCTCCACACCAAGACCTCCGTGGAAGTGGTCCATCTCAGATCGTATCCAAATCAATCGATTCAATGGAGTCCAAAGAGCAACAGAGTCACTTGAGTTATCAACACCTAGCCCCCTTTTTTCTGCAGGAGAGGAGAGAAGAGATGCGGCATTAAAATAAGCCAAAAATCAAGATCTCAGGGTTTGAGACAGGGCAAGAGGCAATTTGCATCCTCAGTGTGGTTTAACTCATGGCTAGAGTGTAAAAATAAATCTTCTGAACAAGCTGTTCTATTGTTTTTATAATGGTTTCTGTAATTACGACATGATGGTGGTATTAAAAATATGTGACACCCAGTATGTTGCATGAACATGAAATATTTGTTGTTGCAGTGTTTATTCATTGTGAAGATTTTTGAAAATCCACTGGTACGCTCACGTGTCTCCGCCACAAGTTTGAAAGAAAACAACCCAGCAATGTCATTTAGATTCACCACAAAGCCCCAGTTATTGAAACGTTGAAGCCACATCAAGACACTGCTAGCCACGCACTGTTTGACCTCAAGACATAAATTGAATTGAGGCTTGTAAGATGACTCAAGGACAGGATTCATTGGAGTCCCATTTTCTGTAATTTTAGCAGCTCTCCCACACACACGCACTTCCGCACTACAATACTATTAAGCGACTCGTGTGTGTGCGTACGTGCGTCCGTGCGTGTGCGTGTGTGCGTGGGTGCGTGTGTGCGTGTGTGCGTGTGTGTGTGTGTGTGTGTGTGTGTGTGTGTGTGTGTGAAACCGATGACTCAGCATTAGTCAGTATCCTGAGCAAACGGGACAACATTCTTACATTCTTGTCATACACGTGTAAAGTGACGTCATGTTTCAAGCAATCATCGAGTTTATTTTTTTTTAATCTTTTTACCTGATAACATACTGTAGCTGTGGTCCCCCCCCCACACTTCATGAAAAGACAGAGTGCTAATGTCTATCTATCTATCTATCTATCTATCTATCTATCTATCTATCTATCTATCTATCTATCTATCTATCTATCTAGCGAGCTAGCGAGCATGCTAGCTGTTTTAGCTACAGTATCTATCTAGCTAGCAAGCTAGCTACTATTTTAGCTTTGTTTTATGAGGCTTTCTCCTTTTCCTCTGTTTTTGTTTGCTCAGATGTCTAGCTGTAGTTTGTGTAGCTGTCTAGTTATCTATCTAACGAGCTACCATTTTAGCTCAGTTTTTACACTTTCAACAAATGACAGCGAGTTGGAAGGATGGCACACCAGAAGGAGCCACAATAAATCAGTTCGAATGACATTCATTCTCTTCAATGTTGTTATTGCTCAATAATTTTATGAAATACATTATTGTAGAGTGCTATTTTCCTTCTTAAAAATCACCTTCTGATTGAAAAAAATAATTTTTGCAGGGAGTCGGGAACAAATGGATGAGATTTCAATTAATTTCATTGGGGAAAGAACGCGCGAAGTGACAAAACGAAGTAGAGGCCTATCTCAAGGCAACGCCATAATCTTTTTGTAATTGTGAGATGTCAAAATTTGCTTGGTGGTCCATTTCATATTTGAGCGTGACAAATGTGCAAACTAAAAACTCAAACAAAAATCAGCATGGAAGGCAAATGCTGGTTTTGTATATTCCATCAGTGCATTCCAAAATGAGATTAGATGAGATTATCTCAACTCTGCGGTAGTTCCTGTGGGTGACTCACGCTTACACAGTGATCAATGTGTGAATAATGCACATATGATGACGACCAATCAGCAAGACGCATGATTCAAACATCCTCAACTGGCCAAATCTTCTCCTGAACATCCACAAAGGGTAGAAATTGTGTTTTGCTAGACCTCACAAAATGTAAGAAATGCTCGGTTAAAAAAAGGGTGCTTGCGTTTGTGAGTTTCCATTTTAGGTGTTCTTTCCTCAAACAACCCTGAAGTGGTCACCTCAGAGTTTTAACCTTTGCACATAGAATCCATTTTCTCAGCACACCGGATAATATTTTCTGAAACCTTTCCCCTGTCAAGCTCACTTGTGCTTGCCATTTGAAAAGGTTTCGGTAAGGGTTTGCCCAGTTTTTCAAAAAGTATGAAAATGACCATATTTGGACAGGTTTCCACCCAACAGTGACGATATTCAATCATAAGCAAATGCAGGGGACTTTATGTACATAAACCATAATATAGTCTCCATTTTTTTTCTTCAAGATTTCATGCAGAAGGGAAACTTTTCCTCCACTCTGATTAGCTCCCACCAGCCGCTTGGCCGCTGTTCCGTCAAAGCGCATGTTTTCCAAAGCATTAGCCTTCCTATTTAGTTGCTGAGTTCGCGTTTACTATGGTAAAGATGCCAAGAAGCTTTTCAGAACCTCTAATGTCATTCCCCCAAGGAGACATTTATAGCAGTTCTACATGAGAGTTGTTTAAGAAAAGAGAGAGCGAGAGAGAGAGAGCATTATAAACCAAGTCCCATGGGAGAATCCCAGCTATGCATTTCAATACATTGCTGCATGTGTTTTGCAAGGATGCTCATTATACAAAGTCAGGACAACTTATAACGGATGGAAGTAATGAAACACTGACTTTTTCTGTAAAATCATACAAAATTTTCCCATGCGCAAATCGCACGTACCACAGTAATTTTTTTAACCCTTTCATGCACCCCATAACCTGATAACACGATCGGCTGTCCACTGTAGTAACCGCTGTCCCTGAAAGGGTTCATTTGTAAACAGTCTAATAACGATATGCTATTTTTGGTCTCAAATGCTACTCAATTCGCATGTGAACAAATTTCCTGGCTGTGTCCTTTTAAAATATGTAAATATTTTGCTAATTATGATCCACTACTACTTTTTTTTTTTTTTTTTTGCATAAAACCCTCCTAAATTCATTGTGCCAGCATGATTAGCCGACAACGCTAACTTCGTGTTTTAAGTGTGTGTGGACTGGGTGGTTGGCGATACTTCCGAGGAAAGGATTCAATGGGAAGCAGTGTTCCTGAGAAAAGCTCAATCGCTGCCATGAACAGGCACTCAGCCGCTCGTCCGCTCGCTCGGGTTACATCAGCTGAGCTCTCTGGAAGAAGCACCGCAACACTAACATCATCGACGTGCCGTAACCTCAACTTCTTCTGCTGTGCTTTTCTCGGCCATATATTTATTTTATTATTTATACAGCATATTGAGCGGCACGCTGGTCGACTGGTTAGCACGTCGGCCTCACAGTGCAGAGGTGCAGGGTTCGATTCCAGCTCTGGCCTTCCTGTGTGGAATTTGCTTGTTCTCCTCGTGCCTGCTTGGGTTTTCTCTGGGTGCGTTTTGCATGACATCTCCTAAATTGTCCATGCTACGTTATCACGTATCATCTTTTTTTCAAAAAATGTTTCCTTGATTTTAAAATGGTCTAATTTCAGTGCCTGTTCAAGTCCGCCCCCTCAGAAAAATGCACCAACTTTAGACTTCTTAATCTCAACATTCCATCAATTGTTCATGTGATGTCGGTGGGATAGGTGCCACTGCTAATACATGCTTCAAATTACAACACAAACAATATCAGTGTGTGACTTTCTTGTTTGGCTTTTAAGCTGTGTTCCATATTTGGGACTGATTACTTGACGGGTGACTCAGAATGCAATTTGTCATTCTGGACAAAAAGCGTTGTGTGGTAAACAAGTGCAATTTCTGACCTCATCCCGAGATTACCATTCTGCTCCTTGTGTTTCTGTGTGTGCGTGTGTGTTGGCGGTCCGATTTCCTATCATGCCGATAACCTGAGCCGACATATTGAACGGGATAGTCCCAAATTGACGATGCTTCCAGGAAAAGTAGTCATCTGTTCAGGTGTCAGAATCTTACCATTAGAGCGTTTTTGTTCTCTTTGTTCTTCACTTTGTTCTCTCACCAGGATGACATCTCCATTTTTTCGCTAGCATAGACATCATTGATGGCTCTTTTTTCTGGTTATTTTCTCCATTTGTAGGAATTCTGACACCTGAATTTTCTTGATATTCTTCCTTTGTGGGCGGCCATTTCTCACTGTTTTAGTCAAGACAAAATAATGTGAAAACACTATGGAGAAATCACTGTATCCCAGTGAGGTTCTCCGAAGTAAGTGGCAACGCAAGATGGCCGCCGGTAACTTTAACTTCTCGCGACGGCAGGTGGCGTCGTTAATCCTTCATGATATAAATCCGTGACCAAATCCAGAAAACAGAAGAGCCGTGGCGGTCGTGACCTGAGGTCTGTGATTTTATTTTACGTCGACAGCAAGTCGACATAAAATGTAAAAGGCAAAATGGGTTCCTGAGATGGATAAAAATAGGTGGACTTTTCTGTTCAGTTTATATTCCATAAACGCAATATTACTCAGATTACCATGTTTCGACTAGTGGGGGTGCGTCGAACATATTGTAAAAAAGCAACAAAAAAAAAAAAAAAAACACTTGCACTTTAAGGCCTTTTCACACTGCACTTAGTACTGTGCTGTGACAATTTCTCATTTTTTAGCCATTTTTTTACCTCAGCAATCTTTATTCATTCATATGATTCACTTTGATAATAAAAGAGGACCAGGAATTTTGGGACCGTATTACATACAAGTACAGAGTAAAAAAAACAAAAACTTTTTCAGGGTGATTTGAAGGTGTGCGTATTATTATGGGGGTGTTTTATACTCTGGGAAATGACGGTACCTGTGTGTCGCTAATCACTTTGTCATTGACACACACAAGTCTGTGCTCGTATTTTTTTACGTATAGCCTTTCCACGATGGGAGTGAAGACACACACACATTCTCTGTGGTCCTCTCCACAAGGGGCATGCACATTAAACAGAGTCATGGCCTCCAAATGAGCTTATAAATTCTGTTGCTTGATATCAAAGCACATCCCAGGACAGACAAGTCTTTTCCACACATGCGCGCGTGCTGATTAAACCGCATGAGGGAGTTAAGTTGGAATGCTAAAGAGCAAAATGAATCTCTCGGCCTTTTGTTTTTCCCACAGGAAGCGCTGTGCCCTAAAAAGCTGAACATTTGCTCAAAGCCTGAACCATCAGCACATGTTGGAGCGCAGCTGTTTGGCCGCGATGCTAGGCGGCTACGTCGCGCACGTTTAACATCTACACTTACTTGTTAGCCTAAATTGAATCCTGAAAACAGTCATAATGTCTGGTTGTGAATGTGTAAACAGCAGATTATTGGAAAAGTGATCTTCTATGGTGGTTAACACGTCTTCCTGGCAGTTCTGGTTCGGGGCCGGTCACCCCAACTCCTCCGTTCCAAAAAACATCAATTTTTTTGGTTCATTGAGGGCTCATGAATGCTGAGTGTTAATAGTTTGTTTGTCTACCAGCTCAGTGTGACAATACAAAATATGCGTGTGAGGTGCAGGTATTATTTTTGTCCACTTGGGGTCACCGTAGTATCTGTGATTTTGAATGTATGTGATTTTTAAAAGGCGGGGCCTAGCAGTGGTGTGCTATATTAAATTAGCTTTCGTGTGTGAATGAAATTATCCCAAATTTTGGACATCCTCCTCTTTTTGTTTGCGCTTATTGCTACGTGAGTCCATCCATCCATCCATTTTCTGATCCGCTTTATCCTCACAAGGGTCGCGGGGTGTGCTGGAGGTGACGTGAGTCCATACTAATATTAATCTGTGTGGAGAAATGATCACCACAATTCTATCCATCCATCTATCCATTTTCCGATCCACTTTATCCTCACAAGGGTCGCGGGGTGTGCTGGAGCTGACGTGAGTCCATACTAACATTAATCTGTGTGGAGAAATGATCACCGCAATTCTATCCATCCATCCATCCATTTTCCGATCCACTTTATCCTCACAAGGGTCGCATGGGGTGATGGAGCCAAGCCCAGCCGTCTTTGGGCAGTAGGCGGGGGACACCCTGAACTGGTTGCCTGCCAACGAACACCCATCGGCACTCACACTCACACTTAGGGACAATTTTGAGTGTTCAATCAGCATGCAAGGCATGCTGATTGACCATGTTCTCCAATTTCAGCCTCGCGAAAGTACATTTTCTGACATTTCTGTGTCCGTATCAAAATCATCCGCCTGCCCGTGTGACTAATCAACATTATAAGGGCCCGAAAACAGTTTGTTTGTTTGAAATCTCTCGTCTAATTAGACCTTCCTTCCGATGTATTTTTAAAGTCAACCTCCCTGACTGAGTTTAATAGCACATAATAGCGACAGTGTGGTCGCTGAAGACAAGCTTGTTAAGCGTGTCCGTCTCCTTCCCATTTGTCGGCTCGGTGTCCTGGAGGCAGACACATTCTTCACGAGCGTTTCCTGCCCTCAACCAGATAAGATGAGTCATGGCACGATGAGACACACCCTTTGTCTTTTGGTTGGTTTTTTTTTTTTTTTTGTCTCCTCCAAAAAAATAAAAAGACATGTGCCCTCTTATAAGGGTCATTGGCAGCAGCCATAAGAAAAAACAGGGATGTTCCTTTGAAAGACATTTTGTCAGATGAGAGGAGATAAAATTTGAGATGTATGAGGTGAAGGTTGAGCGGCTCAACTCCCCCACGTCTAACCAGATGGCAGATCCTTGACATCGTGATGGTTTTCCATTCAAAAAAATAATCCTCCTTCAGACGTGCACATCGTCCTTAAAAATGGTGTGTACATTATCAGTTTACAAAAGAAACTGTCACGTTTGTAATCCTTCACAGAGCGCACTGTGTGCCACTTTTCATTTATTTACGGGAAAGTTTTTGTTGTGTAAACACTTGACACATAAGGGCCTCCACAGCGCGAGGTTTATATTTTATATTTTGTACATATACTGTGGATTTATATATTAGTGATGGGCAAACTTTGACACCAGGTATCATTTCAGGTATCGATTTAACGGTATCGGGTCTCATGGACAATAGCCGATACCAGCCACCGATACTTAAAGCAAAACAAAACCAACAACAACAATTCTGACATCAAGTAAATCCTCCTTAGCAGTAGTTGGCGATAAACTGCGGCAGTTGGACACATCGGCGAATCATCACCTACACCACAAAAAAAAAAAGGTCGTTCTTCACAAGTTTTTTTTCTCATTGTGTATCGTGAACTTTAAAATAATTACAAAAAGTAAAAAGAAAAACCTTTCTGTAGGTTGATATGCTTAAAAACATTTAATATGGCACAGGTACACTTAAAAAAACATTTTAACCCTTTCAGGGACAGCGGTTACTACAGTGGACAGCTTATCATGCATGACATTGTTCGGCCTTTGCTGCTCGCAGATCCCTCATCCGAACTGCGAGACAAGAGCAATAATGCATGTGTGACAAAAGCCATAAAGAAGATGACCGTGACAGGTAATGGCTGCCTCCATGACAGCATCTCAACCCGGGACAGAGAGAGACTGGACCGACTGGTCAGGAGGGCCAGCTCTGTCCTAGGCTGCTCCCTGGACACTCTGGAGGAGGTGGGCAACAGGAGGATGCTAGCTAAGCTAACAGCTATGATGGACAGACCCTCCCACCCCCTCCAGGCCACCCTGACAGCACTGGGCAGCTCCTTCAGCCAGCGACTGATACACCCGCCCTGCAAGAAGGAAAGGTACCGCCGCTCGTTCCTGCTGACTGCTGTCAGGCTATCGAATAGACGGTCCTGAAAACCTGGACTCACCCCCACTCACCCATTCTTAATATGCTAATATTTATATTTTATATTTATTGATATACTTTTTGTCTTCTACTTTCTCCCTTTCATAATTTTGCTGCTGTAAATTGGGAATTTCTCCTTTGTGAGACAAATAAACTTGTTCTTATCTCTATCTTATGACGGCACGCTGATGTTAGCCAGACACGCGCGGGCTGGATGCCCGGTGTGCTTGTGACGGATTGGCGACAAGCAAGAACAGTTCTGGCTCCAGCCCGGTGAGGAATAGGCAGGGTAGAAAATGACGGATACGTGGGGTTAAAGGGGAGCGTTACCTACCTGCAAAGAGTTCCATAAAGCATTGCTTTTCAAGCTTCTTTGACAGGCCAGTGCTCAAGAAAGTCAAATTGTAAAAATACATCACTCTGCGCGGGGTGAGACAATAGAGAACGATTTTTGTCGTCAATCAAAAATATTTTCGGCCAATTAAGTGAATTTCAGGAAGGATTGTGTTGTTTTCAAACCGCAAGCAAAATCTGAATGGTACAAATGTGATTCTTAGAGTGCGTAGCCGTGAATAATTGCCGAAATGCTGTCCAGCTTCAACAAAATGGTAGCACTAGCAACGCTAAGCGATCATTAGCACTGTCAACAAGCCGACGTTAAGCACGGCTGCTGCGTAGATAGCGTGACTTATTTGTAATACAGTGTTAGAGTAACACAAAATTCATCAGTTAATCAATTAAAAATCAAAAAATACATGATGAATTTACCTGTTGAGCAGAAGCGTTGCTAATGCTGGATCAGTTCTGATGTTCTCCTACTCTGCTTCTTTGCTAGATTACGCACGGCTGCTAGCAAACATGGGGATTGTCTTTTCTTGATAAGAATGTACAAAATCATTGTACAGACATGGTCAATCTAAAATTGAACACATTATGTTTCCCACAATTGATCTGTGACGCACCAAGGATGAGTTATTTATTACTATTCCCCTGCATTGACTTGTCATGTAAAGCGGTTACATAACTGCCCAAATAAGACATATTTCAACATCTGTCAACATGAAGCTCAGCACAGTTTAGTGTCCAAAAATGCATCTGCCCAGACAGTAATAATAAAAAAAGATGTCAGTTATCAGCTCCCGGGAGAGTAGTAATGATAATAATAATACTCGTAAGGTCTTGAGTGAAAAGCTCACAGGAAGGCATTATTTATCTTGTTGGCAGGGAATTTCAACTGTGACCAATCGTAGCGTCGAAGAATATGTTCCAGTCTCACGTTGTTGCCATCGTACAAACTTTAGATGTTTAATAACGTTTGGAATTTTTTTTGTTCTTTTTTTAACGCACAAATGCAAAGAGACATTGACCAAGTGGGTGGGCCAAGTATGATTCACGGACATCATACAGCCCATTCCTTTCTTCTGGCCCACCAAGCATGAGCCAGATTCATGTAATATTTGTTGCATCACTCAAGCCATTCCCCCTCCCCGAATATTGGTTTTATTTGATTAAACACACACACACACACACACACGGATATATGTCCCCATTAAACATAATGTAGACCGCAAAAGCACACAGCTATAAATCAACATTCGATTCATAAGCCAAATAAAGAAACATGTGGGAAAGTAATATATCTTCTCTTTTTAATGTAGACTGTTTTTGTATTTTCTTTCGAAATGAATGTTTTTAAATGTAGATACCGTTTTTATACGAGGACCGAAGGAAGACGGGCAGTGCCCAACGGAACGGCTTTCCAGAAATTCCAGAAAAATGCGTTCATATTCAGCAACTGAGCTTCCGAGGTTTTCTGGTCTACAACATCAGCCCACGTGATGTAACTAAAATTTATTCCTTCGTCATGATTCATGACTGACATATTGGACTGATATAAAATTTTTATAATAAATGTATCGAACGGGCGTCGGGCCACCGCCGAATCCCCAAGCGGCCCATTTGAAGGAAGCTGGCCAGAAAGCATGTGCTTCAATTTAAAAAAAAAAAAAAAAAAAATTAAATTAAATACAGCACCCCCCCAAAACAAAAAAAAAAAAACCAATCAATGCTCTTGAAAAACAGATGTGGAATGAAGATTGAGTCCAAAAAATATAAAAATGTGAATCGATTTGAGGGAAGACAACAAGGAAGCAGCAGTCGTGTAAGTGGAGAAAATGGATTATGTGCGACATGACATCTAAGACTTTAGCATGACTGCACACAATGCATTCTAGTGCTGCCCTCTGCCTTTGGGAAATTCTAATTCATGTCTTAAAGGAAGCACATGCCCCCCAATTTGGATATCAAAGCCCTTTCAATCCGTGCAGAGTGTCAATTAGAATTATGTGTGCCTCTGAGCTACACATTAGAAGTTTGTTCCACCCTTCCCGTTCAGTTAGAAAATTGAGAAACACAGTTTATTTTTGGTTGGCGGTGCTAAAAACAGCTAGTTTGGGTGGTCTGGGGGAATTCTCAACAAGTTGTTTTACAAAGGGATTTGTTTCAGACCCACACGGTTTTGTTTGATGCGGAGATTAGCATTAGCTTGCAGGGGCTTGCATGTGCTTATCAGTTCGCACATTGTTTTTTTTTTTGGGGGGGGGACTCTAAACGCAATCCGTTTGCATTGTTCCATGGATTTTGCAAGTACTCCACTGTATACTTGCAAGTGCAACATGAAGGAATGGAAAGTCAGACTCTTATCTTATCTTAAAAAGTCCAAGCTTTGTCTGATCGTTGTAAAACATTTCCTCGCCGTGCCCCCTTAAGAGAAAAAAAAAGTGTCGGCTTTCACTTCTTCTTCCTCACGGTCCTATCAGGTGTACTTTGAACAGGCCCGTGTTTGACTGAAAGCGACCTCGCACAGGATGGGTGGGGTAGGCGAGAGGCGTGTGTCGCAACAGAACGGGAGAAACATTAGGAAACATGCTCAGGCAAAGTATGGGATCGAATGGAATCCTGGAAACTTAAGGAAAGATCGCTCTTCCTGAGGTCGAACCTTCGATGAGAGATTTGCTATGGAGAGCCCCAGCGAGACCTCAAAAATCCTGGAGAAGGGTCCAGATTACCTTCGAAAGCAAATGGAACTGGAGAGTGAGGTCAAAGGGCCCATGAGTGCCGTGGAGAGACTGGCCGCCAGCAAACCCAAATACGTGAAAAGCCAGCAGGTGGTCAACTCCACTCAGGAGCCACTGATCAGCCTGCCGTCCGCTTCAAGCTCCTTGTCCTCTAACTGGAGCTCAACGCATCCCCAAGTGTCTCCGCAGGACTGCTCCCCGGCGCAGGTACGTCGCTCCAGCTCGAAAAAGCGACCCGACTCCATCCTGCTTTACAGGCAGAAATGTGAACTGCTGCGAGGGGCCGGCCATGACCGCAAACATCACATCACGCGTAAATTGCTTCGAAGCTCCGCGAGCAAAACAACAACCTTACCCGAGACGGCTGAGAAGGAAGTCGACCCTGATGGCGGTAAGGAAGAACCCGGCACACCTGAAGAATCTGCAAGGGAACATTGCTCAAGTGCAAAGACCCCAACATTAGAGAGAAGGCGGAACGGAGCGACCAGAAACCTGAAGAGTGGTCCAAAGGAGACATCCACTAATCTCCTGAATGTCCCCGTCAGGAGAGGTAAAGGGGTGGGTCGATCCCGCTCGGATATCAGCTCCAGGTACTCCAAAAACTTTGCGGACTTTGACTCCTTCTTCAAGTACTGCGGCCTGGACGGGGAGGTCATCGAGTCTCTGGGTAAGGAGAATTTCTCGGCACGCTCGGACGAGATGACGCTCAAGGTGCGCAGCGTTAGCGTGGCCACATCGGACGGCGGCTTCTCCCGGAACAGCGACGACAGCGAGGGGCTGCAAGAAGATGTCCTGCACAAGAAGATCCGTCAGGGAACATCGGTCATCGAGCGAAATGCAAGGATTATCAAATGGCTATACAGCTGCAAGAATGCTAAAGAGAGTGGGAAAAAGTTGAGAGACCTGGACTAAAATCCATCCACTCATCATCTATTTTTGATACTGATTGTCCTCATCAGGATCACGGAACAACTGGGGCTGATCGCAGCTGACTTTGGGCGAAAGGCGCCGTACACCCGGGACTGGACTGGACAAGACAAGGCTCACAAAAACTCATTCACTTATGGCCCCCGGGGATTGAAAAAAAATAGTCCATGACATGTTTTCTCGCTCAACATGAAATTGGGTGGTCGTATCTATTATCGGGAGGCCCTGTGGTCCAGTGGTTTATGCGTCGACCTCACAGTGCAGAGGTCGTGGGTTTGATCCTGTGTGGAGTTTGCATGTTCGCCCAGGGCCTGCGTGGGTTTTCTGCGGGTACTCCGGTTCCCTCCCACATTCCAAAAACATGCATGACAGGCTGATTGAACACTCGAAAATTGTCCCTAGGTGTGAGTGTGAGCGCGGATGGTTGGTTGTCTCTGCGTGTCCTGCGATTAGCTAGCAACCGGTTCAGGGTGTCCCCCGCCTGCTGCCCGAAGACGGCTGGGATAGGCTCCAGCACGCCACCCGCGACCCTGGTTGAGATGAGCCTAATTGTTAAAGCAAGTATTTTCAATCCCAATGTTCTCCATCGCCACTAAAGAATCCCGAGTTGCGTCAGATTCTGTGGCAACCCTTGAGCACAACTTTACGCCAAGCCCAATGACTCACTGATTCACACAAGCCTGTGTGCCTGTCCGCATTGTCCCTTCGCCACGCCCCCTCCTCGGACTCGGGAGCTAGAATTGTTTGTCGCGGAAGGTCGTAATCTGGGGGTAGTGTTGAAACTGGATTTCTTTCCCACTTTGTCTCTCCTACTTGCATACAAACAAATACGTTTTACGTATTCCTACGCACACTGGATATCTTTTAGAAGTCTGACTGACATCCCAGACAAGTTTCGTCCTGCCCTGTAAGACCAATTTCAAATGTACCACCCTCAGGCTATTTTTTTTCCACAGCTGCTTTCTTGTAACATCACTTTTTTTTTAATTTATGAAAGGGTAATATTTTTCGCTTTATTTTTTATTTTGGGAGGCAAACAGTTCACAAGTGCTTTATGAGTACTCATTCCTGACTCCAGGGACCATATCAGTTTTCGCCAAATGTATTCATGAAATGTTTTAGGGATTCTGAAAACAGTCTTTGAGTTTTGCCAGATGACGGCTTTAAATCTCCTCGTTGTCCATATATGGTCTACAGGTTGTAGCTTTTTCATCAGTGCTCTTGTGCCAAGAGTCCTGCTTTCAAGCAAAGAGGAAAGTGGCATCTTGATATACAATATTAGGGTTCCGTTCTGTTTTGGACATTTGAAGTGGTTACAAACTGCCCCAAAATGAACTTGTTTGTGCAGCGCAAGAAACTCAGTGACTGTAATTTTTTTTCATTGGCTTGTTTGATATTTATGACCTAGATGTGTTTTTAAACAAGTATTTACTGTCATTATGACATTTTGAGGTTACAGTGGTGAGCAATAAAATAGCGAATGTTTTTCATGTCACTGTTTTCAATACAACCATGATGCCAAATTCGACTTGCAAAGGACCTCTTGAGCAACCTGCATTTAATATTCAGCATCTCTGGTATGTATGACACACTTTATTGTTTTGCCATGTTATTAGATTTATATTATTTCTGAACTGCTCCAGATGATGTATGTGTCACACTTGCGTGCTTTTATATTTATGAATGTTGATATTGTTACTAGAATTGCGACATAATGATTGTGGTGGTATTCCCCGGTGGATTAAGATGGGTAAATGGCCGCTAAAGGCCTCAGTACCAAATGCATGGCCGCCCATTGATCTCTATGATTACTGTAATTGCATTCTTGCTAGTATTACCACTTCTAGGAAATCATGGGATCTTTGTTATTGTTATTGTATGAGTAGTATATTCAAAATGATAATCCATCCCCGGTGGAGTAGTGGTACAGTCGCCTGACTTGTATGCGGGCAGCGTTCGATCGATTCCCACTTAGTGACCGCGCGTGGATGTGGGTGTGAATGGTTGTTTGTCTCTATATGTGCCCTGCGACTGACTGGCGACCAGTTCAGGGTGTAGTCTGCCTTCCGCCCGAATAGGCTCCAGCAACTCCCCACGACCCTATTCGGGATAAACGGTGTTCAAAATGGATGGGTAAATCTCCCTGGCCCCCACTGGCACAAACCAAAACAGTACAACATGTGCGATGTCCTCCGTCACGTGTAGCGGAGAACCCCCAACAAAATAGAGGATTAGAAGGAGGGGTTGACAAGATTGACAGCTCTTTCCGGCCAATCCGCAGCGGTGTTCTGCGTGGCAACAGAGCTGATTTCCCGCGCTTGGTCCAATCGGAGAAGAGAAAGGCGGAGCTACGCACGATCCCTTCGCTGTTGTTTACTTCCGTCAATATTTCCTGCAGCTGAGCGAGAAGAACAGCGACGGGGAAAAAAAGACAGAGAAAGCAATTGTCATTCTTCGTCAAGGTTAGTTGAAGACTTTATTTTTCTTAGAATACTAGTTTTTATGTCGGTGGTAGACCTTTACCGACGGTATGCGATAAACTCACAGCTGGTCGTTAATTCTCACACAGAAACGAACGACGTGCAATGTGTCGGCCGAAGTCAGTTCCTCTTTATCTACTAAACGAAGGCGAATGTGTTGCCAACAAAAGTGTTGTTAAGCAAATCTCATCGACTCAGTGGCACTTGCCGTGGAGCCAGACAACCTCATGTCAGTGGTTGTTGTCACTGTAAACGGCCCTGTGTGTCAAGTTTGTGGTTTGAGGACGTCATTCTGTGTCGTTGTATCACGTGTGTTGTCATGGTAACGTGCGATGATTGTCATTCAGTTATTTTCAGGTTCTTGTAAACATTTCTCCTCCTTGTCGTCCATTGCTCACTGTTCCAGCCCTTTCTCCATCTAGGATGCCTTTCTTGGGCAAAGACTGGAGGTCGCCAGGATGGAGGTGGACCAAGACGGAACACGGCTGGAAGAGGATCATCTTCTATGGACATGACATGGACGACATCCACAGAGAAATCGAGTAAGAATTAATTGTAATTACATATTCATGCCATTGTTGCAAACAGTACCCTTTAAGTCCAAAAATGGAGTTTGTTCGTGTGGATTGCAGAGGTGGGACTTACTCACATATGTGTAATTCATAAAGTCCCAAATCTAAATCTTCATGTTTCCAGCATTTAGCAACTTAGTGTGGCAAAAAATAAGTTAAGTCCAGTCCCCTCATTATAAATTTCAATCAATGCAGGCTATGATGACTGACATCTCCCGAAAGCTTAAGAAGCTCATCGGTCCATTGTGACCATGGTGTCATTTGTTCTCTGCATTACCTAAGTGGCAGTGCAAAAGCGGGAATCTCAACGCTACCAGTCGGTGACGTCTCACTCGATCCCCAGCGTTGCAAACGTCATGGCTCCGGCTTGGCACCTCGCCAAGTGGCAGGCAGCTTGACTCAAGGTTTTCATGAGGGGCCTCATTCAATGGAGCTGGAGACAATCAATGAGGCTGCTAGCTGAAATGCTTGTGTAATTTCACGTTTTGGAGTACATCTATCAACACCGACATCCACTTATCCGCACTGTACACGATAAGTCTGATAAGTCAAGATTAGAACAAAGTGAGCTATGTCTTTTTCCCTCGAGATAATAAAGTTTAACCCAAGGTGGGACTAGCTTGTTGAGAAGTGCAACCACAGTCAGTGAAATGGTGAGTTGTATTTTGGCTAGGTCAATAGCCATGCTTCTCTT
This sequence comes from Hippocampus comes, assembly GCF_001891065.2. NCBI lineage: Eukaryota > Metazoa > Chordata > Actinopteri > Syngnathiformes > Syngnathidae > Hippocampus > Hippocampus comes. The sequence continues at coordinate 817,426 of NW_017805409.1, forward strand.
TTATTTTATTTTTTTATTATTATTATTTTTTTAGGCAGAGATCTCCCCGGGAATGTTGACATCTCAATATCCTTCAATTCCTAACCAAAGTGTTGAACACCGTCGCTTTTTTACCGCATGCGTTTACGCCCTGATCTTGGCTTAAAATTTTGGTCTGTCCATAAAAATGAAGAAAAGAGGATCGAAAAAGAATCTGACCCTGCTTTGTATGAATACGCATAAAACCGTCGGGCTGAGTCGGCTGTTCATGAATCACTTTTAGAAAGGTAGGCTTTACGAACACAACATTCCACAGAGGTCATTGGGACCTCGGAGGAGTCACGGCCCGCAGGTGTGCCGACAACTGATAAAGGCTCATCACATATCTTAACTCTTCAACGCGGTCAGCGCCAGTTGTTTGGAATTTGGCCAATCAGAGAGCTCCTTGTTTCCCCACATGTGCACGGCCCTTGTACAAAGGCCAGAAAGCACTTAGCAGCTCAGTTGTGTCCAATTTGCATTTCAGAAGATGTCTGTGGACAAAAGAATTGGAAACAGGTTATGGGAATTTCTCTGCTGCAGATCAACCTGACTGCTCGTAAAGTCTGCTCATCCCGTCACGAAATTGACCGAAATATCAATTTTCCAACAAGGCATCCCAATTTGTGCAATAGGTCATTTTAAAAAGTGGGAAAAAGAAATGTTTAGAGAAAATTCTGGATGGTTAAAAAAAAAAAAATTAGAGAATTAAGTAGTGGGTCTTTTTAAAAAGTATTTTTATTTTTAAAGGAAAAAAATCTGCCTGGTTATCCAGATTCTTTTTAAGGGAAAGCGTATTTTAGGCAATAGATATATTTTTTTAAGTAGAAAAAATATTTGGCGAAAAAAGATTTTTAGCGAAATATGTCACTATTTGTCATGGGGGGGAAAAAAGTCATTTATTAAAAAAAAAATCAGATTTTTGTGGAATTTTGTGAAAAAAAGCAATATTTTTTAAAGCAAAAAAGGTATGTGATGTTTTCAAAAAGTGGCAATTTTAGGAGAATGAAGTCATAATTTTTTCGCCAAGTGCAGTACACAATAATCCTTGTGTTCATATACCGTCATGCACTTCTCTTCAGCTCTACTTGGAAACTGGAAGAACTTTTGTAGACTCCGTTGAACCAGAACCAACATAGTCATCTGTTTTCTACTCCCAACAGATTCACCTGTGACGACAAAGAAAATCTGTTCGTGGAAAACATTTGTGAACTTGCCCGTGTGAAAATGAGAAAGGACTTCTACAACCACAATACCAAATCTCAGTGTGAGTTTTTATTTTTTATTTTTGCAACGATCACATTCGAATCCATTCGTGTTAATCTGCCACCCAAAAAAATGTTTTTGTGCGGGTGTAGTTGTTTTCAGGGATAAATGGATCTACGTGCAGAAAGGCAGCACGAAGGAGGTCAGTGCTGGAGCCCTTTGTCACCTGACACAGTCAGTCTTATGCTTAAAACATTTTCAAATACATACAGTAAAATGCGATTGAGAAAAACCAAGCCATGTTTTTCCCATTCTCAAACGCTAGGGGGCGTGTCCGTGAATGTGCTGTAATCACGCCCTGCTCACATGTCAACTGTCAATCAAATACCACTTCTCTGACCTGGGAAAATGGATGCTGCTACTTCGACTCACTTCACAGGGTTTTGAATAATATTGTTTTGATTGCACACAGCGTCATGGATATTGCACTCTGGGCGAAGCGTTGAACCGCCTCGACTTTTCCAGCGCCATCCATGACTTGAGGAGATTCAACTACGTGGCAAAAGTGAGCGAGCAGCGCCTGGGTGTTGTTGTTTGGTGCCCGTTGGTCTGTCTTGACGGTGCATTGCGCTTCAGCTTTTCCAGCTAATAGCCAGATCCCAGCTGACGTCCTTGAGCGGAGCGGCCCAGAAAAATTATTTCAACATTCTAGAGAAGATTGTGCGAAAGGGTAAGAATGTGATGATGTGTCTGTCAGGTGTAGGTTCCGTAATGTTGCATGTCCATATTTATATTTTGTACCTTTGTGTCTCACAATGTTGTGTACATCCACATTTATGTTCCGCCATGTTGTGTATCATCAAGTCTTTTGTCGATAGTCTTTGGATCCTTTCAGCGATCATAATTGTTTTATTTTTGCTTTGTGCCGTGCCGCCGCCAGTGGTAGAGGACCACTACAATCCACGGCTGGTCAAGGAGCTCCTGCAGGATCTGAGCGCGACGCTTCACAGTCTGACCCTACACGTGGGTCGATGCGTGCTTGTGGGCAACGTCAACGTCTGGCTATGTCGACTGGAGAATATTCTCAAGTGGCAGCAGCAGCTCAACGACCTGCAGATCCCCAAGGTACGCATCCGCTTGCTCTCTCGTTCGAGGGTATATTAACATTTTCAGGAACTACGTTTTGGAGCATATTCCCTCTCGATAACCGGGGTAGGGGCTGACTGTATTTCAATCTCCGTATTGTTTTGTCTGTGCAGCAAATGTGCTCCGGCATGTCGTTCAGCGACCTGCCGCTCTACATGCAGAACAAGATCCTTTACAACCTCTCTGACGCCTGTGACATCATCAACCTGGGACAGGCCACGCCCACGCTGCACGTCCTCAGCGAGAACCGGACACTGTGGAAGCGGCTGTGCCATTTCCACTTCTCTGATAAGCAGGTGAGAAAAACCCCAGCTCCCTCTACTGACCACTGGAGGGCAGCATTGCTTCGTTGTATTCGCGTCCTAATGCAGTTTCCCACCTGTTCTTGAGCCGAGGCACCCATTTTACATGAGAACATTTTGGAAGGCACACCACCAAGTAAAATGGAGTGGTTGGGAGTCTCTGTCCTAACAGAGTTAAACTTGGTCCCTGTTGTCATTACGTGTGTGTGTGTGTCTGGGGATTCTTTTAGCACTCCTCCAGGAATTTGGTCCTCCCCAAGAGCGACAGCGTTGACTGGAAGCTGATGTATTTCACTCTGCAGAAGCGTTACCCCATGAAGGAGCAGTATGGCGACACGTTGCACTTCTGCAAGCACTGTAGCATCCTCTTCTGGAAGGTAGCGCCATTATTTGTTCACTCGCTTTCAAGAAAAGAAATCGAAAGAGAGGCCACAGGACTTGAGTTTAATTTTCATATTGAATCATGTTTGAGTGACGTGAACGTTTAATAGTGATGATAGCGTTCCCACATTGTTTGCTTGCCCTGTGCCCTATAATATTTCCCGTGTGCCCTTTAACCTCTGCTCTCTTTCCCAACCTTTCCTCCTCCTCCTCCTCTTTGACCCCTTAAGGATCGCCACCTGGCCTTGTTGTTCAAGGTACCTTTTGTCCCACCGTGCCTTGTTTGTTTATTTTCCCTCATTCTTCATCCCGAGCCACATCATCAGTTCTTCTTTTGGACATTTGTCATCATCCCTGACACACTTGCATTTGGCAGACTTTTGACCAGCAGCGAGAGGCTCCATCATGTTTTTTTTTCTTTTCTTTTTTTGTCGAAGTCACATTTCCACACTATTTCTGACCAATCAGTATACCTGCTGTTGGTATGTTGGCGACCTCTAGTGGTAGACAAAAGAATAATTACTGCCAATGGATAATTGTGTTGAGCTGAATTTTATACAACTGAATATTCTTGTACTTGGTATAAAATGACAACCACTGGGTGAGTTAATTAGTCATGGAGGCAAATATTGTTTTCATTAGTTAGTTGGTTCGTTAGTTAGGCACGGCATTGTATTTACTGCAGTTAGTTTCTCACAATGACACTCATGTAAGTTAGACACAAGGAAATGTTATGAACCCGGTGAGTTAATTAGTTAGTTAGTTAGAGAGGAGACAGGTATTTTTTTACTCGGTTATTTAGTTAGTGAGCTTGGTAGTTAGGTAGAGCCAAAATCGTGTCTACACTCATTCGTTTCCGACAAATATTGTATTGTTACTTCCTTGGTTAGCTAGCTAGATGGCTGGCCAGTAAATTACACACACAGAATGATTTTACCCCCGTTTGTTAGTTTGTTGTGAGGGTGAGAGCTATTGACAAAACTCAGAGTTTGTGAGTTGGTTATGAAGACTACCGGTACTGACATTGTTTTTGCACCAGTTAATTAATACTTAGTTTATAGAGGCAAGATGTGTTGTTTTTACCCCACTTAGTTTGATTGTTGGTTAGTTATGAAGTCAAGTAGTATTGCTTTTGTTCAGTCAGTGGGTGGTCTTGTTTTTACGTCAGGTAGTTAGTTAGTCAGCAAGTTGGTTTCAAAGATGAGCGGCATCATTTTTACCGGTGTCAATTACAAAAGCCCTTGCTATTTTTTTGTTGCCTGGCAGTCAGTCAGCTAGTTAGCTCTGAGGGGGACCTTTGTTGTTTTTATCTGAGTTAGTTTCTTCTGAAAGTAATTGGTATTTTATCCGTTAGTTCGCTCTTTAATTAGTTACAATGACAAGTGGAGGGGTAATTTAATAAATAAATGTTTTGCACCTTATGCTTTTAATAGTAGTCATAATAATAATACATGATTGTTTTGTCAGGACTGCGGCCACCCGTGCACCGCCAATGACCCGGAACGCTGCCTTGTGCCCATCTCTCCGCAACACTTCATCGACCTCTTCCAGTTCTAGATGCTTCCTTTCCTTCCATAATGTCCAAACCTGTGAGTGTACGACATCCTAGCGTTGTTTACCTTGTATACAAAGGGCTCCAAATGGGATGCATTTGAACATGAATCTCCATTGCGCACAACTGTTGTGACTGTGGCAACAGGGAAGAATCCCCAGTAAATAGTACATTGCAGATTTTTGCACAAATATAGGAGGTCGGTTAAATAAATATATATTGTTTATATACATATGTGTGTGTGTGTGTGTGTGTGTGTGTGTGTGTGTGTGTGTGTGTACACACACAGTATTTAACCGATATATATAATATTCATGTACAAAGTGTAATGTCAGTTTTAGCATGTGATATGTGATGAGAAGTATGTAGTGTCATTTTCAGAAACTTAATGGTGGTTTTATAGAATTGGAATGGATGGATTAATCGATTATTACGCCCAGCTCTCCGCTAACGTTTATGTAACAAATGGCTGTTTTGTAACGTGATGCTTTTTTTCTTCCCCGCAATATCTGACCGCATGCGTCCGTTTTCCATTGTGCTCTCGTTATTCCGTTTCCATGAACAGAGAAAAGTTGTCAAATGGAAATGTCAAGTGTTATTTATGGGCATTGGGGAACTTTTTTTGTAATATTCCCCCCTGTTCCGCGTGTTTCCATGGTGCTATTATGATAATGTGTTTGGGACAGGAAGTAGCTTAACCAAACGATTAAATATTTACAAAAAATAAAATAAAACATACAGTGGTGTCATTTTTCTCAAATGAAGTTGTGGAGGTGATGCTTGCTCCGATTTATTTATTAACATGAGTGCTTGAAAGAAAAGCACTTCATTCTGCTCTGTAAAAAGTTAACATTGGTGACAGTCAAATGGCTGCCTCAGGTAAAACATTACAACATCGAAGATATTCATTAGTACCCAGCTTTTTTTCAATCGAGACAAAAAAAAGTGATCAAATGAAAAGATTTGTCATATGCATGTTCTCCCAATAATTTACTTAGAAATCATACAAATTTGATCTGGCTTGTAAAATTGTCTACGATTCATTGTGATTGCTGTGTCATGGGAATTTAGGAGAAAATTGCACAAAATGTTCAGCGGTTTTAGACCCGACCTCAAGGCACTTGAAATTGTAGATTTTTCCAGCAGTATAATCATAAATACTCAGCATAAGATCATTGCATACAGTACGTGTTCTTCTGTTTCAATTCGCACAAATGTACACACTGCTGGTCCAGAACAGAAATGACAAAAAAAAAAAAAAAAAAACACGAGGCGCTCTAAAATGGCCACACCAGCGTGAAGCCCCTGTCCGCACGCTGGCTGTAAAAAGAAAAACATAAAAAAATAAAAATTAAAAAAAAAAATCATTTTTCTGCCTTCTCTCCTCCGCCAATGAGCCGCTCTAAAGAACATGCGCACACTCACAGCCGACAATGAGGCGCTCTAAATATTGCTTATTGATGCCATTCATACAGAGTAGACACTGCAAACAAGGCGGAAATTCACTGGTAGTGTAAAATGTGTTCTTGGAGCTAGTACACGACATTGGGGGAAGGGGGCGCCGAAGGGTTAAAATAAGGACTATTTGAGTCCTTCCCAGGTGCCGTCCGACACCATCCCCTTGCTCATCCTGCTGATTCCGGCCAGCCTGACTTTAGCGCGGGACGTCCACGTGACGGCGCAGGCGGGGTCTTCGGAGTGCGACAGGTTGGCGTAGCGGGACGAGTCACCCGTGTCGACAAGAGGGGGTGAGGGCGAGCGTCCGTTTGGGATGGCGCCCCCCTCCTGCGGGGCAGTAATGTCATCTTTCCGGGTTCGCGGCGTCTCCAAGCCGTCGGTCTTGTCCGTTTTTTTGACAGGAGAAATTTGTCTCATCGTCATGGTGACGCTTTCCCAGAAGCAAAGAGCTTTGTCGGGCTTCTCCTTCCTGTCTTTCTCGCATTTCACTTTCTTGTGACATCTGCAAAGTAACCAAAGGAAATGCCAACACATGTTTACATGCCAGACATCGCCCAATGCTAACCCTCATTTTAAACCTTACTTTGAATACCTAATCATGACTTGAAGCCCTATTTTGAAACTCCACTTTGAAGCCACAAACCTGGCGTGAAACCCTAAAACCTTGTTTGGAAAGCCTCACTTCAAACCCTAATGCTGACGAGAAAACCTAACCTTGTCTTGATACCTGATCCATAACCCTTTCAAATCCTAACCCAGGCTTGAAAAACAAACAAACAAACAAACAAACAAAACTAATTTAGAACCGTCGCCAAGACTTCAAAATGGAAACCCTAACCCTTGTTTGAAACCATTTATTGAAACCCTGACCCTGACTTGAAACCCAAATTCAGAACAGTAACTTGAAGCCTAGCAGTGACATGAAGCATTATTTTAAAACCCCAACCCTGGCTTGAAACCCAACTTTGAAACCCTATTCCTGGCTCCAAACCATAATAATTTTTTTAAAACTCTTAACACATTCAAAATCATTAACCTAAAACAGTAACCCTGCTTTGAAACCCTTAACTTAACTTTAAAATTCACTAAGAAGCCTTAACCTAGGCATAAAACCCTAACTTTCAACAATAACTCTGGCTTGAAGCCCTAATATAAAGATATACCTGAACTGGTGGTAACTGTCGAAAATACTGCATTTGAATATGAAGCTAAGAAACTCAAATCAGGTTTGAAGTTTACCCTGGCCGGTCCGCATGCTTCTCTCCGGTCAACAAGAAGTGCTCATCGTCTTTCGAGGAGAACATCTTCTTGTCCTTTCTGTCTTTTTTGGACATCATCTTCTTCACCTTGGCCTCCTGACACAAGAACACATTTCCATTGGTTTCTCTAGAATTAGCGTAACATCATTGCTAATGATTCCCACAAGCATTATAGTAGCTAGCTAATAGACTTTTGTCCCCCAAAAAATGTCAAATCATTTTGCTTGAACATTTTGGTGATTACATTGACATTTCATTCTCCTTTGTTTTAGGCGTCACGTTCACGGTACGCTTCAACTGGGTGAGACAAACCGCTTGAAGCAAGCACGCTGTACCTCTTTTCATTTCCTCGAAGTGATGTTATATTCTTGACAGCAACCGAGGGTGTATTTCAAAACATTCCAGTGGGTTTTTTTTTTTTGTTTTTTTTTTAATGAAGCTTAAATATATTCAAAGCATGTGGGTGGGGGGGTCACGTTATATCAAAACTTGTATCACAGATTGGATCTGGAGCAGATTCTTCGCGAGAAACGAGTAAGGGATTTTGCATGATATGCGTCCATTTCGGGTGGCGTCAAACTGACAATTTTAGTAGTGCAGGTCATAAATATGACACATGAAGTTCTTGCACTCCCCTCAAGCCTCAGTAGACTCATAAGAGATAAGCGGCAAGATTCTGGAACAAACTTTACGGGCTCGAAGGACACGTTTGCTTTTGGTTCTCCTCCTCCTCCACACATCTGTGCCTGCCTCTCGCCTCTGCCTGGCTCTTATCAAAACATTCCCACTACTCATAACACGGCTTTGATGAACGGCCCTTTCTTTTCGCTTCGACTGCTTCTCGTGTTTCCATGCGAAGAAGCCGCTCTTACAAAGCAAACCAGTGGACGACGGACGGTCGTCGTCTGCGAACATTTGCGGAATGTGTCAGGAATGTTCCGATTAGATAGCAGGAAGGTTTGACGGAACACTTTGTCCTCCAGGCACACTCGTTTCCAATACATGCATCAAAATTGACTCGAGTTACTATCACAATTGTGAAATGCGACAAGCGTTCGCGGTAAACATTTTTTGCCGTCATTTATATTCCAGCTGACCAATCGAAATGCCCGCGGCACAACGTGGGAAGCGAGAAGGCCTTTTCTGCGCATGATGGAAATGACGCCGCGTTCACTTTTGCATCCTATTAAAACGTCGGAGGAAAAAAAAAAAGTTTCAGCCTATTTTGGGCCTTGTTTTTAACTCCATGCTTATTGTTCTCTTCCGAAGCTCTGCAGTCCCTTAAACAATGTTGCCTTTCCTTCCCTTCTCCGGCCCCAAAGTACAAACAGCTCATGAAATATGTCCTGTTCACAAAGTCACCTAATACACCCGACTTGACATTTTGTGGGACGGAGATCTCAAGATAATGTTACATGAGTTTCAAGCCAGAGTTATGGTTTCAGAGTCGCTATTCAAGCTAAGATTCATCTTTTTTTTTTTTTTTTTCTTCAAAGTGGTGTTTCAACACTGGGTTGGCGTTTTAAAGTTGGATTTCAAGTTCGGAGTATGGTCTTAAGCCAGGGTTAGTGTTTCAAGTCAATGTGACAAATTGGGGTTTTAACAAGAGTGTTGGGGTTTTTTTAATTTTGTTGTCACGGGCCACGCTGTAGTTACGGTTTCCCTTGGAGAGGGTCGTTCTGAATTTTGGGAAACCATATCCATGTTTAACCACCTCCAAATATTACATACACAGCGATTAACAAATTGATGAATAACCAGTTTTAAAATCATCCATCCATCCATTTTCCCATCCGCTTTATCCTCACAAGAGTCGCGGGGTTGCTGGAGCCTATCCCAGCCGTCTTCGGGCAGTAGGCGGGGGACACCCTGAACCAGTTGCCAGTCAATCGCAGGGCAAACAGAGACAAACAACCATCCGCGTTCACGCTCACACCTCGGGGCAATTTCGAGTGTTAAATCAGCCTGCCACGCATGTTTTTGGAATGAGAGAGGAAACCGGAGTACCCGGAGAAAAGCCACGCGGGCACGGGGAGAACATGCAAACTCCACACAGGGAGGCCGGAGCTAGAATTGAACCCGGTACCTCTTCACTGTGAGGTCGACGCGCTAACCACTGGACCACCGGGTTGCACGTTTTAAAATCAGAAGTCAAAAATAATGGCTTGTTCAAACGTTATATTGGATGATATATGACAATTACAAATTTTGGTTCAGACTTTAGCAAGCATCATGGAAGTTGATATGCTTGATTTGCTTTCACGGGCCACATAAAATGATGTGGCGGGCCACATCTGGCCCCCGGGCCTTGACTTTGACACCGATGGATTAGAGTTTCAAATGAATATTTAAAATCGGGCTTTCGGGTAAGTTTCAAGATGCCAAGTTAGGGTTTCGAGCCTGGTTTAGGGGGTTTCAAATTTAGCTTGTCGAGTTTCAAGCCGGGGTTTGAAAGTAGGTTTTTTAAGCCCAGACACAGAGCGCTCGGTGTAAGCAAACAAGAAAAGGAGGAGACAGATTAGGAGTGATAGAGTTGTGCTGATGTTCAGCGCACGCTGACTGACGTGTTTACTGATAAACACTGGCGCCTCCGCGGTGCTCTACTTTATCTCAGCTTGTTCTCATCTGACATTGATGCCGTGTGTGTGCGTGTGTGTGTGAGTGTGCATCTCAAGTCACAGGTCCACTGCTCATGTTGTGTTACCGCCTAAACTCGAAGTTGCTTGCAAAATTCAATGCTAACGCCGTCTGAACAAAGATAGATGGAATTTTCTTTTAGTGACTCCACCGGTATGGTGGAACGTGTCGATAAGCGAGTGCGTCTTTGTGAAGCTTGCTCGCTCGGCAAAGTTGTTTACCTTGGATACGCCTGTGACGGCTTCCTCCTCTTCCTCTCCTTCTATGTCTTTGTCCTGAAACGCACACGTGCCAGTTAAGACAAAAGCAACTCCCAAAGCAAACACACACACACACACACACACACCAGTCGGTGTGTGATGCCCGTGTGTTTCCCGTCAGAAAAAGGGCACTCGGTTTAGTGGGTCTATATCAGCCCCTGAAAAAAAAAAAAAAATGCAACAACACAAAGTACTGTACTGCTACTTTGAGGCCGGTCATTTTTGCAATATTCCAAATTTGACTTTGTAGTACTTATCTACTAATCTATCGCTTCAAATTTTGACTCTTGGGACTTTCTTAAACCATTTTTTTTCTTTTCACAACAGTTTGAAACATCTTTAAAGATGCTCAAGTGAAGTTCGAGACTTGTTTCTTAATAAATTAGGAATGTTTGATGAATAGTACTGAACATGTGCGATTGAACTCTGTCATACGGAATCGTGTGGATAAGATTAGAAAACCTTTATTTGTCTCACCATGGAGAAATTCCCAATTTTACAGCAGCAAAATTATGAAAGGGAGAAAGTAGAAGATAAGAATATAAATAAATATAAATAGAAAAGATATTCATAAAATATAAAAAACTATAAAAGATGTGACGTTAAATCGTTTTTCACCAGCAGCTTTAGAGTGCCTCGTCGTGTGCGCGCATCGAGATTGTCTCTCTCGTTGCCATGGTGACCTTAAGATCCTCTATTTATTAATAATAATAATAATAATAATAATAATAATAATAATAAAAACACCGAGGGCCTGTTTTTTTGTTTTTTAGGATTTGCCACAATGGCTTAAACGTCAAATTACACTTCAAGGCCTGCAAGAGAGCAAATAAAAAAAAGCTCATCATTCCAGACTGTACTCAAAACCGAGCAAAAGGATCACGTTGAACTCATAGGAGCGCTTCGGAAGGCCCCCCTGGAAGCCTCTTGAATTGAAAGTCAACGGTGAGAAAGCAAAAAGTTGCGACAGAGACAGAGAGAGAGCCTCGAGCAAACTCTCCAGGGGGTGGACAGAAAAAGACGTGGAATTCTTAGGATCGCTCGACCTCATCATGCCTGCCGAGCGCAGAAAACGTTTTTTTTAATACAGTGTCGGCGATCCCGCTAATGCGCTAAAAGGGTCACGCGGTGGACGATCGGGAGTACCCACCCGCATCATTTCCCAGCGTTTTTCACGTCGTCGTGATGATGTTGATCAAGCGTGACCTCCCCCGGCCCACTTTTTTGTGACTCCCACCCTGGGAAAAGCTCAGACCTGTTCTTGTGACTTAGTTTAGGCTCGTGGGATTAAAATATTTTTTTTTTTTTTTTTTTACTGATACGAGCACCAAGGAGGCATCACAGCGCCAGTCCAAATTCTCGGGAGAGGAGGACATCGGGGCGGTCCGAGGGGTTAAAGGTTTCTACTGTGACATGCTCAAAAGCCATGACGCAAAATCGCTTCGTCAGCACGCGGTCATAGATACAGCGAGAAAAATAATAATAATATTGTTCTTTCTAAAAACATACACCATACACGCTTGTTTTATTTTTATTTTTTGTGTGATGCTTTGGACACGTGATACAGATTCATTAGCCCGCCTACGTTATGTGTTAGCATTAAGCTAGCAGACTAAGTTATGTGGTCATATGAAATGTGGGGTTCTATGTTTTATGCTTTGTTTGGCAGTTAACCCCAACTGGGATTGGCATGAAACAACCTGGTGGGGGGGTCCGAAATCTGAGGCCCCCTGGGCCATATACTGCCCGTCCAATTTCAAATAAACGCTCAGAGGAATGAGAAAGATTAAACCCACAATAGCGTTTGCGGTTTGAAATGTGTGATCCGAATGGCGACCCCCCCCCCCAACCCCCTTCCAACCCCAACCCCAGCGACACCTCGACTTAGACCAGCAACTTGCAAACTATTGCTGACATAGCGCTTCTCACGGCCGTCACATGCTGCCGTCACCTGATTCCACTTTGGTCCTGCTTCCCCTCGACATTGATTGACTTCAACTAATCATTGAAAAAGTCCGTTAAAAAAAGCTTCTATTACACTTCTTAGCTTCTAAAGTTGACCTGTGTCCACAATTGTGTGACATCACCGGAAAGCCTATTTTATTTTTTTTTTTTTGGTATTGAATTGAGTTGTGTCAAAAATGATGAGTTACCTTATAGGAGTGACGGTAGTGCCAAGACATGTCCTCCTCCTCGGACGCGTAATCCACCAACACTTTACTCTTGCTTCTCCGGAACATTCTTGGGATGACAAAAAAAATAATAAAAATGTCACCTTAAAATCTCCAAAAATCTGAAAATACTCCAAATTGTCCTGCTGTTGTTGCCCGAAGAGCAGCGCATCCAGCTATTGTTCATTCATAAAAGTCGAGTGCTGCTCATTTGCCGTGTGTGTGCGTGCGCACGCTCGTGTAGAGGTGTGTGTGTGTGTGTGTGTGTGTGTGTGTGTGTGTGTGTGTGTGTGTGTGTGTGTGTGTGTGTGTGTGTGTGTGTGTGTTGTCTTGGTTGGTGCGTATTTACGTGACCACCTGGGCTGGCTCCTCCTCTCTCCCACTCGCCCCTTTTCACTCCTGCTGTAGCCGAGAGAGAGATACGGTGATGTTGTCACACAACAAGCGAGATTTTGCACTTCTGGAGGGGTCGTCGCGTTCTTTTGTTTCGCTGCTTATTGTTTATTATTATTATTTTGTATCAGTGCGTTTTGATCGTCAACGTCAAGAATTGTTCAGTAAACCAATTCGATGTGATTCATCTACTGCTCAGTGCAGGGCTGGTTCTAAGGTGGGACACAGGGCCGTTGGCCACCCCCAAAATCTTGAAAAAGCAATTTGCCTCATGTGGCCGTTGATCGAATTAACCAGTAAATATAAATAAAATCGAACTGCTTGCTTGATTGACTTTCTGCCTGTTTCATAAATTCAAGTCAAAGGATTTTTTATGGCCCCATACGAAGCTTATCATGTTATCAGGTTACAGGTTATCATTCTCGGTGCATGAAAGGGTTGAAATACTGAATGGTTGATCGATTTATGATGTCTGTGCTGAAATGATGACATTTTTAGTTGAATCCGACTCAAGCGTACAACTCACGAGAAACATTCCGTGAACCTTGAACCTGATCAATGTATGAATCAGTCTCCCGTGTTGATGAGTGAACCTCGTGAGCTCGCCCCCCCCGGTCCGGTTAAGACCGCTCACCTGACTCCGAGGTCCTCGAGTTCCCTGTTGCGATTGCTCCGCGCGCTTACAGTAAGTTGGTCAGGAATGCGGACGAAATCCAAAAGCGCTGGCTTTTTAAGGAAGTTGAATCCGTCTCGGATTCTAAGCATGCCATCCGAAGATATTTTCGACTTAAGCCGGCGTGCGTGCTCTTTGACTCAAAATGTGCATCATAGATCACAATGGCAAACAAATTTGATTTCTAGAAAGTTACATCTGTTTTTTTTTTTTTCTCCGCCACTGTGTTGCCTCGTGCTGGTTTAAAACCTGCCACCCGCAAGCAAAAACAACTACCGGATTTACCGAGATGCCTGCAGCCTGTACTGCGTTTTCAGTTCACCTCGATTCACTTTTCATCGCTGGCGTCTTCGCTCCTTCTCAGCTGTCTCGTTGCCTTGTGGAGACATTCGGCCCTTTTGTTGAAAGTAACAAGAGCCTTCTCCCGAAACAGCCACACAATGGACCCCTATGCGTCCGTATGTGCGTGAGACCCTCACCTTCCCGAGAACCTGACAGTCAGGATCCACAGGTGTGCTGTTGGGAATAACAACAACGACTTTACATTTTTTGGAGCGTTTTTTGAGGTAAAGCTCACGTTACATTCACACTGGCGCAACGACCTGGCGTCTCACCCCCAGCCATCGAATCTCCGTGACCGGGAGAGATTTTGGCCCTTTTCCCAAGCAGCTTAGATCCAGAACTGGGTCAGAACGCAGCGGCCAGCATTAGCAGCAAAGCACCTGACACAAAGCAGTCCTTCCGAGTTGTTCTCGTGTCCAAACTATTTTTACATTTGGCCGCAACTGTCTCCATCCGAAAGTTGATCCCGTGCATGGTCGCGGTTCAGCACCTGCAGAATCACCTCCTCGCCGCAAAGTCACATCTTTGTTGGAAATAATGGAGGCATTTAACACCCCCCTTCAAAAAAAAAAAATTAAATAAAAAAAAAATTTCTCAATGTATTTTTAATGTTTTTTTTAAATTTAATTTCATTTTAATTTAACTCAAGATGGCACCGCGTGAGTGGCTGCCTTTACAGCAGCTCCAGTACTTTTTATTCTTCTTCCTTTCATAACTTTGCTGATGTGCATTGGAATTTCTCCATTGTGAGACGAATACATTGTTTCTTATACTTATTCTTATTCATGTCATTCAACTATATATGGAAAAAAAACATTTTTGGAATGTGACGTTTTTTTTTTGATATAGGGAAACAAGCACTCTATATGCTGTACTTTAGACAAAAAAATTGTAATTTTCATGAACTACACATGCAAACAACCCAGACTAAAAAAGATTATTTTTATTTATTTTTTTTGGTTCCAGAACTCAAAATCATACCACTTTGGAGATGTCATATGAAACTATGTGCACGGTGAGATTTGATTCGTCCAGCCTCTGTGGAGGTGATTGGGTTCGCCTCCATTGATTCATAACAGAAGAGAATTTCTAGTGACCTCTACTGCTCACAGTTGACCTTTATTTTTCACTTGGTCACAAGAGATACAATAAAACTACAACTTAGATGAGTTTTCATGGCTAAATGAGTGAAGAAGATGTCCCCCCCCCCCACAACCCCCTCCCCAGGAAAAAAAAAAAAAATTCATGTGAGTGGGTTGGGTTCACGTTTCCAAGAGAAACAACAAGTTTGCATTGGGGCGGCTTATTTTATTTCTTTATTTTTTTTTTACATTCACAGTTAATACGGTACTGTAAATATTCATGTACCGTGAATTGAATAAATTGAATTATGCTGGGCAAAAAATGCAAATGGAAGCATCTCATGTTGTACCAAAACAACTTTTTGGAGCATTAGGGACACCCAAAAAAATTATTCATGACATTAACTCATTTTTTTTTTCGACAGTGAAGTCAAAACATTTTGAGAGGGGAAAAAAAAAAGTCATCATCTTAACACAAAGTCATATTTTTAGATATTTTCAACATGATGTCGTTCAAATCATGACACTAATCTGAAAAGTATACAAATGTTCCACTTGTATCTTGTATATTTCGGCGTTCGCCGTGGTCCCAAAACTCCTCTGGTCGTTTCGCTCGTTCATATCTTTTCACACGTAGACTAAATGCCACCTAGTCACATATTTCTCTTTGTTTCTTATCGGCCTTTCAACACATAGATAAATACAGTCAACTTATCACCATTTACGGCACAATACAACCATACTGCCAAATACTACACGGACATTCTTGTCACAGTCATCACATCACAGCGCCACACTAGTCAAAATATGCACAATAACAAACGTGCTGAGGACAATACGCTAATGTTTGCAAACAAGCGTTTCTCAAGGGAATGTAGTCGGAAAATGTACCGAAAAAAATTGAGCATTTATTTGTACCTAACCAAAAATGAGCAACACATATGGTGAATTATTGGAAGATGTCATGAAAAGAGACAATAGTGACAATTTGGCATCCAGAACCAGCAGATGATATTTTGGTGAGAAAAAAACATTTAAATTTCTAATTTATTATAACACAAAGTGTAATATAATTTAGACAAATAGACGTGTATTTTTTTTAATTATCAAGTCCCCAAAAAAATCGATCAATCTGGCAATTTAGCATTGGGGCAAGTGAGTTAATGCCCCACCCGAACCAGCAGATGGAGCTCTGGTGGGGGAAAAATATATTTTGACTTGCTTTTTAATTTCGCATAGGTTACTTTGAAATCTTCTGGACAATATTTTCTTATTTCCCATCAAATTCTTAGTTTTTCCAAGATAATGTATTTTTTTTTTTGAAGGATTATTTCCTAAATTCCACAGCAACGTTTTTCTTTTTTTTAATTTACCGTAAAGCGTACATTTTTGGGGTACAAAATCTGTCTGAATCCACAAGAGAACGCTTATCCGATTACAGTCACATGTTTTAATTTCAATTTTGCTACGTCACAGGAGGGCTCGTCTCCATTTCAGGGTCAGTGACCTCTAACGTCGCATGTAAGCTGCCCTTAAAAAAGATGCTTGCTAAGAGGATCTCCCCGACCTCCTTCTCTGCTAATCTCATCTCAAAGTGTTCATTTACACGCTTCGCCACGGATACATTCACACGCCGCCACGTCCTACAGAAAACAAGAACACGTTCAAACACTTTCTACTCATTTTGTTGGCGCGCGAACTGGATGGCATCCGGGTGAATTTTCGCTTAGTCACCCGGTCCGACTCAAGCTCGTAGCAGTCGGCCTTCTACTAATTTCATCCAGCAAATCAAAGTGATATGTGCAACGTCATGTGCAGGTTTGTGCGCACAAACACACACAAGTGCAAAGTAAGCAGTAGGATAGGTTGAGTGATTTTTTTTTTTGTTTTGTTTTGTTTTTGCACAAACTACAGTACAACAAACATAATGATTAGATTTTGTCATGAAAGCAGACATAATTTACAATGGCCAAATTTGCATTCGGGGCAATCTGGGCAGTGCCCCAGCGGGTGTCACAGTGCTTTTGCGTTTTCATTCGATTCCAAATGAAACGTGATATTCGCGTCAGGTTGAAATTGTTTGAACTGCTGCAGAAGATCCTAAAGCAGCGGCAGTTTTACTTTCGGGTTTTGTCTCGAACAATTTTTAAAACTGGGCTTTGGGGCTTCGCGCATATTCTGCCCAGCGACAAGTGACCGTTTTAGTTTAGGATAATGTGCCTGCTAGCTAGTTACGTTTTTATTGTGCCTCCAATAATTTTTCAAAAACTACAAACCCAGCAAAATCTGGTCCTGGTGCTGTCGTTAACGCTTGCGTTCCATTGTGTGTATGCCGAGGTTGTCCGTCCATCTTGTTTATCTGAAGAGACGACTGGCGGGCTTGCAGTGCAGCGTCAGTTGGCGGGAGCTGTAGCCGGACACGCCCACCCCCATGAATCCCAGCAGGAACGCCAGGCGGGGCATCATGGGACCATCCCGGCTCTGCAGGACAGTCTGGGCCGCCTGGGTCTGAAAGAGAGACCAGCTGGGTTATGTGAAGCACTATAGCTGGGCTGGACACAATTTTCCATCAATGATACCACGCACTTCCTAATCAGAGGTATGAAAAAAATTTTACACATGGACAAAATATGTACTTTCAAGATATTTCATTTTTGGTCATACTTTTTTTTTCGGTGCGTGTATAAAAGATCCACTACCTGAATCCATTATCAAAGGGTTTGGAGGAAACAACAAAATAACCACATGCTGTGATTTTTTTTTTTTGGCACAAAGCTGCTCAGCAAGAAACCAACATGAAGTGCAAGAACATTTTTTTTTCTCTCACAAAAATCAGTTTGTCCTGCACATCATTCCATATTCACTCAAAACTATTTTGCCTACTTACTTAAAGCAATATAAGATTCAGTGTAAGCACAACTGCCATCTACTGGTGACTGGTAATATTACAACTTAAAACCACAGTTCACCCCTGCAGAGTCACAGTTCGATACATGTGGTTTCGCACATTTGCAGTCCTACCCTACCACCTTTTTGACATACTTTTTTATATGTTGGATTTAGCCGCTTTTTTTTTCCTGGGATTCTTTTCCCCATTGCACCCTGTTTTTTGAATGTTTATCAATGTTTGTTTGTTTGTTTATTTAAATCAAGTGGGCACTCAGTGTGTGGGCGGCCATTTGCCCATCCTTGCTCTCGACCATCCAAGGCCTAAAATTTCTCTTTATCTTGATTTTTTTTTTCCCTTAACATTTGAGAAATTTCCCTTGTGTTTCTCTTGCACAGGATTAATTAAATCAGTTGAACAAATACAATTAAAGTTCTGAACTCCCCCTTGGCTCCATAAACCAGATGACTATCAAAGCCTAACATTCATTTCTGTTTATCTTCCTGATTATAAGAGACTGCCAATTTCAATTCACACATTTCCGCTTCAAGACTGATCACATCCAGCTCTTCAAGAATACGCACCTGGAGGTATCGAATGTATCCAGGGGTCAGTCGAGGGATGCGGAAGAAAAACATGCTTGCTGTTGTCCTTTCTTGCTTTTAACAGGCACACAAGCCCTCTCCTGAGACTCGGCTTGGCGACACCAAGGGGCCTGCTGTGCCTGTCCCTTGGGCCGTCTCCAGATTTGGGTCGCGAGTCCCCCCCACCCGTGTCCAAACGACACACTCGCTTCGCCGCCTCGTCTCACATTTGCGCCGACAAACACATGCCCAGCAGACGGGCCGTATATATATAAAGCGTTGCCAGTATTGCATAAGCCGCTCACATGCGTGGCACTGATGGAGCGTTCGTGTGTGCAAAGGTGTCAGAGGAGGATTAGGCCTACCTCTGGAGATGTGCTGGATTTAATGCACCTGGGAGAGATGGTCCGAAAAGAGCCACAAAATTACACAATCAATGCAGTGGTGACGTGCACATAGAGGCCCGATATATACTGGTGACGACACTGTGGCAATAACCATAGACCAGGAAATGCAACACACTGTGGCACGGGAAAGTGTCTACTCAGCATATACACATAGATGTCAAATAAACAAAAAAACAGAATTTTACATATTTTTAAAACAATCACACAAGTCAGCTATCTTAATGGGAAATTGCATAGACTGACTAACGAATATCATCCGCGTCACTGTGTCGTAACCCTTGAAGTAAATTATATTTTAATACATATTTTAGTACATGTAGAAGGATAATGCAACAATGCTCTTAAACATATATTATTTATCCTCTGAGGAGAATTACTGATATTACTGCATCTTAATGATGCGCTAAAACCAACTCCATCCTCATATTCATTTCAGTCTTATATTTCCCCCAGGTGACCTACATATGTACAATAGAAGGAGCAGCAGTATGACGGTTTAGAAAATGTTCACATCTTTTTTTCGGCAGTGTGTGATGTTTTGAAAGAGACCTCACGATTGCCCGACTTGGATGCCAAGTAAGGATTACTGTAGTCCAATCCAGAACACATGCAAGAGCACACTTATGTTAATCGCTTGGGAAAGACGTGTCGTGAAAAATTCAAGCAAGACGTTTTAGATTGTTATTTTTAAGGTGAAGAAAATGCAGGTTTCGTTTTCTCTTCAAGTGTTTATGACCTAAACTTTCACATTGAAATGAGGGTGCTCGAATAAAGCGTTTCATAATTTCCTAAAATGTACAACTTCAATAAATATTGTCCAAGTAAAAGGAGACATGAACAAAATTCTCTTAAATATTTATATAAGTTGTGGAAATGTTCATAAAACCGGGTTTGTTATTGTATGACTATTGGTCAAGACAAAGTTGACTGGGATCCGTTTGGTTTTAAAACGCAGGCAGCGATGGCATGAATCTGACGTCATAATTCCGCGCCTGTCTAGAGTATAAGGACCCCGTTGAAAATAAATAAACAAAGCCACTTTGGATTTCCATGTCAAATATCAACCGATTTTTGAATTAACTATCACGAAAACGTTGTATTTGTTCCTCCCCAAAACACGGGAATATTGAAGCCCGTATGGAGTTGACGTTCTATCGCTGAGGAAGTGACGCCTTTATGCCTGAATCGGTAAAAGTTAGCCGTCTGTCGATGTTATGTCGGTGAACAACTCAAGTTACGCAGTTTCGTTTTCCAGTAAATGCAGAAACGCCCCTCGCAGAAGTGTAGTTTACTTTTTGAACGTCCACGTGTAACTATACAAGCAAGACGCATGACATTTTCCCGTGTTCTTAGCTTGTGGCGTGTGCATTAATAACGTCGCAGGCTCTGGCTCCAGTCTTAAACGGTGATTTATTTTACATGACACTGACACGTACTGGAGGCGTATTGCTTGCTTGCCATTACTTCCAGTCGTTTTAGGCTAGTGTTTAATAACATTAATTTTGTGTAAACTGATGCATTATTACCCAGTGGTGTCTGGTTGAGTGAATTGTGTTGCTATATTGTGTGATCATATATTGAGTTTATATTGAGCTAAAAGAAGACGCCTTTCTCCTTGCTGCATGTTCTGCAGCAGCCATGATGAAGAGAAAAGTCGACGCTGCTCCCGTTCTGGCTGCAAAGCGGCACCGTGATGATAGCAGCTCAGATGAAGAGTCCAGATTGTCGAGACAAGGCAGGCAATATTCATCTGTATGGCCAAGCCCTCGTCATTGACTTAGCTGTTTACATTAGTTGTTCTCCTTTCCAGACTCCAGCCAGAATGAGTCGCTCAGCGACCAGGAAGAGCCCCGAGCGGGGTTCTCCATGCCGTCCATATCGGTCCACGCCAAGGACGCAGACTCGCCCCCGCAGGGCTCCAAATTCTCCATGTACAACAGCGTGTCGCAAAAGCTCATGGTAACGTTGAGAACACTTTATACAACATGAGATTATCAAGAAAGTGAAATGTGTCGTGATGCGGCATTCTCTCTTTTATGAGGGCATTATTTTTTAAAACAATTGGATCTTGTGATTGGAAATGTCACATCAACCCTAGATGCAAAAAAGAAGACTTTAAGTGAAAACTAGTGTTTATCAAGCATATTAAAGTCTTATGCGTATGTTTTGTTTTCAAATGTACTTGTACTCGACTCAGCTCAACTTTATTTGTAGAGTACTTTAGTAATTTCAACAGTAACGCTTAATCTGATTAAAGGTTATTTAAAACAATTACACATTAATGAGAAAATCGGGATCGAAGTTACATACAAAAGAAAACTGAAGGACTTTTTAAAAAGTGCTTCAATCGGTAAAGTGTGTATGAATCCAGACATGGACAGAACATGTATTTGATGAAACTCTGCCTCCATCCCATAAGTATGATGCAACTGTTTTTTTTTTTTTTTTTTGCAGGCCAAAATGGGCTTCCGCGAGGGCGAGGGTCTGGGCAAGTTCGGCCAGGGCCGTAAGGAGATTGTGGAGGCGTCGACCCAGCGAGGGAGGCGTGGTCTCGGCCTCACGCTGCAGGGCTTCCAGGGGGAGCTCAATGTCGACTGGCGGGATGAACCCGAGGTAGCGCTCCCAAAGTTTGTTGTGTAAAAGAGAAGGAGATGAAAGGAAAAGTGTGGTGGTACCCGTAGAACCGGAATTTGCCAATGAAAAGATGCTAGCATGTTACATAAAACATAATGGCTCATTGTTAACATGGAAATCCTTGCCAACATTTTTTTTGACGACATTATGTGTCTCAAGTGTTTTCAAAACGTGAGTGGTTGAAATTTTTAAAAAATATTATTCTGCATTCGTTAACCTCCTTTACACTTTTATTTTTATACTGAAGAATGTTTGTCAGTCAATGTGCAAATATGTTGTTGTTTTTTTTTCTGATCATATATAGGTGCATTTTCATTCTTGCATGTCTGTGTATGTGTTTCCAGCCCAGCGCTACAGAGAAAGTGGACTGGTTCCCAGAATGCACCACAGAAATTCCTGATGCAGATGAGTTGAGGGACTGGATGGCAGTGGGGCCAGTAAGTACTGACCTGTACCTTTTTAAATGTTTTTTTTTAATTGTTCTCCATCTACACCAAATTTTTCCTTTTTTTTTTTTTTTTTTTTTTTTTTTTTTTGTTCCACAGAGAAAACTGAAGATTGAAGACGAAACGGAGTTTTGCACCGAAGACCTCCTGCACACGCTCCTCAGGTGCAAGGTGAGGTGTCCGTTGTAGCTTTGACTTTTTTGGGTGTTCCACCAAAGCGAAATGATATCATTCTATGTCTAATTTTTCTTCTTACAAAAAAATTGGAATTGCGTGACTTAACCCATGAAGCGTATATCCAATCCAATTGCATCCCGTAAAAAAAATGTATTGCTGCTGCGCTATAGACGGTGTTTGACGACCTGGACGGCGAGGAGATGAGGAGAGCGCGCACTCGTTCCAACCCTTACGAGACCATCCGAGGAGGAATCTTCCTCAACAGGTGCTGAATGCGACCGGGCGGGATTTGCGTGGCGTGCTGGTGACATCATGCTAATGTTGTCACGTTCGCCAAATTTAGAGCAGCGATGAAAATGGCCAACATCGACCACTGCTTCGACCGCATGTTCACCGAACCCAAAGCTTCCGACGGGGTGAGTGCGCGCTCGGGATCTCGACCGCGTTTGTTCGCGTCACATTGACGTCGCTTCCTCCTGTCCGGCGTAGAAGCCTCTGACCCATGACAACGGCAACGAGCTTTTGTACTTCGGCGACGTGTGCGCCGGGCCCGGCGGCTTTTCCGAGTACATCCTGTGGAGGAGACGCTGGCACGCCAAAGGCTTCGGCATGACGCTGAAGGGGCCGTGCGACTTCAAATTGGAGGATTTCTACGCCGCGCCCAGCGAGCTGTTTGAGCCTTACTATGGTACCTTGAGCTGCTCCACACCCAAGTGGACTCATTCCTTAGTTATCCTGCAATGCTTGCGCTAAGAGGAATAGATTTCCCATGATTCTTAGACACAAAAGCAGGAAGTGGTTCTAGTTCTGGTATGACGAAAAGATGTGCACCCGCAAGAGATCAGATGCGGATGAGAATGAGAACATTGGAGTAAATCGGAAGGAATTTGAATTCAAGACGGTGAAAAGCCGACACCCTGTCTTGGCCTGTCATTGCGAACAAATGTGGATTTACTACATACAAAAACATTTTGTCAGCGTCATGTACCACGTAAAATTTATTTGCGGTTAAAGAACAGAACCAGAATTAATACCGAAAGTGCACTGTTGATTTTTGAGAAAATTCAAGGATTTGAAGTGTGTCTTTTCGTCCGAAAAATCTGGTCACAGTTCTCCTCAAAAGCCGTTTAAATGCCCGCAGGAAATTTGCTGTCAAACTAAACATAAAACAAAGAGAATTACAAGTTGTGCATTTCAGTCAACTGAACTTGAAATGCCTCCGCTAGTTGGTTGCTAACATAAAAGGCCATCGACATGCTCACGATTAGCATCCATCGTCGCGGCGTTATGACCCTTTGAGTCTCGGCGTGAAAATAGCTTTCATATAAGGAAGAGTGATAATAATGTCTTTATCATCCTCAGAAATAAATTTAAGATATGGAAAATCCTTATGTGTCCGTCGGCTCAGGGAAGTAGGCAAAGAGTAAATAATTCTGACCGCTCCACTGTTGATTTCCATCCGTGTTTATGTTTGCCAGGTGAAGGAGGCGTGGACGGCGATGGCGACATCACCCGGCCGGAGAATGTGACGGCCTTCCGGAACTTTGTGCTGGACAGCACCGAGGGGAGGGGGCTGCACTTCCTCATGGCGGACGGGGTGAGAGTTGCGGTCACACTCGGACTTCCTCCCATCTTCCAAAAAATGTGTCCAGTTTATGAATGTCCGTCCTTGGGAATGCGAGTGTGAATAATCCGTGTGTCATTTGTTCTTTCTGGTTTCCATTGTCAATGGGGAAAGGGAAAAAAAAACGGGCTTCTTATTTTGTTTTTGTGACCCCAGGGTTTCTCCGTGGAAGGCCAGGAGAACCTTCAGGAGATTCTGACCAAGCAGCTGCTGCTCTGCCAGTTCCTCGCCGCTCTCTCGACACTCAGGACAGGTCCGATCAGCCGCCGTTGTTGAGTCCCTCGCTCACTTTTTAGCAGCGTTGACTAATTAATTGTAAATAAGCTCAGAAATATTTGTTTAAAAAAAAAAAATCATAGTAATTTGTAAAAAAAGTAAATAACCGCATTTTAATTTGATTGCCTCTTTGGTCAATTTATAATTGAAATGAGACATTTTGAATTTCTCCAACTGTCAATTTTGAAATAGTGACATGGGAATTAAAGTTGTTTTTTTTAACCTAATGAATCAATCATTAAAATAATCGTTAGTTGCAGCCCTAATAAGGATTAAGGTTATACCTTCATTTATGAGAGGCCCAACTTGAAAATGGCCCGTCCAATAGGAGAGGAGTGATGTCAGAGTGCGAACATCAATAAACCAACCAGTGTGAAAAGCCTCTTTGTTACTTCCAAATATGGGCAAGCTTGCACCGACGTGAACAGGCCTTTCCGGTCTCACATGTGGACAAGGAGACCCGCAGTGCCCGGCGCACAAAATGTGAACGCCCGCAAAGATTTGCCGTTGGCACTCCTGATGTCACTCACTTGGCCACGCCCCTCCAAGACACACATCCAACACATGACTTACAGTCTAAACGTAACTTCATAAAACCCGTTCATTTCCTGGCATTGTTTCATATTTTTTAATGCTGCTTTGCTATATTTATTTATTTTTTTTAATTATTATTATTTTTTTTAGAATTAAACATTTGTCTCTGTGCGGTGCTTTTCCTCTTCCAGGCGGCCATTTTGTCTGCAAGACCTTTGACCTCTTCACTCCTTTCAGCGTGGGTTTGGTCTACCTCCTGTACCTCTGCTTCGACCGCGTCACACTCTTCAAACCCGTGACCAGTCGGCCCGCCAACTCCGAGAGGTGCGCTGCTGGAAATGTTTTTATTTATTCTTTTATCCAGATATTTGCTGTTCTGACGTTGCTCGCGCCGATGTCTTGGCAGGTACGTGGTGTGCCGAGGTTTAAAGCCGGGCTCGGAGGCCGTCAGGGAGTACATGTTCCGAGTCAATCTGAAACTCAAACAGCTGCGAGACACCGACATGGACGTGACGGACGTGGTTCCCCTCAGCATCATCAAAGAGGACGTCGACTTCTTCCACTTCATGGTCAACTGCAATGAGAGGTGCGAGCTCAAAGGCCCCTTCGGATTTGTTCATTTGAAATCCGATGTGATGGTTTTTATAAATGAGAGCAAAGAGAAGAAGGCTATTAACTCATTCAGTACCAGCCAATTCTAGACCAACTCTGAAAAGACGTTTAAAAACGTCTTTGGGAGTGAATGAGTTAAATATTCCTACTAAATATGAGTACAAGTTACAATTACAGATTTTTTTTTTTTTTTTTTGTCCAACAATTTTTGAAAAGTTTAATGCGGCAAACACACGTGATTTTTGGTAATGTCACATATCGGGCTGTCGCTATTGAATCGTTTTATAATCGATAATCCTATCAATTATTCCATCGAATAATACTGGCTAACAAAACAAACACACAAAAAAAGTTTTTGGAGTGCCAAAAATATTTTAATGGTTTCTAGGTCATTTTAAGCTATTGAGTCCGAAAATGACATCCATCTCTAGTTTTTGAGAGATCAATATTTTGGACAATTCATTGATTAATAAATAATTTACTTTGATCGTTACTAAAATTGGTGTTGGTGCTTTGGCGTCACATGTTTTGATATTTGTTTACTGCCGAGATGGCGTCATTTTCCCAAGTTTGGCTTCGGTTTTCACGTGAAACCTGTTTGGCGTAAAGAAGGCTCTCTGCGATCAGGCTTGCCAGTCTTTCACAACATGGCATCAAAAATGAAAAAAAAAACAAATCTGTTGGATCCGCAAATTTTGCGTCAAGCTATTTTTGCCGCCAACTTATTCGACATTTTTTTTTACTGGACGCACCACTGCAACGGCGGCATTTTGTCTCCACAGCCTCTGCGCCGTCCAGATCAAAGCCCTGGCGAAGATCCACGCCTTCGTTTTAGACTCGTGAGTAGCTTCGGGCGCACCGACGGACATCACGCGCGCTCCCGTTTGGCTTGCGTGTGTGCAACTGATTGTGTCGGCGCCCGCAGGACGCTCGCCGAGTCCAGGCAAGCCGACATACGCAAGCAATGTCTCAGTCTGTGGGGGGTGAGTCGGCCATGAGCTCTTAAGTCCCTGTCACGTAGCCCCCCCCCCCCCCCCCCGGCGCCTTCACGCGTTCTGCATCTGCTCCCAGGTGCCCGACAAGGCCAGGGTCACGCCGGCGTCCTCGGACCCGTGGTCCAAATTTTACGAACTGGTCAAGGTCAGTTGAGGTGCGATTCTAAAATTCTCCGTTCCTTTTTTGATGTGGGTTTTAAACGGCAACTTTTTGTGCTCCAGAATCCTGACGTGGAGTCGTTCAAAAGCAACCTCACGCCGCTCAACTCCGGCACACTTGAAAAGCTGCGTCACGTCCTGGACCACCGTTGCATCGTGGGAGGCAGGGAGCAGATCTTCCTTTTAACGCTGGGCGTGAGTGTGCACGCGCTCAAAATCAACGCCACGAGGGAAAATTTGGTCATTTTACCACCTGCAAATTGAAATATTGGAGACAAACCAGCCTCCGTTTTCCCCGCCCTCCCGCGCAGAAGTCTCAGATTTACACGTGGGACGGAAAGATGCCGCTCCGCTGGCAGAAGCTGGAGAGCTTCAAGCTGGAGCTCCCGAGAGACTCCCTGCTGAGTGTGGAAATCGTGCAGGAGCTGAAGGGCGAGGTGAGCGCCGCTCCCACCCCCCCGACCGCTTGGCCGACAACTCTGGCGGCGCCGTGTCGTGAACGCGCATCGTCATTCGCAGGGCAAAGCGCAGCGGCGAATCAACGCGGTGCACGTGATGGACGCGCTCATTCTGAATGGCACCGATGTCCGAGATCAACACTTCAACAAGCGGTACGCAAAAGCATTCCGTCCACCTCATTGCCGAACTCAGTTCAGCTTTTATTTCTCGAGTGCTTCAAAAGCAGCCGCAGCTGCATACAAAGTGCCGTCAATTCAAAATCGGACGTATGAAAACCGACAGTTACTGTAAAACATGAAAACAGTCGACATAGTAAACCAAGCCCCCCCAAAAAAAGAATTTTTTTTTTTTAAGATGGACAAAAAGGCTTGTCTAAAATTAAAAAAAACAAACACCAGAGAACAAAATATTTTTTAAAATAAGAATAAAAAGTAAATGTTATTTATTTATTTATTTCTCCTCTGAATTTTTGCATTGATGACGTACTGCTAGACTTTACGTGCGGTATTTTCATGTGATATTCTGATTTTATGAATGGAACATATTGTAACTTTTTGTCCTTCTTTTTTCATAAAGAGCATATTTTTATCTCCTAATATATTACTTTTTTTTTTTTTATTGGCCGATAACTTTTTTTTTTCCCCTTTTTCACTCTTTTTCTTATTCACTTCAAAATGCTATTTTCCCTTGCACCACATAATATGTTAGCGATGGAGAGACACATAACCTCATGTCAGACGTTTTTGTCCTGAACTGTGGACTTTGCACGCAGGATCGAGATGGCCGAGAAGTTTGTGAAGGCGGTGGCCAAGCCCAGCAGACCGGACATGAACCCCATCAGGTGCCTCGTGTTCCTCTGTCTCAATCAGCAACGTCAAATTCCCGTCTATTCACTTGCTATAGCGTTACCCCTTCGCGACACATAAAACCGTATTGTGAACCTCATTTGGCGTGTCTGGAACGGATTATTTGGATTTACATCATTTCCTATGGGAAATAGTGTTTTGTATTGTAAAGTCCCTTTTTTCTGCTATATAAACACAAAAGATTGGCGCATGCGAATTGTGATGGTGCTCGAGTTGACTATCGATTGTCGGTTTCCATACAGGGTGAAGGAAGTTTACAGGCTGGAGGAAATGGAGAAGATTTTTGTACGGTACGGCCGCTTTTATTATGAAGATCCTTGAGGTTCGCTCTTTGAACTCAAAGCGCAGTTCATGACCGTATTTGTTGTTTTTAATGTTATCAGATTGGAAATGAAGGTGACTAAGAGTTCCGGCGGAGTCCCCCGTCTGTCTTACACCGGCCGAGATGACCGACACTTCCTTCCCACCGGGCTCTACATCATCAAGACCACCAACGGTGCGTGTCGCCCGAAAAGGACCTCGAGAAAAAAAATGCCAATCATCACATTGGGTGGGGGGGTTCGTTTCCGTGTACACCTCCGTTAATCCATCCTCTGCTGTCTCCATCTCTTTAGAGCCATGGATGATGGCCTACAGTAAAAACTCAAACAGGAAGTACTTTTATAACAAGGCCACCAAGGAGTCCTCCTATGACACACCAGTCGACGCCGCGTCCCCCTTCCAGTATGTTCCGCCCACCTCCACTATTATCTCATCGTCTCGCTATCTTTTTTTTTTTTTTGGTTG
>NW_017805409.1:845958-855564 GCF_001891065.2 Hippocampus comes
CCCACCCCCCTTATTATCTCCTCGTCTCGCCATTCTTTTTTTTTTTTTGGTTGTTGGCAGCTGGCTTGTGTGTGTTGACAGCACGTGCCACGCAGAGCGTCTCTTCTGGGCGTGGGAGGACGGCGTCATCGTGCACGACTCTCAGACGCGCGTGGACCATGACAAGCTGTCCAAAGATGACGTGCTCGCATTCATTCACCACAAGCACCAGCTGTGACCCGTCGCTCGGTGGCAGGACCTTGGGGAAACACTTTAGGGACTTTTCTTTTTTTTTTTTTTTTTTAAATAATGCAAATATACAGTATCACTTTCTCAAGCAGCCATTTCAGTTGGTATAAAGTCCTCCAAGGACCAGACTAAATGCATGATGAAAAACGTCACAACTTTCAACCACAAGGGCGAGCCGTACGAGTTTAACGACTTCCAAGTTTCTCAACCTAAGAGCTGTGTCCAATTATGGAGCACTTGTAGGCAACATATTTTGAGCTTGTGATAACATTTGCTTGAACACAGGGTGGCTTGTCCCTCAGTCAGTAGAGTGGCTCATCCGGTGAGCGACGGTTCGAATTCCAACGATCTGCCCTCAGGGTCCTTGAGCAAGACAACACGAAATTGTTCCCAGGTTGGTATTGCAAATAAACTGTTTTCTATTGCGTTCGTTACCTGGTTCAACAAACAACTTTTTTTTTATTTTTGTTTATTTTCTTCCACTCATGTTGACCCAAAATGACCCGTGGGCCATAGTTTTCCCAACCCCAAGTTTCCCTGTCAACACAATTTCAGGAACTGTTTGGTATTCATTGTTGTGACATCTGGTCATTTTTTACATAAGAGAGCTGAAGAACCACCGCAAAGATGTCATGCTACGATTTGTCTATTTTTCACTTTTTTTTTTCCCCATCACGTCAGCGCTGACAATAATCAGGTATATAGTCTTGAAAACAATTGACAGCAACCAAGATAACCCTGTAAAGACAACTCATGGGAATTTATTTGATCAGTTTTTTCTTGTTCATTCATCAAGGGTTTTTTTTTTTGTTTTTTGTTTTTTTATGACCGTCCCTCACGTCGCTTGAAGAGCCTGATGTTCCTTTTAAAAAAAAATGGAAATAAAAGTGGCAGATTAAATAAAGCCAATCAATCAATTCTGTTTTTAGAAAGACTGGTTTTAAGTGTGAAACGAACAAGAACAACCGGTTTCTTGACGTCAAAGGAACCTTATTTTGAAAGGTGGTTCGCTCAGCCAATGGGGTCTCACATTTGTGCAGGAAGTGATTTTTACGCGGGGGTTGCCTGATAGGTCAAATCGTCTCAAATAACCTAATTAAAACAATACCATAAATTTTAACTTAACTTGGGAGAAATAAGCCTCACTATCTTAGAAAAGGTCAAATGGTTAAAGAAATAAAAGATGGTGGCCTGAATGGCGACACACATAAAGGTCCATTGTAGTGGTTGATGAATTAATATATGAGCAAATATGTGAATAGCTGTCCACTCTACTAAACGCTGTCCCTGAAAGGGGGTAATTGGTTAAAATCTTGGCTCATTAACCTAAGCACAATCTGGTTCTGCATCACAAAATAGGTGGCTTAAAAATATCACTTTAATCTGAAAGGGCCACAGGTAACAACAAACAAATACATTCATTCGACAGTGTCCTACTGAGAACCTATTCCCTGGTAAAATCAACAACGATAACAAATTAATATGACAAAACAGCCACTGAAAAGCTAAGAACAATTCATTTAAAATTTACAATTCCAACAAAAGTCAAAGAGACACTTAAAAAATCGCGGACATTTTGAAGACCCGCCCATGTCGAGACATTGTAACATTTGGAACTTCAACACAATAACAATGTGTTACATTTGACTCTCTGTCTTGACATTTTTTTGTTCACTCCCCATTTTTAAAATGTTTCCAATTGAATTAGAGATATATATTAAAAAAAAAACCTATAATGTATGAAGACAGAAAAGTATGAAAGCATTTATGACCTACTGTCTACTGTTATCACAAGTGGATAACCTTTTACAAAGTTGGTTGTTTTTATTCTCATATATTTGTCATTGAAAATGTGAATTAATTATACAAAAAAAAAAGAAGTAACAAATATCGATTTCGATAAATCATACGCTCCTGTTTTGAAGCCTGGGTCGCTCAGCCAATCGCAGTTTGCAATCTATTCCCGTGACAGCGACGGCACAGGTGTGTTGCATTAATTTGTGGTATATAAAATAAAGCAGTAACGCTCTTCTTGATCGATGTTTTTTTCTAACAAACAGAAACATTCTAAGTTATATACATACAACAAAAATAATTTACGCCCTTTTGAAATTTGGTCACTCAAACCAATACTAGCTCGTTCACGTGACCGGAAGCAAAACAAGACAGGAGTCTCCCAAGTCGCATCTTGAGTCCTAATGTAGTTTTACGGCGTCGAAATAGTTTGTTCACTGCGCGCAACGATAAAACACGACGTCGCTTATCATCGGTCTGCAGACAAACTTTTCATCAGCTCGTACTACGACGCGTTGACAGTGCTGTTTTTCGGGGTTTCTCTTGTTAAATTATTGGAAGTGGCGTGAAACCTTTCAGAGCAGCAGCCATGTTCAAAGCGGTTGGACAGGCTTTTTTCTCCTACGGCTTACAGCTCCCAAAGTTTACAGCGCCCGAACTGCAGGTACACTTTGTTTTTATGATGTGTAATCGATGCACCCGCGTGACGTCACATTTGAGAAACGTGTGTGTGGAGGGGGGGGTGGCTTGTTGGGTGAACATTTATTGATTTATTTAGTTGAATATATTCATTGCAAGTGTGTTTGTGTGTGCAGCCCAAGGACTATGAGGTGCGCACCTATCAGGCGGCCAAGTGGGTGAGCACCACCCTGAGCGGGACGAGTCTGGATGAAAGCAAGCGAGTCGGCTTCCGCAGGCTCTTCAATTACATTCAAGGCAACAACTACCAAAGTACGGACGAAACATCCCACCCAATCAAATGAATCCTTGTACGTAAAAACTCAGTTGTGTTTCTGTCAGCAATCATTCAATGCAGCACCAAAATCCTTAATATCAGTGTGCCCACAGGAACTCAATATGGTTATATATTTTTGTAATTAGATTTGTAAAAAAGAAAATTCAGTGAGGAGTATGTACAGAGTATTTAGCGTGTGTGTGTGTGTGTGTTTTATTTGTGCCTTCAGAGGTCAAAGTGGAGATGACAGCCCCTGTGACGTTCCGCGTGGACCCCGGCGCCGGCCCCGCCTGTGAGTCCCACTTCACTGTGTCCTTCTTCATCCCCGAGGAGCACCGTGACGCACCGCCGCAGCCCAGCGACCCTGACGTCTTTCTAGAGAACCGTGACGAGTTCACCGCCTACGTCAGGTGAGGAACACCACACACGCGTACAGACGTTGCGTTCCTTCCTCTTCCATTTTTCTCCCTGTGATGCGCACACCCACAGCCAACAACAAGGCACTCTTAAGTAGCCACAAATG
The DNA here is from genome assembly GCF_001891065.2 of Hippocampus comes. Classification (NCBI taxonomy): domain Eukaryota; kingdom Metazoa; phylum Chordata; class Actinopteri; order Syngnathiformes; family Syngnathidae; genus Hippocampus; species Hippocampus comes. The sequence goes on from NW_017805409.1 coordinate 849,459, forward strand.
CAAACTATCCAAAGGGTTTTCGTAGTAGTTCTGGTAGTAGTAGTTAAGGTTTCAAGTATTTTCAGGGTGGAGGCATAGCTAGCTAGCTAACTGGACAACAGCTGACATGAAGGCGCTCTAGTTCTTGGATACAGTAGAGGTGGAGTGACACCTCCAAAGAGCGTAACATGGTGAAGTTTTAGCCTCACACCCAAAATATCAGGAAAACTGAAATGTGAAAAATAGTTTAATGCCTTATCTCCACATTTCAGTACGACATGGTTCTATTTGCACGTTTATAGCTAACATGTACTGTGTACTGTATATGAAACACATCTGTGATTCATTTTACAGGGTACAGTGTTGTATTTTATGTATTTTTTTTTTACTCAATTTACTGTATTACTGTACATTTTATGTATAACGTGTGTGTAATTTCGCCCCATATGTTATTTCAGAACCTATGGCGGCTTTTCCAACGAGACGCTGGAGCGCGACGAGCTGCTAAAGCTGCAGGAGAGCCTGCGGCGGGACGGCGTCCATTTTGCGGAGCGGCCATACTACGTGGCAGGATACGACAGCCCTTTCAAGTTAGTCAACCGCAGGAACGAGGTGTGGCTCCTCAAGCAAAACGAACAAGCGCAGAGTTAGTCCAGTAGACATGTTGAATCAGATCAGTGCCCGAACGTTTTTATTTGGCCTTACAGTGCAGTAGGAATGGGTTGTAGCTCACTTGCTTGGCCTCTAGAGGGCAGCATTGCTAAACAGATGAAGTGCCTTCTCGTTTGTTGAAAACCTTTTGAGCATTTAAGCAAATATCGACAGCAGCAATAAATGCCCAAACAGAGTTCTCACCAAACTTGTCAAAACTTGTAAAAAATACAGACAGTATAATAATACAGTATAATTATGCAGACTTGAAAACAAAGCTTTTTTTTTTTTTTTTTTTAAATGCAGCTTGCTGACGTTTTTAGACATCACACCTTACAGGTGTTGCTTTTCAGAACATGTAATGATGATTTTAGCTAATGTTGTCAACAATTACAAAACTCTTGATTAACTGAGGATTTACATTTTTTTTTTGTATTTTATAAATGTATTGTCAACGTCTCAGTGAACATTACAATAACATTGACTAAAATTGTGTGTGTGTTTTGAACTGAAACCTTTTTGAGTTTTTGTCGACTAAAACTATCACGAATAGGAATGACTAAAATGTGACGAAAACTAACAAGCAATTTTGCCTTTAAAAAAAACTAAGACTAAAATTCAAAATCTAATCTAAAATCGAAAATGGCTGCCAAAAACAACACTAGTGTGTATTTTTTCAGGAATATACAATACTGCCCCCTAGTGGCCAAGTTGCGAATTTTCTTTGCCATCTACATCACATCCAGTTTGCTGTATGTGTATGTATGATTGTTTTTCGGGCGCCAAGGGCATTGGTGGTGTCAGTTTTGTGCTGAGTCACATCTGTCCTGGCAGGTGTTGTTCTTTTGGCGGGAATCCATAGAAATCCCGCCCACTCATGATCACATCCTGCAGAATGTGCTACTGCTGACTTGTCAGTTAGCATAGTTTACCGTCTGCAGTGATGCTATCGTGTGTTTTTGGAATGTCAGAGGAAGCAGGAGTCGTCACACCAGAAGGCCGATGGGATTTTGTTACCGTGACAGCGGGAACATCGGCAGTTGTATCAGATCGCCTTAAGTGACTTGTAAATAATCATAGCAAGATTAATAAAGATTGATATTTATTTTACCTGTAATAATTGATTTCAATTTGAAATAACTAATAACCATATTTTTTTTAACTAATGTAAATATGTATCTTATTGTTGAAGTTATGATTTAGGACACTTTAGGAAGCAAACGAAACAAAGTAATTAAAAAAAAAAAAAAAAAAAACAACAAACAGCCCAGATGTGACTTAGAACATTCGTTTTCTATTTATTTACATACTCAACAATATAAAAGTATCAGGACAAGCTCCGAAAGGGTCAACGACAATTCATGTGGCTTCCGTCTGAGAGAAGTTTGTTGTTTGGCTCTTTGGTAACCACGTCGACCACGAGAAGTTCAGGTTGGAAAACATCAATGAGCTTGTTTTGAATACAACATTATTTTCAACAAACGCACGGCAAACGAAGACAACAGGAAAACTATGCGCAGTGCAAAATCTACAATCGAACAGATTTATGAGCCTACTGGAACGGAGACGACTGAGTGGACAGCGCGTTTGGAAAGTCACTGTCAACTTTCTTACCCGACAGACAAATTTCAAAATAGAATACAGGGCAGGGACACTGTCAGTTCCAGACCCTCTGCAAGATAGCGCAACCATATTTTTTCAAAAATAACGTTTGACCCCTTTTCTATCATCTTTGTAAACAAGTTTGAACAAAAATAGAAAAACAAGTACAAGCATACAATGTATTTTTAAAACAAACGTGTGGTGTCTGTGTACGTGCATGTGCCTTTAGGAAGCGGGGCTTGGTGGGGTGGCGTGTGATTTGCTGGCCTTTTATGAAGAGCGGAAAAGTGCATCGCCGACTGGCTTTCCTTTGTCGCAAGCGAGAGCATTACAGGGAGTAATCGCAGTGGAACCTTGGGAGTTTTTATCTGTAATGTTTTCAACAAAGAAAATAGCACCGTATATCTATCAAACACCCCCCACAAAAGTGTCATTTCTGTACATACTTTAGTATTTGTGCTAGATGTGGGCGTGGCCTAATGCGTGACATCTGGAGCTGGAGTCTGGTTGGGTGAGTTGCGGCTGACTGGGGCTCCTTGTGTTTTCTGTGAGTTGTTTGTTCAGTTTTTTTTTTCTCTTCACTTGAGTGGCAGCGTATCCGAATATGAAATTCAATATTCAAAACAAAACGATCATGCAACGGTTCATGAACAGTTGCTATACCAAGAAAAACTTAGACATGTATGACTATGAATTGTTCCCTGTACTTGACTGAAGGATGTCTATTGCTAAGTATGCAGTGACTTTCCAAACACACCCTAATTTTAACAGAATAAAGTAAACAACAGAAAAAAAACCCCAAAACATGAACAGAATAACCAAAATGAAGCCCCCAAAAACCTCAGGCCACGTTTGGTTCTAGTGCGGCGAGAGTCCCTAACTCCCGCTGTCGTCTGATAAAGTGCCGTTGGCATCGGCGTACTCGCCGTCTCGCTCGCAGATGACGGTCATGGGGCTGCTGAGGATCCGACATCGGGCGTTGTACTTACTGCTGGCGGCCGAAGGGGGCGTACGCGAGCGCCCGTACTTGAAGGCGGAGGATGCGGGCGGCGACAGGGCGAGCGCCTCGTAGCGGCTCCACTCCTCCGCCGCCCGTTTCCCTCGGCCCGGCGAGGCGCGGGGGCTGTGGGGCGGCGAGGACGACGACTGCAGCGGGGAGTCCGGGATGGCGGACTCGGAGCGCGTGCGCTGCGAGCGGGGGTCCGTGGAGCGCAGCACCTCGGCGGCAGACATGCGGAAGCTGCTCTCCGATCGGCTCCCCTTCTTCAAGAGAAGGGCCTTGAAGGTGTCGCTGCTGGTGGAGGACTTGCGCAGGTGGCGCTGGATGGAGCCAGACGGGCGAGACGACGGAGACGCCGCCGTCGCGCAGGGGGGCGTCACGGGGGGCGACTGCGAGTGGCTCCCCGACCGGGGCTTGTCCTCTTCAGACTCTTTGCGACCCAGAACCTTTCGCTTGGACCTGTGGAGAGCCGACACAGCGGACTTCAAGTTTGTCCCTTTTTTGTGACATTTTAACAAGTTTCACGTAAACGCATTTGTTAAAACGAAGGTCACTGGCGGAGATGTATGTTTTGTGTGTGTCTTTTGAAACAACAGCCAGGACTCGCCCTCCTCACCGGACCTTCTCCGCCTTGCAACCCCAGTTCGATAATTAGGGAGTCCTCCTTCGAGCCGCCTTCGGTAGCCAGGGGCAAGACCACCCAGCTCTCTTTGCACCCGAGCTCTTTCGCTCCTCCCACAGGTGGTGAGCCCATGGGAGGACGGAGACACACGTTGTCCTTTCGGGGCTGAGCGAAATGTCGCAAGTTTCATCTTAAAACGTACAAACCGACAGAGGGATACGTTAGCCGCTAAGCTACGCGGCTATTGGGCTATTTTTGTTCCCGCGCGGCCTCAGTGGAGGTTTGCCGCTCTGGCGTCTTTTTCACCCAAAAAGATTACACGGCAATCACTTTGGCCGGCACGCAGCAGCATTCGGCCCTGGCGACGAGCGGCAAACACGAGATTAAGCGCTCGGGGCCAATCAGCCTGATTAATGTCAGTGGGTCCCGGGTGGGTCGCTAATCCGGAGGTCGTGCCACCCAGATCACACCACCGCGTGGATGAAGAATTATTCGTGCCAATTTGAGGTAAGGGAAGCAACAAGACATGTTTGCACGACATGGTCAAAACGAAAATTTTAGCAAAATAAATTCTTATATTTGATATCTGCATTTGCCATTTTTATTGTTTGTCACATTTTGATGATTTATATGCTGCGCATATTAAAATTGAAAAAAAAAATTGTAAATGGAACCAATTTTACGGATATGCAAGTTGTTTTTGTTGGTTTGATAAAATGGCTGGGTCAATAATTGATGATGAAGAGTTTAAAAATGACATGAAACGACTCAAATTTTAAAATATAATTTACGTTATTTTTTTACTTTATTATAAATAATGAAACTAAATATGAATAAAATAATGATTAGATTAAAATTAAATGTCTGGTTAATTTATGTAATAAAATAAAGAAACATAAAATAAAGCATTTTACTGATAGAGTGAATATATATATATATATATATATATATATACTGGCTCAATATATATATATATATATTTTGTTTCCACTACCACTTCCACTAGGTGGCGCATTAGTCAATCAATGCACGACTGGATTTAAAATGTGGCCCTGAACTTTTTTTTTTGTTGCTGTTGTTCTGCACCTAATTCCTCCACAGCTTCAGTGGACATGTTTCTCTCCATTACCGCTCCAAACATCACACTGGTAGAATTTGTTAGTCGACTGAGGGATGCTTTGGAAAAGGTCATCTCACCATATTGCTGGAGGCAGCCTTGAATTGGACGACTGGTGAAAGTTCTGGTCTTAAAGTTGCCACTTTGGGTGTATTTTTGTGTTTTGGTTCAACGGTTTTAGCTGAAGGGGTGTACAAACTATTAGTTTGAGGGCCGCATACAGAAAAATGCAAGGAGGAAAAGGCCACTTTTCAGTTAAAAGCGCCTTTAGAAACATGGTCCTTTTTTTGTGTGTGGGCTAAAAACGCCTTACTATATATACATAGTCGTTTTTTTTTTTCAGCTAAAAACGCCCTACTATACATGGTTGTTTTTTGCTGTAAAAAACGCCTTACTATCCATGGTCATTTTTTTTGGACAAAAATGCCTGAATATACATGGTCGGTTTTTTTGGCTAAAAAAGCCTTACTTACACATTGTCGTTTTTTTCGGCTAAAAACGCCTTCCTATATATGGTCGTTTTTTGGGGGCTAAAAACACCCGACGATACATGGTCATTTTTTGGGTGCTAAAAACGCCTTACTATACTATACGTGGTCGTTTTTTTCTATAAAAAACGCCCTACTATACATGGTCGTTTTTTCCGGCTAAAAACGCCTTTCTATACATGGTTGTTTTTTTCTGGAAAAAACGCCTTACTATCGATGGTCATTTTTTGGGTGCTAAAAACGCCTTACTATACGTGGTCGTTTTTTTCGGCTAAAAACGCCTCACTATACATGGTTGTTTTTTGGGGGCTAAAAACGCCTTACTACATGGCCATTTTTTTCGGCTAAAAATGCCTTACGATACATGGTCGTTTTTTTTTCTATAAAAAACGCCCTACTATACATGGTCGTTTTTTTTCGGCTAAAAACGCCTTACTATATATGGTTGTTTTTTTTCTGTATAAAACGCCTTCCTATACATGGTCGTTTTTTTTGCGCCAAAAACGCCTTACGATACGATGTTGTTTTTTTCGGGCTAAAAACGCCTGACTATACTATGTCGTTTTTTTCGCACTAAAAACGCCTTACGATACGATGTTGTTTTTTTCGGGCTAAAAACGCCTTACTATACATGGTCGTTTTTTTCG
>NW_017805409.1:859461-860037 GCF_001891065.2 Hippocampus comes
ATCGTATTTTGAAGGCATTAAACATTACCAGAGCGATAAGAGTGTTGCGACCAGATTAGACGCTCCTTGTGTTTATTATTATATTTCGAAAACACCACAGTTTTCATGCAGCTCATACCATATTATTTTGTGTATTAATTCGCCACACCTTAAATGCCGGTCCCTGAAAATATTGTCTGACTTAAACCGGTCCGTGGGGCAAAAAAGGTTGGGGACCCCTGCTATACATGGTCGTTTTTTTTCGACTCAAAACGCCTTACTACACATGGTCTTATTTTTGGGCTAAAAACGCCTTCCTATACATCGTCGTTTTTTTTGGCTAAAAATGCCTTACTATACATGGTCGTTTTTTTGGGCTAAAAACGCCTTACTGTACATGGTCGTTTTTTTCCGGCTAAAAATGCCTTACGATACATGGTCGTTTTTTTGGGCTAAAAACGCCTTACTAAACATGGTCGGTTTTTTTGGGCGAAAAACGCCTTACTATACATGGTCGTTTTTTTCGACTTAAAACGCCTTACTACACATGGTCGTTTTTTCGGCTAAAAACGCCTTACTATACATGGTCGTTTTTTT
>NW_017805409.1:860090-866700 GCF_001891065.2 Hippocampus comes
ACATGGTCGTTTTTTTCGGCTGAAAACGCCTTACTATACATGGTCGTTTTTTTGGGCTCAAAACGCCTCACGATACATGGTCGTTGTTTTGGCAAAAAACGCCTTAGAACCCAAGAAGGGTTACATAAATGGTTGTTTAAAAAAAAGCTTGACATGGAAACTCCTCCAGAGGAAGGCCGAGACCTGGAATCGAAACCTGCACCTCTACGCTGTTCAGGCGACGTACGAACCAGTCGGCCTGGACCGAAAGACGGCGTGTAAACCTCGACACTACCAGTGACTGTGACTTGCTCTGCACTCTTGGCATATTTGACATGCACTCTGGAGGGTTTGCAGGAAAAAGTAACTTTGTGTTTGGTGTTGTATTTTCACACATCACTGAGCAGGGTTTGAACCGGGGTTGCCTGGACCGAACACCGGCATGTGTAACTCTACACCACCAGTGACTGTGACTTAATCTGCACTACAGGCGCATTTAACATGCACTATGGAGGGTTTGCAGGAAAAAGTAACTTTGTGTTTGGTGTTTTATTTTCACACACCACTGAGCAGGGTTTGAACCGGGGTTGCCTGAACTGAACACCGGTATGTGTACCTCTACACCACCAGTGACTGTGACTTGCCCTGCACTATAGGCATATTTGGCATTCACTGTGGAGGGCTTACAGGAAAATGTAGCAAAGTGTTTGGTGTTGTATTTTCACACATCACTGAGCGGGGTTTGAACCGTGGTTGCCTGGACCGAACACCGGCATGTGTACCTCTACACCACCAGTGACTGTGACTTGCCCTGCACTATAGGCGTATTTGGCATGCACTATCGAGGGTTTGCAGGAAAAGGTAAAGTGTTTGGTGTTGTATTTTCACACATCAATGAGCAGGGTTTGAACCCGGGTTGCCTGGATCAAAACCCGGCGCGTGTAACTCTACACTACATTGTCGTATTTTTTGGGCTAAAAACGCCTTACTATACATGGTCGTTTTTTCGGCTAAAAACGCCTTACTATACATGGTCGATTTTTTGGGGCTAAAAACGCCTTACTATCCATGGTCGTTTTTTTTCGGCTAAAAAGGCCTTACTATACATGGTCGTTTTTTTTCGGCTAAAAAGGCCTTACTATACATGGTCGTTTTTTTTCGGCTAAAAAGGCCTTACTATACATGGTCGTTTTTTTTCGGCTAAAAAGGCCTTACTATACATGGTCGTTTTTTTTCGGCTAAAAAGGCCTTACTATACATGGTCGTTTTTTTTCGGCTAAAAAGGCCTTACTATACATGGTCGTTTTTTTTCGGCTAAAAAGGCCTTACTATACATGGTCGTTTTTTTTCGGCTAAAAAGGCCTTACTATACATGGTCGTTTTTTTTCGGCTAAAAAGGCCTTACTATACATGGTCGTTTTTTTTCGGCTAAAAAGGCCTTACTATACATGGTCGTTTTTTTTCGGCTAAAAAGGCCTTACTATACATGGTCGTTTTTTTTCGGCTAAAAAGGCCTTACTATACATGGTCGTTTTTTTTCGGCTAAAAAGGCCTTACTATACATGGTCGTTTTTTTTCGGCTAAAAAGGCCTTACTATACATGGTCGTTTTTTTTCGGCTAAAAAGGCCTTACTATACATGGTCGTTTTTTTTCGGCTAAAAAGGCCTTACTATACATGGTCGTTTTTTTTCGGCTAAAAAGGCCTTACTATACATGGTCGTTTTTTTTCGGCTAAAAAGGCCTTACTATACATGGTCGTTTTTTTTCGGCTAAAAAGGCCTTACTATACATGGTCGTTTTTTTTCGGCTAAAAAGGCCTTACTATACATGGTCGTTTTTTTTCGGCTAAAAAGGCCTTACTATACATGGTCGTTTTTTTTCGGCTAAAAAGGCCTTACTATACATGGTCGTTTTTTTTCGGCTAAAAAGGCCTTACTATACATGGTCGTTTTTTTTCGGCTAAAAAGGCCTTACTATACATGGTCGTTTTTTTTCGGCTAAAAAGGCCTTACTATACATGGTCGTTTTTTTTCGGCTAAAAAGGCCTTACTATACATGGTCGTTTTTTTTCGGCTAAAAAGGCCTTACTATACATGGTCGTTTTTTTTCGGCTAAAAAGGCCTTACTATACATGGTCGTTTTTTTTCGGCTAAAAAGGCCTTACTATACATGGTCGTTTTTTTTCGGCTAAAAAGGCCTTACTATACATGGTCGTTTTTTTTCGGCTAAAAAGGCCTTACTATACATGGTCGTTTTTTTTCGGCTAAAAAGGCCTTACTATACATGGTCGTTTTTTTTCGGCTAAAAAGGCCTTACTATACATGGTCGTTTTTTTTCGGCTAAAAAGGCCTTACTATACATGGTCGTTTTTTTTCGGCTAAAAAGGCCTTACTATACATGGTCGTTTTTTTTCGGCTAAAAAGGCCTTACTATACATGGTCGTTTTTTTTCGGCTAAAAAGGCCTTACTATACATGGTCGTTTTTTTTCGGCTAAAAAGGCCTTACTATACATGGTCGTTTTTTTTCGGCTAAAAAGGCCTTACTATACATGGTCGTTTTTTTTCGGCTAAAAAGGCCTTACTATACATGGTCGTTTTTTTTCGGCTAAAAAGGCCTTACTATACATGGTCGTTTTTTTTCGGCTAAAAAGGCCTTACTATACATGGTCGTTTTTTTTCGGCTAAAAAGGCCTTACTATACATGGTCGTTTTTTTTCGGCTAAAAAGGCCTTACTATACATGGTCGTTTTTTTTCGGCTAAAAAGGCCTTACTATACATGGTCGTTTTTTTTCGGCTAAAAAGGCCTTACTATACATGGTCGTTTTTTTTCGGCTAAAAAGGCCTTACTATACATGGTCGTTTTTTTTCGGCTAAAAAGGCCTTACTATACATGGTCGTTTTTTTTCGGCTAAAAAGGCCTTACTATACATGGTCGTTTTTTTTCGGCTAAAAAGGCCTTACTATACATGGTCGTTTTTTTTCGGCTAAAAAGGCCTTACTATACATGGTCGTTTTTTTTCGGCTAAAAAGGCCTTACTATACATGGTCGTTTTTTTTCGGCTAAAAAGGCCTTACTATACATGGTCGTTTTTTTTCGGCTAAAAAGGCCTTACTATACATGGTCGTTTTTTTTCGGCTAAAAAGGCCTTACTATACATGGTCGTTTTTTTTCGGCTAAAAAGGCCTTACTATACATGGTCGTTTTTTTTCGGCTAAAAAGGCCTTACTATACATGGTCGTTTTTTTTCGGCTAAAAAGGCCTTACTATACATGGTCGTTTTTTTTCGGCTAAAAAGGCCTTACTATACATGGTCGTTTTTTTTCGGCTAAAAAGGCCTTACTATACATGGTCGTTTTTTTTCGGCTAAAAAGGCCTTACTATACATGGTCGTTTTTTTTCGGCTAAAAAGGCCTTACTATACATGGTCGTTTTTTTTCGGCTAAAAAGGCCTTACTATACATGGTCGTTTTTTTTCGGCTAAAAAGGCCTTACTATACATGGTCGTTTTTTTTCGGCTAAAAAGGCCTTACTATACATGGTCGTTTTTTTTCGGCTAAAAAGGCCTTACTATACATGGTCGTTTTTTTTCGGCTAAAAAGGCCTTACTATACATGGTCGTTTTTTTTCGGCTAAAAAGGCCTTACTATACATGGTCGTTTTTTTTCGGCTAAAAAGGCCTTACTATACATGGTCGTTTTTTTTCGGCTAAAAAGGCCTTACTATACATGGTCGTTTTTTTTCGGCTAAAAAGGCCTTACTATACATGGTCGTTTTTTTTCGGCTAAAAAGGCCTTACTATACATGGTCGTTTTTTTTCGGCTAAAAAGGCCTTACTATACATGGTCGTTTTTTTTCGGCTAAAAAGGCCTTACTATACATGGTCGTTTTTTTTCGGCTAAAAAGGCCTTACTATACATGGTCGTTTTTTTTCGGCTAAAAAGGCCTTACTATACATGGTCGTTTTTTTTCGGCTAAAAAGGCCTTACTATACATGGTCGTTTTTTTTCGGCTAAAAAGGCCTTACTATACATGGTCGTTTTTTTTCGGCTAAAAAGGCCTTACTATACATGGTCGTTTTTTTTCGGCTAAAAAGGCCTTACTATACATGGTCGTTTTTTTTCGGCTAAAAAGGCCTTACTATACATGGTCGTTTTTTTTCGGCTAAAAAGGCCTTACTATACATGGTCGTTTTTTTTCGGCTAAAAAGGCCTTACTATACATGGTCGTTTTTTTTCGGCTAAAAAGGCCTTACTATACATGGTCGTTTTTTTTCGGCTAAAAAGGCCTTACTATACATGGTCGTTTTTTTTCGGCTAAAAAGGCCTTACTATACATGGTCGTTTTTTTTCGGCTAAAAAGGCCTTACTATACATGGTCGTTTTTTTTCGGCTAAAAAGGCCTTACTATACATGGTCGTTTTTTTTCGGCTAAAAAGGCCTTACTATACATGGTCGTTTTTTTTCGGCTAAAAAGGCCTTACTATACATGGTCGTTTTTTTTCGGCTAAAAAGGCCTTACTATACATGGTCGTTTTTTTTCGGCTAAAAAGGCCTTACTATACATGGTCGTTTTTTTTCGGCTAAAAAGGCCTTACTATACATGGTCGTTTTTTTTCGGCTAAAAAGGCCTTACTATACATGGTCGTTTTTTTTCGGCTAAAAAGGCCTTACTATACATGGTCGTTTTTTTTCGGCTAAAAAGGCCTTACTATACATGGTCGTTTTTTTTCGGCTAAAAAGGCCTTACTATACATGGTCGTTTTTTTTCGGCTAAAAAGGCCTTACTATACATGGTCGTTTTTTTTCGGCTAAAAAGGCCTTACTATACATGGTCGTTTTTTTTCGGCTAAAAAGGCCTTACTATACATGGTCGTTTTTTTTCGGCTAAAAAGGCCTTACTATACATGGTCGTTTTTTTTCGGCTAAAAAGGCCTTACTATACATGGTCATTTTTTTCGGCTAAAAACACCTTACTTCCTTTCCATGTTCATTTGAAAAAGCCTGACTATATATGCAAACTCTGTGGATGAAGGCCGAGACCTGGATTCAAACCCTGCACCTCTGCGCTGGTAAGCTGACTCCCAAACCAGTGGACCACGGTGGCGCTGCAGTCACAAACTCTTAAGTAACAAACCAAAAAGGCATTTACATACCTGGTCTCTCAAAAAAAGCTTCACTTGCAAACCCCCCAGAGGAATGCCAAGACCTGGATTTGAACCCTACACCTCTGTGCTGTTAAACCTGTTTTTTTTATTTGAACGTCTTGCCCACAAATCAGTTTTGTGAAATGCTTCGCTCATCAGGCATGTCTCAGTCGTGCTCCGAATAAAGAGTGTTCGCATCAAAGTCACTGCTCTGCTTGACATGTTTTTTTTCCACAAAAAGCTTGCTGTTCTCTGCTTCTTGGTCGGAAGCCGGTGTTTTTGGTGAAAGCAAGCCATGTTCTTCTGTTGCCCACTAAAAAAACGGGGGAAAAGGCTTGAAATGATTTTTTTTTTTGTCCTGGTGAAGGATGAGTCGACTCTCTTTCCCCCGGGTAGCTTCGGCACTTAGATTGTCACAGGGCAACATTTGGTGGGTTTTTCCTGTCCTGTCGTGACTAAATTGAAAATCTCAAAGCAATGAAATCCTGCGCAGAGAAATCAAATTGCAGGCGGGTACACGTGAGCATGAAAATTAAAAGTGGCACACCGCATGACAAATTTATGTAGCCCCCCCCCCCCCAACTCCTACTTTGAAGTGCATACACAATGTATGTCAGAAAGAGAGAGAGCGAGCAAAAATACAAGCTGCCAGTTGTCTCTCTCTGCCTCTCTTGTGTCCTCTAACCTAGATGAAGACCACCGAGCGCCCACTCGCTTTTTTCTTTTTTACTATTTTTACTGTGCGACTATTGTCAAGAAAAAAAAAAGAATATGTTTTACAATCAGCAATGTTGGATTTCTAACACAAAATAAAGGAAAGTGAATTACTCGACTTCATTTTGAGATGTTAGCATACTAAAGACTTTGACCCGCAGTCTTTTAAGTGTTGACTCCGACCAAACAAGTTTGGCCGAAACGGAAGCCACAAAATCAGAAATCGGATGACAACAATGACACCGGTCAGATAGATTTGAGATTTTTTTTTTTTTTTTGGTGCAGATTCACAATCTGCACCCCTTTTTTCTCGAGCACGCCCAACTTTCACCATAAGATCACAACAATATAATATGCAATATACCATTGTAATATATTTAGTAATATTTATGAATTAAGGGTTACATTCAATATCAGGTAGATTTTTTTTCCTGAAGAAAAAAATAAACGGAATTGCAGTGTCGATTTATTTGAACGGACTGAATTGTTGAGCCCGGCAGTGAGGAGGAGGAGGTGGCGCCAGATGACGGCTGTGCTGAAGGATGCCAGGATGATTTGTCACCTATTACTTCAAGATTGATGATGGAATTGATTGCCAATCACTTGCAAGGGAGACAAAATGGAACATGCTCACTCTGAACTACTTTGCTCCCCGAAGAAGAAAGCTGGCCGGAATTCAGGCTATGGGAACAGATTTGTGTGACCCAACTTGAGAGATTTTTCAAGATACGAATCGCCGTTTGGAAGATTTTTTTTTTTTTTTTTTTTTTT
>NW_017805409.1:866810-916669 GCF_001891065.2 Hippocampus comes
TTTTAAAGTTGGGATCCCCTGTTGTAAAATTTTTTTTTTTTTTTTTTTTTTTTGCCTTGACTTGCAAGCCAGAAACTCGACATACATGGCAGTGAACTCAACTGTTGGGCAGAGGGTGAGCACCAAAAAAATTGTGGTGGTTTAATGCCACCCCCAGTTGAGAATTTACTATTGAAGTAAACATAAAACAACGACAATTGCACATACTGTGTACAACAACACAAGCATATATTCTTTATCCTTTGCGAAGAACGATTACCACCGAAAAAGAGAAGCACAAACTGACACAGCAAAACACGACTCCGACAGTGACCTTCCCCGCAACCGATGAAACGAGTGTGGCTTTCCCCGCTCGTACCTGTGGATGACGGCAAAGAGGTCCTCGGTGGTCCGCGTGGGAGTGGGGGTGACCATGCTCCCCGTCTCTGGGGTCCTGTTGAGCGACGGCGAGGGCGACCTCTCGTCCGTGTTGGAGTCAAACACGTCGCCTGCCGGGCGCAAACACGCATGCCGAGTTACATCCTCCCCCCTCGTCCGCTCACAAGCCGCTCCGTCGTCCCGATGTGCCCGAGCCGCCGGCTGCCAGCGCTTTACACGCTCGCGTCCGCTTAATCCCCCTCCCTCCCAGTGATGCCAGGGAGCCCCTCCCCCTTTCCCGAGTGCCATGAAAAGCTTTTTTCACTAGGATGCTAAACCCAATCGTGGGGGGTTTAAAAGAGAGATAGGAAGCAGGACATAAAATGTGCGGGAAAAGGACTGGAGCGTCAAGATTATGAACGTCCGTCCTGGTGGTCCGGTTTGATAATTACAGCAAAACACGCAGTCATCATCTGTGATGGAAAATCAGATACGAACACGACTTTGGTCTTGCAAGGGTACTTATTTTGGACCATTGTAAACACTTCCCTCATTGTTGAGGTCAAAGTTAAAAATAGCTCCCCAAGGCAAACGCAACTCGCAATAAACCCCTTCACTGGTTCCTGTGATGTCATGCCCGCCTAGCTTTTAACTTTCAACTCCGATGGGGAGAGGGTGCCCGATCTCTGTCTGGATGTCGTAAGGGAACGCGATGATGAATGAGGCCGACGCGGAAAATTGATTTGGGATGAGGGATGATCCTATCTTAGCTGATTTGAGGTACCCCCGGAGTCCACGACGTGAACATTGCCAAAAGGGGAAAGGCAATGCGGGGGTGAAAAAGCTAAGAAGAGGATGAAGAACGCTGCCGCGGTGCTGATAAGCGGCGTCCCCCGCTCCACTTCTTAAACCTCAGAAGCTGCCGGCTTTAAGCGGGCCTTACTTTGCTTTGGCAAGGCCAATGAATTTCACCCTCCTCCCCCCATTCACGCTTACCATAAACAGGCTTAAACTAATGAGTCTCCTGCCATCGGCGTTTCGAAGTCGTTGAGCTAAAGGGAAATCACGTGAAAAGACAAACCTGCGTCGTCCTCCTTGGAGCTGACGGAGTCCACCGGACTGCTCGTGCCGTCCTCGTCCTCGTCGGTGCGGGCCTCTCCGTTCTGGAAGGGTTCCCGGTCCAAGTTGGTGGGGGTAAGACACTCATCCCGGATTTCTGCGGACGTCGTGGAACTTTGTTCCTCCCGCTCTCGTGTCTCCTCCTCTGTTGTCTCTTGTTTGTGGCGGTGTGATTGCGACGCTCCGTCCGTGTCTTCGCACGGAGACGGGATCACTTCCCGCGCCGGCTGGGAGCTCAACGGCAGGACAAAACAGAATTTGGGTTTCTTGGCAATGATGGGGGGCTTCTGTTTGACGGGGGAGCAGCGGTCGCTCGGCACCGCTTTCTGCTCTTCTCCTATTCGGTTGCAGCTCTGCTGCTCAGGTTTCCCGCTGACGGCGGGACCATCGGGCGTGTCATGTTCAATGCCGCGCTCCAAAGACAGCTCGTCTAAGAGCTTCAACACCGGCGCCGCGGCAAAATCCTCAGTCTTGGGCTGCTCTTGGAAATGAGACCCCTCATCGGTCTCGTTCTCCTTCCGTCGCACTGAGCGCAGATGAACGCTCTGCAGGGCAAATGGCGTGATGAGGAGCACGGGCGACTTTGTGGGACTGTTCGGAAGCACGGCTTTTGGCGCCGCCGCGACAGGAGGCGAGGTGGAAGTGGGCAGCAGAGGAGGTCGCGGAGGCACCGCGAGGTACACAGGAGGAGGAGGTGGCGGCGGAGGACTAAAGCGCCTGTTGAGGGACACGTTGGGGTGGAACAGCGTTTCCGGTGAGGGTGGCGGTGGAAATTCCGGGGACGTGGAGCAACCCGGGGGCGGGCTCCGAGTTTGCGGCGGGCAATCTACATTCACGTTGGGTGCCGGAGAGGGAGGAAATGGTGGCGGTGGGCTGAAGGGGGTGGTTGGAGCTGACCAGGAGGTCAGAGGTAGGGGCGGCGGGATGGGAGGTCCGTAGCTCTTGAGAGAGTCGGAGGTGTTGGAGGAGAGGGAGGTGGAGGAAGACGACATGGAAACTGAGGAGAGCAGAGAGGATTTTCTCTCAGGGATTTTGGGCCTGGGGCGGCTGCCCAAGGGGGACATGGACCTGACGCCAGAGGGGACCGGCGTTCCGGCAGTGGGGGTGTTGGACTGGCTGGAGTAGCCGCTGGAAGGTGAAGTCAGTCTGTGCACTCGCTCCGGGGAGGATGTTTTGGGTTTCACCGCCACCCTTTCCTCCTGAACCGGAGTTGCCGGGCTTTCGCGACTGCGCCCGTCGCTTCTGTTCTCCTCCTCCCCCGGTTGAGATCCGGTTGACGTGCTGTCCGTGGTCAGACCCGCCGGGGTCTGCGCGCTCTGGTCGCCGTGGTTGCGAGGGTACTCCATGTAGTAACCCCAAGAGTCGGCGTAGTCGGATCGTAAGCTGCTGGTATCGCTGTGGGTGGGGGTCACGTGGCAAAGCGAGTAGGCGTTGGACACGCCGTTGGCGCTCGCGCCAAGGGACGTCGCCGAGCTCCCGGCGCTGACGCTGCTTTGACTGCGCGGGCGCAGCACCCAGGGGTCGTCGTAGTCGCTGCTGGGACTGTGCGAGGGCGACGATGGCGAGGCGCCCTTGCCTTTGCCGGACCTCAGCCCCAGCTGGAGACTCTGCTGCAGGGTGGCGATCAGACTCTCGTTGAGTCTGCCGTTGTTGGACTGTGTCGCACCGCCGATGGCGCTAATGCCTCCAAGGGGCTTCTTGGGATCAGGCTTCCTTTTTAGGGAGTCCGTGCGAGTTGGGAGCGGCGGGGGCTTTGTAGATTTTCGCAGGGAAATGCTGCGAGACAGGGAGCGATCCCTGTACAAGCTCCCGTACTCGTCCTGACCGGCCATCTCGCGGCACTCGTACATGCTGTGTCTGGTTGCCCGCCCGGCCGTCGGCCCGTTGCCGTGGTCGCGTGAGCGCAGACCCGAGTCCAGGTGCATGGAGGTGTAATAGCCGTCGTTGTCTTGAGAGTAGAGCGAGCTGGAATCGGTGGTTGTCCGGGATGACGCCTCCAGGCTGGCGTACAGCTGGTTGATGGGAGTGGAGGAGCTGGAGGTCAGCGTCTGGTGCGGGACCACCTCGTTTTCGGGCGTGTCGTAGATCCACTGATCCTCTGTCTGACGCGACGGCGGCGTGGTCGCCGAGGTTCCGTGACCGTGCGCGCTGACGTCCGAGCTCCCCGGCTCGCTGGCGAGCGCTCCTGCCGCGCGACTCCCCTCGAGTGACGCGTGAGTGGCCAACGCCGGACAGGTGGAGCTGTGGGTGAAAGCGGGGACGAGGGGGTCCGCGCGGGAGGCCAGGCTAAGAGGCCGAGCCGTCGGGTAGGCGGAGGCCTGCGAGTGGGAATGCTGTCCCGAGGCGGTGAGAGCAACCACTTCAGACGAATTGGACAGCGTGGCGTTGGGGATGAGCGACGTGGAATAGGCGGCGTGTGGCGACACCACGCAGGCCGGACCCCCGGCTGACTTGCTGGACTGCGTCCGCCTCAACTCCTGGGATCTCGGTCTGGGCAGGGCGGACGTCCTCGGGGTGTTCCTCATGTGCACCGCCGTGTCGTCCACCTGGAGCTTTCCGATCTGCCTCAGCGGAGCGCCGTGATCTTCCGCCTTGACGGGGGTGCTGCTGTAGATGGGGTCTGCGCTCAGGGACACCCTGGCGCCTTGGCGGGGGAGGCTGTTGAATCGTGACCGGTCGCCGTCCCGCTGACGGGGCAGCATCAGGATGCCGGAGCTGTCGCTGCTGCAGGCGGATATGCTGCCGGTGGAGGAGGAAGTGGAAATGCCGGCCATCTGGGCTGCGATTCCCTGTCCTCTCTGAGCGCGGATTCTCCTCATGGACGGCGGGACGACTTTCACTTCCTCTGTCTGGCAGCTGGAATCGCGGGTGTGGGAGCGCCGGAGCGCGGAGTTGACACTCCCCACCCGGCCCAGCGTGGAGTACTGTCCCGGGATGAACATGGAATGCGGTCGTAGCTCTCCGCCGTGTCCTTTCGCAGCTGTCGGGAGAAGAAAATATTAAAAAAAACATTTGTCTTGATGAAAGTCCTGAATGCAGTGTATCTCCGTTAGTTGCGGGACAAGTTTCAGGCCCACCACCAATGGATGTAAATCCAGGATAGAGAGAGATCACATTAAAAATACACTTTTCTCCAGATATCGTCAGTTCATATTTTTTTAAAAAGCAACACAACGAAAAACAACTTCCACTGCCCTGTGGCGAATTAATTCAATTTACTGCCAATTCTCATGTGTTAATGACTTCTGGTTTTGCTCGTTAAGCAGGCAAGGATATGAGAGGAGACTCCTTAATAAGTTTAGCCTTCACCCATTAGTCAACAAACAGTCCCTTTGGTTTCCGGGCCATCCGCATGCATCGACATGAACGTGCGTACGCGCCACTTGAGCGGTCATGCATGGAGCACAACATGCAAGCTGTACAACTGACACGCGAGGAATGCAACAATTTTCAGTCCATGGGTGGAGGGGAGGGTGAGTGTGGGGGGATGCTGGACTTCCACGACACGCATGAAGCGTACCGCCGGCTCAATCAAAGTGACGCTCTGGACATCGCTGCAGTATTACATTAAACTGCAGCAGGGAGGGAGGAAGGGGGGAGACGGGGGAGGGGGGAGAGGGATGCACCAAAGGGTCAATTACCGGCGGCATTCAGAGGCTAACAAGACTCGTGTATCTGTCAGACAGCAGGATGCGATCGCAAAGAGGGATGACTTTCCCCTTCTTTCCCCGTTAGCGCTACGGCTGCACAGGCGGGTGGGGTGGTGGGGGGCATAAATAATCATTAAGCATGCGGCATTCAGCTGCACTTTAGAGGGACGGGGGGAGCCGATAAAACCTTTATTGGGAGGATTACTTGAGGAAATAAAACTGCATAAATACAAATACGACTCCAGTGTGTCCCATGAGACATCCTCGAAATATTGATGATGCGGTCCCATGCATACATGTGACATCTTAATGAGAGAAAAGAAAATGTGTAAAATAAACAGTAATACGAGACTTGAAAGAAAGAAAAAAAAATGCAAACTCCACACAGGAAGACCGGAGCCGGAGTCGAACCCGGCACCTCTGCACTGTGAGACCAACGTGCTGACCAGTCGACCGCCGCGCCGCCCTAGACATGTCCCATAGCAGCTATTTAATTTAAAAAAATCAATTGCGCCTATCGAAATGTCTACTGGGTAAAACTAGTCAAGCATTGCTGCACACAAGCTGTTGTCAGGTTAACTTGCCGAGTTTAAGAAATTTCCAAAGAAGTAAAAGTAGAGCAAATTAGGATAAAGCAGCAGAAAGGGATTGGCTGCGGGAAAAAAAGAGGACACTGGCCTTAAAAAAATCAGTGAGAAAGCACCAGGACTTAATCCAACACTTTTTTTTTTTTTTTTTTTGAGGGGAAGGGGGGTGAAGTTTACGGCTACATACAGCAGAGGGCAGCATTCACACAGTGAAGCGTACCTCGCTCCAGGTCGACGTTGTCGGGCAGCCCCGATATCGTCTTTCTGTGGCTGCGGGAAAAAAAGAGGACACTGGCCTTAAAAAAATCAGTGAGAAAGCACCAGGACTTAATCCAACACTTTTTTTTTTTTTTTTTGAGGGGAAGGGGGGTGAAGTTTACGGCTACATACAGCAGAGGGCAGCATTCACACAGTGAAGCGTACCTCGCTCCAGGTCGACGTTGTCGGGCAGCCCCGATATCGTCTTTCTGCGTGTGACCTTCTTGGGCCGGCGGGACACCGTATCGGTGCTAACCAGGGAGCGCCGGACACTCGCCTGCCGGTCAAACACGGCGCCTGGGAGGTAGGCGGGAGGAGGCCGGGCCGGAAACGCACGCACACACAGGCAAGACAAGACAAGTGGCAAATGGTAAGTTGGGGAGGCACATGCAGGGGGGACAAAAGTGTGTTTATCTTCAAGTAAACGTGCGTGAGTGAGTGAGTGACTGGCACACATACAAAAAAAAAAGAGAGGCATTTTCTTGCTTCTCTTGTGGCGCAAACAAGGCAAATTGTGAAGGTGATTTGAAGATGCCACAAGAGGAGCAGGGGAAGATGCTTGCTTTTTGTGTGGGCCACAAAACAAACACCCAATGAACAGTCAACGTAAGAAAGCATGCAATGGGAAAGACACTCACGGGGCCAAATGGTTTCTTATAAAAGGGGGTTTGTTAGTATTTTGGGGGAAATTTTTTTTAAGCAATGAAAATATGATTTTAGTATTTAGTAGATCAATATTACTGTTAATTTTTTTTTTAGTATTAGATTTATTGTATATATTTCTCTGGTCAAAGGCAAATTTCAATCCCCCGATGGCTTTGTGGCCCTAAACATATTTTTGACACTGATTTCAAAAATGTCTTTACTTTTTCCTCGCACATCAGGATTTTGAGACATTTTCTTTTTTTTTTCCCAAGTTTGACCTTCAAAAGCTTGCGCAATGTGGATTTTACCATACGTTAAAATTTATAGCGATGACGTTTCATTAAAAAAATTTAAAAATCCACCTGTAGTTGAACCGGACCCCGCGTTCATAAATGTTCCAAAATATATGACATATGAAAGTATTATTATATTCTCATGATAAAAAGCAAATGTGCTCGAGAAGAGAACTAGGGCAGATTAGGGAAAAGTATTTTGACAGTTTTTTGCAATTTTTTGCAAATACTTGTAATAGGATTATTTCATATTTCTGAATATTATTTTGTATTGCATTTATTTGTATTTTCATACTGTTTGATTTTTTTCTGCATCATAATTCAATTATTTAATTTTCTCACAAGTTTTTTTTTATTTCTTTACATTATCACTTGGCATTTTATTTTACATCTTACGTAAATCTTTATCATATTTTTGGACCTTTTTTTCTTTTTTTTGGACTTAAAGTCTCAATACTATTGCCCATGTATTGACCAGCGCACGACCAAAAATCCGACGCAATTTTCCCAACAGCTTGTAACCGCACACACACACACACACACACACACACACACCCCACTCCCCCCCCCCCCCCCCCCCCCCCCCCCCCCCCCCCCCCCCCCCCCCCGCCCCAAGTCCCGGCATACCTGTGACGTTGATGGCGACGATGTCGGTGGGCACGGCCTGCGCCGTCTGCCTCATCCTCTCTTCCGGGGTGGGCAGTGTGGGGGCTTTGGTCGCGTCGACCTCCGAGAGGTCGGCCTTGTCGCTGGGCGTCTGCGGCCTCGCGGACAGCTGCGACTGTTCGTCCTCTGCCGACGACGCCAGCGACTGGCGGTCAAAGATGGCAAACGAATACATGAACTGGGGAAGATGAACTCACTCACATTTGAGGATGTTGATATTCTAAAAAGTCGTGTCCACATTATGTAAAATCATCTCTGATTCTGCCTACTGTGGACACGCAGTCAGTCAGCGGGAACACGAGTCCACATAACCAAAGATCAATTGACACACTTGGCTTTGGGCGGCAGACTGAGATCAGTGGTTAGCACGACTGGCTCACGGTTCAGAAATTCTGGGTTTGAAGCTCATTCTGCCCGAGCTTCTACCCACATTACAAAAACAGACATGCTTCAAATGATTGAAGAGTTGTTTGTTCTGCCAAAGGTGGATGTTCCAGCGGCAGCCACTAGAGGGCAGGCAAGCACTGTTTTCCAGCGTCTCCGTTGAACTGAATCAGTACGGGAGGACATCCAAACAGACTTTGACATGGACATTCACCTTCTTTTCGTCGTCGTCGTCCTCCTCGTGCAGGCTGCTGCCTGACTGCGGCGTGTCGGAGAAAGTGGGCCCCTGCGAGTAGTACTGCGAGCTGCGGAAGCCATCTTTCCTCAACTTGTCACATTCTGCACAACACGCAGAAGAACAAGGAAGAAAGCGCAAACATTTTACTTCATGCTCACGTCACACGTTTTTAGCCTTGAAGCGTTTCTATTCAAATACAACAGTACATTTGTGTGGCGGGATAAATAACTTGAATACATTAAGCCTACTAATTTTTCCACATGTAAAAAAAATAAAATAAAATCTTTTCCATTTCAAAAAAACGTCATGAGATAAAAATCATTTCTTTAGATAGATGTGTGTGTTTTAATCGTGTGCACGCAGTCCCTGGCGGATGCTCACACCTCCTCTTAACACCACCTGCTGGGAGCGGATGGCCCGTCTGTGTTTGTGCGCGTGCGTGTGTGTGAAATTGGAGCAGACAGTCGATGTGGGCTTCACCAGAAGCCTGTCAGACGGTCTCGCTCGCTCTGTCCTCCTCATTTCCTCAGAGGCTTTTTTTTTTTTTGTCTGGCTCGTCAACATACTGCACCTTCAACTACACGACTCCCTCAATGAAAAAGGCCTCGTGGCATATATCGTAAATGTGCGTGACTAATTCGAGGGGTTTACGTGGGCGAAAGGGGCGTGGCGACGAGTGATGATTTCAATGAGCTCTTAGTTGCCCGTTGCTAGGCAGAAATGACGGTCACAGAGTAGCGAGTGACTTTTTTATTGATTAAGGTTTCACTCAAGCAGCTGTACGCTACTATAGGCCGTGTGATCGGTGGGCCAAAGTTTTTAATCCACCTGAAAAAGATATCATTGCTCCACATTTTATATAATGTGTATAACTGGCCTCCAAATGGATTCCGACAAAGTCCACCAGGCCACTTCACTGGTATTCCGTAATGCGGGGGCACAGGTGTGACCTCAACCGATACTGTCGCATAAAAAGCAATTGTCACGCATCCATGCTTTAATGGTGCCCTAAAGCAGATAAATCAATAACTCGTCATCTCCCCCGCAGGCGATAGGGAGCACACCAACGAGGTCAGCAAGTTGCGCAACACTCACCGCCGTCGTCAATATGAGCCATGTTATTGCGCAACAGCTGTTGCGGCTTCACGCGTTCAGATCATTTGAAGTTGTGGTGTCATATTTGTAAAAGGTCTCTCCAAACAAGGGTGTGTGTGTGTATATGCTCCACTCTGGACTTCCTGGGAGTCTGCTTTTAGACACACGCAAACGCACATCCCAGGTGCTGTCATGTGACACCTGTTGCCTTTGAACGAGGACCCCTGCCGCTCGGTGGTGGTGGTGGTGGGGGCGTCTCACTTTAGCCCAAATCCCAGGTGGCCTTAACATACGCGTCAATATTGTGTGTGTGTGTGTGTGTGTGTTTGTGTCACTGTAAGCGTCAGCTTCCATCTCGTCCTTTTATCTGCTGCTTCTCAAGGCCACTCGAGTGTTTGTACGACTGCGCCGGTGACGATGTGGGCTGGGAAGCTTCAGCGTCTGATTCGACTAGAAAGGAGCTCACACGTTTGTGTTGGACGCCCAACGCGGCGCACAATACAAACGGCGCATTTTTTGCCACGCTGCTGTCTATCAACATGCCAGCGGGCTGATAAGTGTCTGAGAGTGTGTGTATGTTTTGGTTCACGCGGTTGTTACAGTAAATCACGAGTCGCGGCAACGAGTCACATCGACTGCATTCAATATGCATTAAAAAAAAATCATTAAATCATTAAAATATGTTAAATGATCTAGTAACAGGTTAATTTGTAAAAAATATATATATATAATAATAAATACATTTTAAAAAAATAATGGAATGCAAAAAAAAAAATCCTAAAGTAAAATTACAGCAAAAAAGTGACAGTGTCACATTAATAAAGTTATAATATTTGAAAAAGACATAAAATATCAGAGATATAACATCTGTGATTTATAATGAAATAATTTACTGATACTTTGAATGCGAGAAAAAAAATGCCTGGTACCAAAAATAAAGTTTAGAATAAATTTGCAATTTTACAATAATAAATATTTCGGGCGGGAAATGAAGAGAACAGAGTTGTCTTCTTTCTAAGAAAAAACAAAAAAACGTAATCTATAACGACAAAGTTGTAAATTAGAAGAATAAAACTGTAATATTACGGGGCCAAAAGCAATATCCAAGAATTAAGAACTACAAGAAAAAAAATTGTGTAATTTCAGTTGTGCTGTTTTACAAATATTTGAAAATGAAGACAAGTCATAAATTTATCAAACAGATTTTGGGAGGAAAAAAAAGCAATGTTGAGGGAAAAAAAAAACCGAACAACCTTATGAAGGTGTTTCGTAGAAGTACGAGAAACATATTGGGCGTAGGGGCAATGATATAAAGTTACGAGAGTTGTACGATTAATAATTGACAGATTACCATTTATTTTGAGTCGAATCGTTTATCGGAATATGTCAAATAGTTGAAGCCTGACGTGAAACGTAACCATCGCGAAGTTTCGTTCCGCTTGAGCAGCTTTCCGGTGAGAAATTGCGGACTCGTCGGCCGTTACCTCGCAGGGCGCTCTTCAGGTTGACTTTGGCCTGGCGGTGGAGGTCCTCCACGCAGGGCGGCCTGCTGCCCGGCAGGAAGACGTTGTCCTGCTGATGCCACGGCGCCGTGTAATGGACCGTCCACTTGCTCTCCTCGTCCAGATTAGACACGGCTGTCGAGACAAAACGCGGCACCGTAAGAAACCTCCCGCGGCCTGCTCCGAAAACACCAGTCGGCCATCGTAGAATTGAACGTTCCCTTATTCCGGCGATCGGGCGTGTGTGTTCGCGGCAAGGGAGGAAGGGGAGAATAACACGTATCGGAGGTGTCACACCCTGTAACGGAACAGCTGATTGCAAAGTAGTTCCTCAAACCGGTCCATCCAGTTTGATATTAAATAAAAAAATGCTCCGGCGGTTCACGAATCCCGAGCAAGGTCAGCCCGCAAATGTGTTGGGTCTGTTGGTCGACCGGTCAAAATCAACACCTACCAAGCGAGCGTATCCAAGCCAAAGCGGGTGATCCCGGGTGCAGGATTAACTCCATTCGGGGAACCCAAGTCAAACCGGGACCACTTCCCCTGTGCGGCTTCTCCTGACCGATTGTGTGTGTGTGTGACCCGAACAGAACAGAAGTGTGCTTGAGGACTGGCCAGGAAGGGGAAGGGCCAGGAGTGTGTGTGTGTGGCAGAGCTTTTTCACAGGTGCTAATGAGGCCTGCGAGGATGCGGACTGCGACTTTGTGTGTATCGGCTGAGGAGGGCCTATACGACTGCAAAGTGGAAGCACTTTGATGTCCCGATTTGCAATGGGCTCATATTTAAAGTCACCATGAATAGTTAACCAAATTCAAATTGACATTGTAGTGTAAAAAAAAAAATTCAAATCGAAAAGGCTGCAAATGGAGGGGGGGAGGGGCCTCTCAATTACGGTCGGTCGGCAGACTTTATTTCTCTTTTATATGGCCTCTAGTTGAGTTGAGTGCTTCAGAAATGCAATCCAGACGTCTCCATCGAATTAATTGACGAGGCATGAAAAGTTGACGCATTTGTTGTCATCTGATTTTTTTTGGCACACAGTTTTATGTTTCCGCCACGCTCGTTTGGTCGAATTTTATGACGCTGTCGGGGTGGAAAGCTCGAAAGACCGCAAGTCAAAAGTGTTTGGGAAGTTAACAATTCAAATTCAAGTAGGTCAAACTGTCTTTCATATGAATTCATGGCTTTATTGTCGCGTAAGATTCACCAAAACATTGTTGCTAGTAATAAAAAATGTGAATAGCATTCCGGTAGAACCGCATCATTGTTGCAACTAATTTTCATAGTGTGTATTTTCTACCTGAGTGTTAATCTCAGATTTTTAAAAAAAATGCAAATTATGTTGGATTTACCTTTTCAACTGACACCATGGTATCGGCGTCAACAAACAACTCGTTGGTATGCGATCCCTTCATGGTCCAATGAGAAAAATAATGATTTTCTCAAACTGTCCTACCAACATCGACCGGGAAACGATACTTACCTCCCGCAACGCTTGTGCTATTATTTAATTTATTTATTAAATGACAAAGGTAAACCATTAACTACACGGCGCAGACAAAGGTGATGAGCAAAGTGCGGCGTGGGGCAGCATGTGAGCTAATAATCGACAACGTCGCTTCAGGGCTATAAATAGGCCTCAGATTAAACTCGCCACGAGCGGATTGGAGCTCGGCGCTGCATCCGCACGTGCTTTCCGAGGCCATGGAGTGTCGACTTAATTCTGTCCACTCTCTTCTTGCAGACTTCACTAAATGTGAAAAAAATGATCATAATATACATATAGTACAATACAATACGCTGGCCGCGTGGGTTCCGGCTTACAAGGTGTTGCTGTGAAAACGAGAGCAGGTGTTGATGTTGAAATGAGGAAGCCGCTCGGAATGTTGAGGATGAAATCTCAGCGTTACAACAACACTGACGTTTCACAAGAAAGACAGCCCAAATACGACGACAATGAAGTTATACTATAGCAATCGAAGGAGAAAAATGTCATGTGGCGAGAATAAAGTTGTAGTTTTCTGGACTTGTACACACAATCAGGATTTTAACTCATCACCGATTAGCGAGTTTGGAGAAAAAAAAAAAGATAAACAACTTGTTGACACTCCCACAAAAGCCCAAATGATTTAAAAATATTGGGAAACATTTGGGAAAAAAAATAATACATTCTGACAAAACATGGTGAGAAACATTGGATTGTTAACAGCGGCAGCACAGGATGTCTCTGGAGTGAATGAAATTGTTTGTTGGAAATGCGATTGTTGCAATGGTCTCCTTTTGCGGATCCGATGACAATGATGACAGTGATCAATCGGCAAATGATTCCAACCGATCAGCGATTTTGGATAGAATGCAAAATATCTGCCAATCTGATCCAGCCGTTCAGATCTGTGAAAAGTTTAATGAGACCAAAGACATGATACTGTGGCCCTCCATGTATATGGGGTTTGGCAACAATATTTTCACCTATTTGCAAGATTTTTTTCGGGGCTTGGCAACCTTTCCCCTCAATAGTCACAAACACCACCGCTTATTCAACTTTTTCCGCCCCATATAGATATTGGGAATCTCAATTATTTTTGGATTTTCATTCTACGCGGTCGGGCTCTGTCCCTTCCCTATACCCCACGAATAGCGGGGGTTAACTGTATTTTAAGAAAAAAGATGTCATCTTCTGAGAACATGGTTGGGAAAACTATGACAAAAATATTGGAACATTACAAGGATCAAATTCCGGTTACGAGAACAAAGTCATCAAGCGAAACAGCGAGAAGAAATATTTTAAGACCAAAAAAAAAAAAAAAAAAAGCCATAACACCAGTCAACTAAAAATGCAACATGACAAGATTTAAAGTTTTAAAATGAGGAAAATAAAGCGGCAACATAAGAAAAACGAAGCTGGAATAAAGTTGCAATATTGCCCGAGAGGGGAAAAAAAAAAATCCATCACGTTCAAAAAATACAAACTAGCCATGTACCTTTTCGTTTGAAGTACTTAATGACCGACTTCAGCGAGGTCCCAATGAACACCATGACTCCGCAACTGGGATAAAATCCAAGGCAATGAGAAAAGACGCGAGCTCAGCGCTCACATTATCGCTCGGTGCGAGCGTCCACTATGCTGGCAATCAGACTCCAACCCTCCATCTCACTCTCGATTGCTCCCTCCCTCTGTCTCTCACCCCCCCCCGCCCCTTGCACCCCCATCATCACTCTAGCACCAACAAACAAACACACTCACACGCACACACACACACACACACACACACACACACACACACACACACACACACAGTAGTAGGAGGGGCGTGGCCCGGCCCCTCTTGTTCTGCAAATGTATTTTGGTTACCAAGGAGTCCGAGCAGCAACTCCCTCCATTCTCGTTTCGTCCACTTGTCCTATTTGAGCCATTTCATTTAACGCACTCAAAATAACCTGGCAGCCACACCAAATGGAAAACCGTTATTATTCTTCTTGTCAATGTGAATATGATGACGACGATGATGATTTAGCAATTGTCCCTGAGAGCCTGCCAGGTAAGTCTTAAAAAAAAAAAAACACCTCAAAGGAAAAGTTGCTACAATAATAATCGCTCAAATGTATTTATAGAGCACTTGAAAACCACCACCGCTGTGGAATATGGAAAAAGAAATTATTCGTACAACAACAAAAAATATAAAACAACACAATAATGATGGCAGTAGAAAGCACAAAAATGGTCACTTCAAGTCAAAATTGACATTGCTTCTTGTGACTTTTTTGTGGGTCGACTCATGATAGACGTGCCTCCCAAATTTCACGTTGCTTCGTGAAACTGGTTTTGGGGGCAGAATCGATGGAAAAATTCATAAAATGACACTGAAATGGTCACTTTAAACCAACCTTGGGTTCTTGAGTGAGAATTTTGTGTATCTACTCATGATTGACATGCCAACCGAATTCATGCTGCTCAGTGAAACGGGCTGAATTTTTGACTCAAAAGCTGCCAAAATAAAAGTAAAATGATCGCTTCAAAAATTGGTTTCTTTGGTTCTTGAGAATTTTTTTGTGGGTCTACTCATAATAGACATGCCAACCAAATTTCACATTGCTTTGTGAAATATTGTAAAATAACAGCAAATTGTCTGCTTCAAACTAAAATGGCAAACTTGCTGTGTCTTTGTGGGCATGGGGTTTTTTGGGGGGAGTTGTACTCATGATAAACATGCCTACCAAATTTCATGTTGCTGGTTAAACTGGGACTGAGTTTTCCAAAAATTGTAGGGGCGGCAAACAAGCAGCAAAGCTCTCAAAATATTGACTTACCTATTTGGCGTAAGAATAGTATTTCATGCTCGCCACTTGTTTGTGGGAGCCACATGAATCTAGATCACATGCAAGCTTCCTATTGTGAAAAAAACTCCGCAGCCCCTCCTTCTGCCAGCGTATTTCTTTTCAACTCCAATGGTAGGAGACTGTTGTCTGGCGGGTGTAGGAGGGGGAGCGGTTGGGGGAGGGCTAGGCTCGCTTAACAAGAGCTTGAATGGGTCTGCAAATGATCCTTGAAGTTGTGGCCCTCACTCCCCCTACCTCTACCTTTGAACATGTCATCCTTTCAGCGCACAGAACACTTTTTTTTTTGTACGACTTAGAGAGCATTTTGTTGACTAGAATTCGATTAACTCTCAACTAGGTTTGGTTGACACCAGCATTTTCTTCAGACCGATATTAGTAAAAATCAGCATCAACTGTCGCAGTGGAACTCCAACTAGTGGCAAGGAGGATTTACTCAAGGTCAGATTTTCTTCTGGGGAGGCTTAACTATCGGTGGCTGGTATCGGCAGAATTCGCAAGTACCCAATATTTAACAACATGATCGTATCGGCCCAATACCGATACCTGGTATCGTTAATCGCTGATTCCTAATTTCAACACACATGCTTTAAAATCAATAGTTACCGCACCATGTTTTCAACGGCGCTGACCGACTGTCTGAAAATGACGGAATTTGGCTAGCGGGAGGGATGAACGCTATGTTAAACTGTTAACGCTACTGGCTAGCGGGCGCTGGACTTCAACGCTCTACCGTGGCAATATCTTTTTGCTTTGAGCAAAGACCGACTGCACATGTCAAACCGATAACAAAAGTGTGTCACTGTTGTTGCCTGTGCCCTAAACCGGAAGTTTCATCGCCATATGAGACGCTGGAGAGAAATGAATCATTTACTTGTTGCTAAAGGTTTGAAGAAAACACTATTTGTTTTTATCCCAGTATTTGCAATTAGGGAATAATTCTTTGAATAACCTAAACTAATCAGTCTAGGATTGGAATGACACTGATAGTTTATTTAGCAATAAATCCATATATTAAGTCAGGCCTTCCATGCAGAGGTACAACAAATCCTGTGGTGTGCGTGTTGGTTGGCTGGCTTGCGCATGGCACGTGTACAGTATTAGGATCAGTCATTAGAGAGCCTATTGTTCACTCTCTCACTTGCACGCACAAGCACACACACTCATACACAAAGACACAGACAGCTCAACCACTTCACGCATTGAATAATAGCCTGTAATGTAGGGCACCTCCAGGATTATACACATATACCCGTTCATCCGACACCTCAAAGGTTTGTCAGTGTCTCATCTGCTCATGCAAATCACATGTTTACATATTATTGGGTTATTAGCCCAAGTATTGTCCATTTTTAAGGTTTCGTGAAGTCCGACAATGTGGAATTCTAGCAAAAGCTTTGGCGGGTGAAAAGGTTTTTGCAGGTGCATAATATATCGGGATGTTCAAATGAAATATAGTTGACCTTTTTCAGGTTCTAATGAAGACATTTGAAACCACTTACTGTTCACCAGATATAATATGAAGAGTAAGCAAAATGGTGTCAAGATACTTCGTCGCTCACAATGTTAACATATTTGAAGATTTGTTTTTCAAGAATAACTTTTTTTTTTAATTGTTGCATATTTTGATGCATTTTTATGCTTTAGAAAACATTTATGTCTGAATTTTGAGGGGGCTTGGGACAGATTAGGGCATTTACATGGAAAACGCGTCTCTACTTACAAAATTTTCTAGTTAAGACATTTTTTCCAGAACCAATTAATTTTCTAAGTAGAGGTACCAGTGTACTGCTATTATTTCAATGCCACATGTCTTCAGTAAGCTGCAGTAATAGTAATTTGTCACATACAAGAAAGACTATATGCCTGTGAGTATTGTGATATGATCTAACCGCCCAATAAATGCTACTTGTTAGCCTGTCTTTTACATTACCCTTTTTGGATTTGCATTCAGCGAGCCTATTCATGACAAAATGTTTTGTCTGACAAACTGCTGCTTATTGGGATGTGAAGTGAGTTGAGTTCAGCATAAATTATTGATCATCATCATCATCATCATCACCATTGGAACGGTCGCACACCGGCCCGCGGCGCGACATCATCGTTTTGCCTTGAGGTGAAACAACAGCAGAAGGATGGAGAGGCGACATGAATTCTTGAAGAGGTTTTACAGCGCTTGTACGCTGTGACGATGATGACTTTAAGGTGACTGAATTTGTATCGAGTGGCCAGATCAATCCGCAAAGTGTCACCGGACTGGCTTTGATTTTTCTAATTGGATTGAAGCGGACAGAGCTAAACGGAGCCCCTAAAAACCTCTCAAGTGAAGCTGATCCGCAAATGTTAAAGCATCCCCTGTTTTTCCTTCCACCAAATAGTTCTTCTTTCTCAGACATTAGGTGCATTGGATGTATTGATTTTCTGCTCTCCGATGACCCCCTGACGTCTGTGTTTTCGTTTTATTTGTGGACTGTCTGGTTACGGCACTTTCCCAGTCTGAAGGGTGCAGATAAGTTGGAGCTGGAAAGCAGCAGGTACTTTGTCAGGCACACAACATTTTCAAATAACTTTACATAGAATCTGTTGAAAAAGTGTGACTTAATCAGTATGGCTTCTTCCCATATTCCAAAAACAGGCGTGTTATGATCACCGAAGACTTAAAATTGTCCTTAGGTGTGATCACTGTCAAAAATTGACTTTTTTTAATGTTTTGCAAATAAAGTGTTTCTAGAGTCTGGAGTGACAGCAATTTGAACGTGGTCATGTCCCACAAAGACACTCGCCTATTCACAACACCCGAGCGTCACCTGTAACTACTGTATCCAAGTACGAATTGAAGCCCTTTTCTGTGACAATCCTTTTATTATTTAGGAGGGGCACCAGTGACTCACCAATCCCTCCCCTGACCATCTTCTTTGGCTACAGGATGAATGAAAGCGAAGCCTTGGGAGGGGGGGGGGGGCATGAGAAACGTGATAGCTTTGGTCTCGCATGATGAAGTAGAGCCTGTTGCTGGGTGAACTGAAGCCGATTGCTTGTGAATCAGCTTTTAAAAGCAATCGTAGCCCCAGCATGAATATAACAACAGTAGTGATGCGCAACGTCAGCAAACGTCAAAGTTGACCCAAGTCTTGAAGAAACAGCCACTCTCACCCAAGCACAACAGACACACAGAAGGCCAACAAGTGACGGCGGGCGAGGCTGAGTCAACAATCCGTAACGTCGCTGTTAATGATTCTAACATAAGGGTTAAGTTCCCGGTCAGCCATTGCAAATTCACAGCCCTACACCCCTTCGCTTTCCCATCCACCATCCTCCTCCTCTGACCTTTTTCTGACACCCAAAAGCTCTCCTGCTGTGCGTGTGGTCAGACCTTGTGTCTGTAACACGGCGTTGGTGTCTAGTGAGCGGCGAGCATTGGTGCCGTTCTGTCAGCGGAGCCTTCCAACTCTGCGTGGGTGTCATACACAAGCGCACATGGACCATTTTCACGTCTCGAGGTGCCGCTCCAGCTGGCAAAATCAACCCCCCCCTCCCCCACACCTCACGGGATGAGGGACAATGCGGCAGATTGTATCGTGAGCAAAGGGAAAAAAAAAAAAAAAAAAATAGCGGCAAAATTGTCACTTTGATGTGGAGGAAGCCATTTTTGCCGAGCAGCTATGCGAGGCAGAGCAGAAACAAAGAGATAAAGGTTTAAAAGCAAGAGAAGTGCGGGGAAGAAACGATGCAGGACAGGTGGGAGACAGGTAGATGGGAGCGTCAATACACACGACAAGGTGAGGCGCCATCAAGACAGACATCCCCACCAGGACTCTCAAAGGTGCAGAGGAGTTGGCGGTCACGCCTCATTGTCATTGCCCTGCTATCAAGGGAGCCGCTTTGAAATTGAAGCTTCATGGCAGTCAGCCCTCCTGTCATGTTTGTTTCATAGGCCAAAAATGTTCATGGGACCTGCTACAAGGCTAACCACCCAAAAAAATGCCCGACTGTGTTATGCTGCCGCCCTGGTGGCCATTTGACGTACAACAGAAGGTGCCCCAATGGATGTCAACAAGTGTTTTGGTTACAAACGTTTACTGTGATCGTGTATTTAGTACTGCATTAGCGAAGGGTAGTGGTAAACTACAGCACGTTTTGTCTGATGTAAAAATTTGGGTCACCGTCGGGGAACCCTTGTACAGCAAATGTTCAAAAGCAACTCAGACTGTCTGGAAGGTGCGTTAGCGCCAAATGCTCGCTCACCAAGGCAACTTTTACAACTTGGTCTCCATTAAAGCTGTCAACAGCTGTTGACAGTGCACGTTTTATGAGCGGCCTCATTTGTTTGTCTCGTCTCTTGGTGCTTACCGAGCTTTGTGTGCAGATTGGATTGGTCGCTAGCCGCCCGTTGCCGCCCCTGGCAACGCTGTTTTAAATCCTAAACCGAGACACCCCAGACAACATTCATGCATGCTGCCCTGTTGTGTTGATGGAATCAGGAGACCGAAGTAAAGTTTGAGCTTCAAACTAGGGATGTTCATCAACACTTTTTTTAGACCAATACCAGTACATCCATTGATTCTCTGACTACTCGCCGATACTGTGTACCGATACCTGTAGTACTTTTAACGTATAAAAAAATCATTGAATTTCTTTCTTTCTGACCCAGATGACAAAATAACTTATTGAGATTATTGAGAATATTTATTGAGATTATTTTTGCTTTAAGTATCGGTGGCTGGTATCGGCAAAAAAAAAAAAAAAGTTAATTATAACATCCACAATTGAATAAAGATGGCGTCAGAGCCTTGCATGAGGTCATTTCCATGCAGCCGAGCTGTCTGTAACAATATTGACTCAAAGACCTTCTTACA
Organism: Hippocampus comes; assembly: GCF_001891065.2. Taxonomy (NCBI): domain Eukaryota; kingdom Metazoa; phylum Chordata; class Actinopteri; order Syngnathiformes; family Syngnathidae; genus Hippocampus; species Hippocampus comes. The sequence goes on from NW_017805409.1 coordinate 886,796, forward strand.
TCCGGACATCGATATCCACTTAGGGCGATGGTCAGAGTGTGCGCGTCACTGATACAGGTTTATTGATGATCGTAAAGTGGGCCACCACTCTACCTTCTTGTGCATGTGGACTTACACTTTATCAGAGGTGGGACTCGGGCACGTCACGATTCGATTGCGATTACGAGACAGGGGCTACGATTCGATTAGAAAACAATTCTTGATGAATCTTTAATTTATCGATATCGATGCACTTTTTCACAACACACTTTTTTTTTTGTTTCCCTGAGTTAGGATTCACTTGCGATTTTTAAAAACAATTTACAACAAGAAACGAGATGAATTCATGTCCATTGTATTTTATTCAAATGACGGAAATGCATGCAAGTTACAAGTGTGGAAAGTTACAAAATTTGCGCACATTTAAATCATCGAAACGTGGACGTTAGTGAAGCGATTCAGATTTGTCCACGTCTGAATCGCGATGCATCAAAGAATCGGAGAAAGAAAAAAAACCATACACGTTACTGTTCCCGGGTGGGGGTGCGCCTGCAGCTGTTTCTCCAGGAACAACTGAGTTAATCACGCACAACACTCTCGCTCTTTAGGTGAAAGCAAACGCCTCAACACGCAGCCATATACATCCCGACCTACATCGGCTCCTCTCTCTTTTGTTTGTGCGCGTACCTAATTTGACGAATACAAATATATATGCGTATATTGTATCATGCCATGAACCAGGAGTGCGACACGACACAGTTAACTGAACAAGCTGATGAAATTGTTTTTAATGGACTAAATGAAAATAATGAGCATGCATCCCCTTTTTAACTGCAAATCATTGAAATGAGAATTTGACTTTGACATATGTAGGCGAAAAATTTAGCATCGCCCATCTCGTTGAGGATCCCTGCTTGTGACTGGGGATCAGTGAGGGGAATTAGCAAAGAGAGTGGTTTTGGTACTAGTTCCCAAACCCGAGTAGGCGTTTAAGTACGAGCAGTAGACTTCACATAAAACTAAAATTAGCCGACTTCCTGTTTTTGTGAGCGAGGCTTTTCTGAGCGTCCTGCTATGATCGACGTGTCCACCCAATTTTAGCAAATTTTTTACAACTTTCCAAGGGGACGCGACTGAGCCTCTTTCGACGGAAGTCCAATGACACACTGCGCTAATTTAGGTTAAGTGCCTCAAGAAGCTCAAGGGCACGTAGCAACAAGCCACCTGGGGCTAGCCTCCATCAGAGTGAAGTATTCATCAATAGGAAGTGGGTTAAAGCCCGATGCAACAACAATGTGCGTGTACGTGCATTCATCTGCACTTGCTCCAATCTGACAAGCTAATTGACATTGTAGCATTTGGCCTACTTTCTTCCATGACACCTCATTTCTCAGTGGGTCATTCCCACAAATGGGGGTTCGGAGGCTGCAATACTGTACCACCCAATCGGTAATTCACATGACTAATTGAGCCAACCGCGGCGAATTCAGAGGAAGTGGGCTAGACTAGCAGGCTCGGGGGCGCTGGTTCAGACGCAAGTTCTGGTGGACGCCATCGATCGGTGTGATCAGTCCACAACGCATGACCGCATGTGTCTTTGTTCATTTGCTTTGCTTGCACAACCTGATTCTGAGCATCCTTTACAGAGATTCCACTAAATCGGTGCATCAGAGCTGCTGGAAAATTGATCTGTTCTCGACTTTTACACAAAATTCAGCAAAGACGTAATGTGTAAGCGAGCTGATTGGCTTGATGTTACCAGACTGATGTCCAAAATCTCTCTCCACTATCATTTCAAAGTATATGTGATATGATACTGTCGTGCGATATATCCCCCTTCGATAGTTGCGGGGAGTTAAACATGTCTCGGGACAGGCTTTGCGTTCTTGGCTGTGGAACGTGATCCATAAAACACAGCAGCCATTGAGTCTAGTGTGTTGGCCATAATATCAAATACAAACACAGATGTGTGGACAAAGCTGCACATGCATGCAGTCAAAGAAGAGGGTTCGTGCTAATCCTGCTCTGAAACCTTGCCTGGGGAAAACGAGGAGAGCCCCCCAAATCCACTTAAGCCCCTCCTTCCGTCCTCAGCTTCATTCTTTCATAAATCACCACTCCTTCCCTGTGCCTGTCCATCTCCGCATCTCCTCCCTTTCTATCGCGCAAGGCAATAACGGAGATATTATTAATGAGTCTCCAGGGAGACACGCAGAGAAAATTTAAGGCCTGAAATTCCAAAATGAAATTCCCGGTGACACTTGGTGTGTGCTTTGCCATCTGATGCTAATGAGCATAATCCCATCAGCATGTCAATAAATTGTGACACCAAGATTTACTTTGTGCCAGTTTTACAATTAAAGCGAGAAACAAGGGCAGCTGTCGCCTGCCTGTGTTGTACCACCACCTTGTGGTGAAAATGAGCAGACGCTGACATCAAGTCAAACACGGCAGGGGCAACAACCTCAGTTTCTTGTAGTCTAAAAGACGTTTTACCCTGTCCTGTTTTCTACTGGCAAAGAAGCCAATGAATAAAAAACGGTGCCATAGAGAAGATGACTCATCAATGACAGAAATGGTGGAGGGCCTTCTTGAAATCATTTTCCACCCGCTTGCTTGTTCCTTTTCTAAGCACTCTCTACGGGGGGAACATGAGCTGTCAGGAGCTCCCCCTGCTCCCCCCTCTTTTTTTTTTTAATTTAAGCCTTTGCTTGGCTGTCTTAAGCATCCTTGAGGAGTACTCGGTCTAAGCGAAGGCAGGATGGCGGGAGGCCGAGTCTGGGGGCACAAGGTGGGCCGAGAGTTTTTGATGAGCTCTCTCTGATGAATGACAATCCAGTTGCACAACTTCACTTTATTTTTAATGTTGGTGATCACGCAATGAGATGTTTGTCACAGAGATTACTTTCCGAATGAAGTTTCGGATTGTAACATAGATTCAAGACTTGCAATCATATTTGTATTCAAGGCTTGACACATTTCGTCGCCGTCAAGTACAGACTTCTGTCTAAATACGGTCCGTTTGACATCCCCACAAAATGATACTATTGGTCTGTCGCTGACATCGTCTGTTATTTTTAAACATAATTAACACATTCTGAGTGTTGAAAATAACTAAACACCGAATCCACTTTCTGAAATCACTCCACGGCTGCCGTGCAGTATTTTGTCTCCTCAAGATTCAAAGACTGGAAAATAATTGTGATATGTCAGAATGAGCCTGGTTGGATGAAAATGGATCAGAATAATGCTTCGGTGCAAAAGGAACTAGTCAGCCATGAAGCAAAGTGTGAGCAGATTTGTTTTTGTTTTAATTTCATGCTAGCTTCTGTGCGTGTGTGCTGAGCAATTCTATTCCCAGCTACGTTATTCACTTTCATTGTCCTAAATCATGGTTATTATCCTTCTTTTGAGGTGTTTGACTCAATTAGGCATATAGCTGTCAATGAGGATTCGAGACCTGCAAAAAAACAAGTCGGACAACACATGAGCTGTAGCAAAGAGAAGTGATAACCATGAATGCGAGAAGACGGGAAGCACAGCAGCTTGAGAAAAACAACGCTATTAACGTTATTGGTCATGTACGGTGACCCTTGCAGAGATATTTTTCAGACCCACCAGCAATACATGCATAAAAAGATGAATAAACATTGACTATTTTTAAACCAGAATGTTCAGATGAACCTCAGAATTTCATCCAACAAAATGATGCAATCATGCTAACATACGGTGCGAAAACCCAGAGACCAGCTCAAGAAATGAGTGTAGATGCGACAGTAAACCTAAACCATCAAACAACTGCTACTTCAACACATACACACATTTAGAATCGCTTAAAAATCGTTGACACAGGCAGGATTAGCTGTAGCCACAACCCAGACAAACTTCTCCAACTTGATATTTCTCCAAGGGCTTCACAACAGCAGCAACTGCTACATAATAGCACATCGAGCAGAGGGGTGGGCAACCTGCAAAATTTTCAGCCCCAAATCTCAAACCTCACAGGAACTATAGAAAACCCACCAAAACGAGATTACTGCCCAATATGCGTCAAGGGCGCCTTGATTCGGTTTAGTGTGATGGAGCATTTGTGCCGGTTTAGTCGCTAACCATTCATTAAGCTTCTAACAAGATCAGAGAGGTGCCCCCGTGCCTGTCTGTTAGTGGCGCAGCTTGCAATTAAGCATCAAAAACCGTTTGCCTCCTTGATGCGCTGCCCAAACGCACTTAGCGGTGCAGAGCGTTCAGACACGCACGGGACGCTCTTGCATTGTCTTCGTTGAATAAAAAAAAGGTGAGTTGAAGAAGGGAAATCAGAATAATGCAGACCCCGTTGCTTAAACAGAACTCACCATTTTACAGTTGAATGATTCTCACTTCACCACCCAGCCCCCTCCCCAATCCCCATTCTGCAAACTGAATGTGGAATTTCCTCATTATGCTGTGTGTCATGCACCCTTCCCCATTGTTCCTGCAACCGACTATTGGGGGGGGGCCTACTTATTTTTAGTGAGTCACTGTTGGAAGGCAGCTAAATAATTACACTGTGTGTGCGTTATTTGAAATCCCTGACTAAGTGTTTTTGAGGAATGGGATAAGAAAGTTCCAAGCGAAGCGCTTCTTTTTTTTTTTCTTTGGTTTGTGTCACAAGACAAAGAACTTTTGTTGTGGACTGTCCTTCCAATTGCAAATGAAGGATTAGGTTAAGTTCCTGGACTAGTTAAGAAAATCCCGCCGAGAAAGACGGGAGGGGTGGAAAGACACCCTATGAGGGTTCGAGAGCATCATTCACAGAGATCCGACTGTGAAAAAAAATGTTAAATGTTAAAATGTTAAAAAAAATAATATAAGATAGGTGATCCTCTACAAAGAACCCAGTAAATTTCGGACATGGCATTCATCGGCGCTATGGGTGACCAAATTTTGTATTATTTCTCGTAAAGGACCAAAACACAACTCCGACCCCCCACAATTCTATTCCTCCATTTGATTTGGAGCGCATCTTATCCATTTCATTTGCTCTCATCTAGTTACTTGGTGGGGTCTCTCAGGTGCTCTACCCTTGGGAGCTATTGGTAGTGATTGGTCGATAGCTCAAGCTGGCATCCCACTAAAGGATTAAGAGGAAGGGGGGGGGGGTGATCCAACACCTGCTCCACCCTTTAAACTGACTGCCAGAGTTTATATCGACCGTAGCAGAACTATAAGAGTTGTGTGTTAAATAAAAGGACATCAGGAGCAAAACTCTTATGTTTTTGTCTGCGGAAATCCAGCTGTTCAGCGGTGCATGAGCACAAAGTAACTGTGACGCCTGATTCCACCTAAAGAGCTGGGACAATACTGTCCCTCGTGGTGGCGGCATCTTGGGCTGTCACTACACGTTAGCCAAAGCGGGCATGAGGATGTGGCGTACCCGCCTGCGAGCGTTCCGTCATGCTAAGTGCACAGGAAGAAAGAATTCTCTTTTTTAGACGTTACCAAGTACTCTTCGGTGAAAGGAGGGGTAAAGTGAAATGTCAGTGAAAAGGAGAAGTTGCAGTTGCAAAAAGTGGGGTGCATGATAGCTCCTTAATGGAGTTGCGGAGGTGAAAGTGGGGCACCTTCGTGACCCTGATCAGTCACCCCTCAACCTCCTTTCAGACCAGATCCATCACCTCCAGCTGTAGGCTTTTGTCTCTGGTTCCCAAGAGGTGGCCCCTCTGGAGAGCATCCCGGGATATGGCTTGATTGAAGTATTATGCGCATACAGTACCTTACAGTGTCCATAAAAACACAATCACAGCAAACCCTGACATTCAATATTATGTTAAATTACAGTATAGATTCGGTTTGAGCACCAGTTCGCGCAGGATCATGATATTTTGTTCTTAAGGACTGACGCTAACAATGCCGCACCAAAGACCATTGGTGTCAGAGGTCACAAAGCCAATCTCAATTGACGCCACTCAACACACTGCATGAAACAGAAGGCATGGATCATCAGGCAACCGGGGGGGATGGAAATCACCTAATGGGAAGAGACAAACGCTTGGGGAAGAGATCAAGTCACTTTGGGACCGGGACACACCGTTTGATTAATACAAAAACAACACCTCAGGTGACTAAAGTACAACCAGCCAGGACAAATACTACAATCATTCCTGTAGTAAATACCAAGGTCAGGCTAACAAAAACTGCCACCTGGGAAACCCGGCCACAGGAACGCTACAATAATCAAGTCTTCCAGGTTAAACGTCAACTGTGCCTACCGTCAAAAGTCTGACGGTATAAACTATTACTCGATTATTCCTGTAATCAACGCGAATGTTAGGCTACTAGAAACCACTACCTAGGAAATACCATCTTGAAGATGTTTCAAAGAACTATGGTCTATAACCTAGGTTAAATGTCTACTGGAAGGAACTAATGTCAAAGGTCTGGACGATAAGAACACACAGTAGCTATACTCAATAATTCCTGTAGTAAACACAAATAGGCTACTAACGACTGTTATCCGGGGTAATCCGATCTCAAACATCCTCGAAAAATGTCTCCTGGGACGAGCATCAAAAGTCTGGACGATAAAGATGCACAGTATCCAAACTCAACAACTTTGCTTCTTGGGACTGTACCTTTCTCATTATGGAAGGTTTGAGTCTTCCCTGACGGGCTTTTAACAAGAGGTCCAAGCAGAGGTTTGGGTGTCCAGAGAGAGTCCGGTTTTTGGTGGACTTTAGACACGGACAGCAGACCTTTGCGTAGGCAGCCCTCATTGCTGGGTGTCCGGGCGCTGGGGGAGGCCTCCGACTGGAGGCGATTCCCCATCTTGTTGGCGGGCTGGAAGGAGAACGGCGCTTGCCTTTCGCCAGGGCGGTCCTCATAGCAGGCCCTGTGCCAGCAGCTGACCACCGGCGCCGAAGAGAGGCAGTGCACATATGTGATCATCCCCAGCTAAGACCTTAACACCAAGCAGTCGCCCACCTCCCTTGGGCTATGCAGACCCCACAACTCCTCCCTCTCTCTCTCTCCTCAATCTGGAGCCTCCACTTGAGGTGGTGGCTGGTAGTTTTGGTAACCCGCCGGGGACCGCAATGCCCACCCCCCCCAACTTGGACTCCTCCTCCCTCCTCCTACAGTTTTTGTCCTTCCGTTCCCTCTCTCAGGGGATTCTATTGATTTGCATTGATTTACTTGACAAAGGAAGCCTGTGTGCAAGGTTATCTTACAAAACTGAACTTCCACAACAAATGTTCACCACAACTATTTTAGAACTAGGCTATCAGAAAGTCCTGGCATGCTCTTGACATCTTGGACTTGCAAAAATGACCACAAAAATCCTGATATCAAAAAGGTCCAAAAATGAGGTTGAGAACAAAACAATTACTCCGTGTTTTAACTCACTTGGACGCATCATGCAACGCATCAATTGATTTAAACTGATGTTCAGAAGTCCAGAGAGCCATGCATCAGTTTGAAGTTGGAAGCAAGTCAGCAGTTCTCTGCGTCTGGCAATTTAAGAAGGAACTTCGTCATAGTCCAGAACCTTACACCCCCACCCCGCCTCTCCCCAATTCCTCTTGATTCTCAACCCTGCTCATCTAATCTGTAAACCCAGATTATCCAGCCTCGTCTCCACTAGAACGCACTCAACACAGATGGACACCATACTGGTGGTAATTAGCTACTGCCTCAAAACTGGGTTGCCATTTGTCAGATGGCACATGAATGATGCAAACCCCTGTGTCATGGAACTTCAAACGCCTGCATGTGAATCGCTGTTGTAACTCAATACACACACACACACACACACAGATGATGTCACATACAAAATAAGGGCACAAAGGTGCGCACAACAACCTGGTATGGCAAAAGTTAACAAGTGTGCATGGGTAACTGTAGCCATGTGAGTCACAGATGGGTGGTGTAAATTAATACCTGACACCTGAACACGGACAGATGCACGCACAGCGGATTAAAACCAGAATAGATCACCATCAGACCGTGACTGGTGCTGGCATCAAGCGTGATAGGTGAGGATGAGGGCAGCTGGTTAGTGGGGCGTAATGCTGGAATTACAAGGCAGCACTCGGGGTGGGGGGGAAAAGTCTCCCTCTAGTGGTGGTCGCAAATCATAAATCCAAAAGTAAATCATTGAAATGAAGCATCTTCGGCCATTTCTCATAGAAGTCGGCATAGGCCTGATTGTTGGCTGTGTCTGAAGGATAATCCTGAGCGAGTATCCTGTGGTGCGGGATGTGTTCTTGGGCCGACAACTGTAAATGTGAAACCAATTCAATAATTGCTAGGGCAAATCCTTATGTGTTGGCTGAGCAATGGATTCCATGATTGGGATGTGAAAGGGACCGCAAGCCAATTGTTGCCTGACATAAATAGGGAGCCGCTGGTTACCATCATTCGCCAGAGAGAGAAAAATTTGTAACCAACGAGATAAGCTAGGTCTTTTTTCCTTCCTTCCTATACTTCCAACTTGTTTTTCTTCTTTATCTATTCAAGCGGTCTGGATGTCCTGTGGCACCACTCTGCCTCTCGCAGCTCAGTTATGTTACTACAACAGAGAAGTGCAGACTTGGTCATCTCAAGTGTTTTTTGCCCGAATAGCATTTCAAGGGGCATTTGCAGGTATAAGAAAGCCATTCATAAGACTTTTTAAGACCTAAACGTGAACCCTATTTTACACATCCTCTCTGTGTGTCCACGTTTGGCTGCCATTCAGCCAAAGCCTCAACAGCGGATCGCCAGCGCCCTGAAGGAGCCATTAACGATGGTTATCATTTCCACAGTGTCGGGTCGGCCAAAACCACCGCATGTACGCGTGCAAATACAAACCATAATGGGCAAACCACAGTCTACAAATGCGTACACCTCAAGGGTCATCCAGTGCAACGCTATTAGAGCCGTGCGAGCGCTGACGCCGGACGAAAAATGTCAAAACGCATATTTGTGGCAAGTGAGTGTCCACATGTTTCGAGTGTAAAGTGTTGGGGGGGCGGGGGGGTTGAGAGGGAGGACTAGAACGGAAGGGCTTTGGTCAATGAGGGACAATGGTAACCATGGCTGCACATGAATCCCAATGGAGCACCTGCATGCTGGGTTTTAGTCGTGCACTCACCCGCAGGGAGATGACCACTGTTTTGCCTAAAACTTAACCCTAGTGAAAACTTCAAATGCGGCGCAATGTTACCTCCAGATCGATCCTTTATATACAACGGTGGTTGTTTTAAAGTGCTCTATAAATACAGTTGAGTTGAGTTGAGAACCTGCTTTTGTTCCTTCCTTCCTTCTTTGTCTTTCTTCCTTCCTTCCGTCCCTCATGCCTTCCTTTGTTCCCAACTTCCTTCCTGCATCCTTCCCTCAGATCCGCATTTTTAAATTTATATCCTTCCTTCCTTCCTTCCTTTGGTTGAATCAACTTTTCTGCCATCCTTTCTCCAGTCCGTCTTTTAATCACACCTGTTTTTTTATTCACGCATCCTGACATGAGTTCAACTTGCTTTTGTGCATCCCTTACCCCCTTACTGCTTTAATTATTATTCACAAAATCTGGAGAAAAAAAAGGATGTTACTTTAAAAAGTGTAAAACAACTTTTGCAATAGGCTACCTTTGTTATTGTAGTTTGGTGATGGACGTGCACCTTGTTCCTACAGTAGATTTGTTGAAATCCTCCATGCTGCGGATATACCGTGAAAAAGTGTGTGACACGCAATAGCAGTGTCGTGGATAAATATAGGATAAGACATATGGAGAGCTATGAAGGTCATTGCCCTGTGAGCCCAAACTAACGTGACCCATCGCTGCCTTTCCGAAAGCGTGTGTGGAAAATAAATGCACATGCGCACACATGACAAGGATTCAAGTCACATGTGCTCTAAAACTGCTCTAATATTAACTCTACGTCACCTTTCAAGCAGCAAGTGTCCGCAAAGTGCAAATAGATTTTAAAGATGACCTGACACATTCCAGCATATCTCGATTGGCATCTCCTGGATGTTCACACGCACTGAAAAATGCCAGCCGATTAAAGGACAGCTAGATAGGCTTTTCGCAAAATGTGGTGCGCACCCCCTTGGGGTATATATATTTTGATTCTGTTTACATGATTTGACAATGATAGTTCGGTGGTGCGTGTGCACTGGAGTCGAGGTTTGCTACATATGTCTGAATGCTGATCCAAACAGAGTTGGCGCACCGCGTTCCCAAGTGTTTAAAAAGCTGTACACACCTTTTCACATCCATTTTGCGTAAACCCTTGCTGAAATTTTTTGAAGCCATACAGCCCCTTCAACATCCCAACAGAATCACCGCACCCCCTGGCATAAAAAACGTAAAGCAGCAATTACCAAACGTTCAAAGAACTCACTCTTTTTAACATTCCCACATACTTTGCGCACTCCTTGGCTGAAAAACTGTGGGGAATACTAAGTTCGAGTAGCCCCTCTTGAACTGTTAAAGCCATGCACCCACTTCAACGTCCTAGTAGAGGTGGCGCACCCTCTATTCAGCCTGTTGAAAGCACCCAGTTCGCCAAAATTTGGGGAATCCCTCAGTTAGAGCGGAGTTGTTCCCCTAATGGGGAAGTTGATGAATTACACTCTGATCCTCATATCCTGTCCATTTGTCAAAATGCAAGGAACATGTGGCCCTTTTGACAGATACTTCAGCTTTTTGGCCCGATAACACACCGGATAATATCTCACGATCGGTAATGGCAATGAAAGAGCTGGCATCAACAGAATTATGTTCTAGCCACGAGTGACCTTAACAAACCTTACGGCAATAGAATCATTATCTTGGATGAGACTCCACATCTCAAGTCTGATCACGTTCCAACTTGGGAGCTTTAAGGGGAAGCAGTTCCTTATGTAACGTCCCAAAAAGCTGGTGTCAACAAGCGTAAAGAAGCTTAGGCCAAAACTCAAGGCTGCCGTGGGGATATGTGGTCAGCTGGCTGCTGAAGAACATGGACCAGGGCTGCATGAGGGCTTGGGTTGCTTGCTTTTAATCGTAACATGGACAAGCAATCTGCATCTCTGGCAACCACAACAGGGACAGGATCTGGGTCAGTTCGTGTTGGCAACACGACATTTAAAACTGTGACCGGTCAAAGATGGGGATTTGACAAAATTATGGGACTTTTTACATTCTTTACGTTCTTTCTAAGTATGTTAATAATACTTCAAACGTTTTTCAACAGATAACACAACAGGACGATCGGGCATTTATTCTTTATCCTCAGTGAAGAGACTAAAATGACTGCATCTTACAGAGAAGTGAATTGTGCCAAGTCCATCCAAATGTCTGTATTTATTCGACATGACATACCCTACATGACACATGATTTTGACGCGAAAAAATGTGTTGGACAACCAGTGTGACATACTTCTCTGAATGACTCAATTTGGTTTCATCTTTTTTGAGCCATGTAGTTGGCCTGCCTTATTGGTTACTTGGTGCGGAAACTCCAAGTGTCAATTGTGTCTTATTGCATCCAGCTGAGGGATTGGGACTTTTTTTTTTTTTTTTTTAACAACCCCAAACAGTCAAAAATGTTTAATGTCTCCTGGAAACCGGAGACAAGAGAATTAGTTCCATAAGGATGACATCTTCTAGCACAGCAACCCAGTTTGCCTTTTTTTACTTAGTCTTACTCAAGCAATTATTTGGAGGACTACTGTTTTACTTGAGTCATATTATTTTGAAGTAACAGTACTCTGACTTGAGTACAATTTGTGGTTATTCCACCCGCGTCTGGTTATAACCACTGGGTGAAAGCATAGCTATGATGTGGCGTGTCGTGAAGACCAGTTTGACACTTGGTAGAAATCCGCTGCAAACTAGGGGAAATATTAAAAATCTCTATCCAACGCCATGATGTCACATGCATTCTTGAGAGGTGATGAAGGAGGTTGGAGAAGCCAAAAGTGAGTGAGTGGTGAGTGTCAGGGCAGCAGAAGTGTTGCTCCTTTTTCTTGAACTGCACTTTGGAGTAGCCGCTTTCGCAAGCTGGCACAGGAAGGACAATGCCGCAGTAGAAAAATATGTACATCGCTTTGATCGCCATTATTTTCACACACACAGACACACAAAAAAAAAAACAACTCAGGGAACTTGAACAGGACCGAAGAGGCACAAAGTGAGGAAAGATTCAAATGGAAAGGGAGGAGATCGAGGCGAGGAAACGGCTTGGACATATGCTCGTTTCCAACAAAGGAGGGATGGAGTTCAACTTTTCTTTGTCCTCCTGCCGATCACACGCCCAAATGCAAAAAAACATCCGCGTCCGCTGCAGACACTTACCCCTCAAGCAGAACATTCCTCTTGACTTAATTCCACCAGAAACAAACGCCTTCCTCCTCCCCGGCTCTCGCCGCTCGCTCCCTCACGCACGCAGCCGAGACACTGACACTTACGCTCTGCCCGTGCCGTCGCCCTCCCACTCTTCCTCCTCCTCCTCCAGTCACACACGAGGGGCAACACGCCAACTTCCCCACTGCAGGAAAGTGCTTCGCGCAAAAACAAAAGAGAAAAAAAAAAAATCCCCCGCCTCTCGTTTGCTGCTGTATTTGCGCATCTATCAGAGCCGAGCGTCTCTCATCTTTAAAGCCTCAGAGCTACTGTCGCCATTTAACCACATCAGACTTGTCTAATGGGAATTTACACACTATTATTTGTTGCACTGAAGTTCAGTGCCAGGGAAAGTCTGGTAAACACGTGTTTTTCCTCGCCTGTACGTACACATCACAACCTAAGAAAAAAATAAAATAAAGACATAATGGATTCATTGATGTTAAGGAGGAGTTTGCTTTAAAATGTCTTAAATCCTTCCATATTTTTGAAATGATTTCAGTTTGTTTGCCTTTAAATGTTGTTTGGGAACTCTGTGAAGCACATTGAGTTACCTCGTGTATGAAAAGCGCAACCTTGCCTTGTTTTAAGAGCTGCAGTTGAAATCATGTGATCCCATGAAAGCGTGATATTTTTGCTCGCTGTTATCAGACCGCAAGAATTTGATCTCGGCGCATGCCTACTCACAAGTCACGGTAAAACTGGATTTGCTTTTTTTTTCCTTCCTGTTTAGAAAAAGAAAGTGATGATTTTCAAATTTCCAGTTCACTTTGGGACCCATTAGAAAAATGTTTCATTTGCTGAAAGCGCTGACGAGTAGCCAAAACGGTACCGTCGTTACGGTTGTTTTCAACTGTATGTGAAGGGATGTGTTTTTAGAGCATATGGAAAGTGAGCAGTTCGCATGGCGCCAAAACATGATGTTCTGATCAAAAATAATCACTTCAATCCCCCACAATTTCACTGTTGGCCTACGTGGGAGCAAACGACAAGCTCATCTGCATGTGCTGATGCCAAAACATTGATGGAAACCCGAGCCAGCCCGCAGTGACAAACACAGCTACCGTCCATCCCGTAATATCTCAAATGCTCAACGAGCATTAGCAAAGATCTACAGCAAAAAAAAAAAAGCCATTGATTTCCAATGAAGGTTCCCTAATGGCTTTCACATGGACTGACTGGAACGGGGTTTTTTAGGTCATTCATCAAGTTTTGGGATACTTGGCCATGACATCTACAGGAAGCGACAATGGAAGACAACGCGAAGCTGCAGATCCATCAGTTTCCCTGCTACAAATGGAGCCAATGTTTTTTGTTTCATACAGTGCGATACGTCTGAGAGCGTTATCGTGACGCTGCTGGCAGTGTTTGTCAAATTCAGCTTCAGTACGGTTGACGTTTTTGAGTGGTGAGCACACTAATCCCAGTCCCGTTATTGCTTGCAGGCCGTGACACGTTTGCCAAGACCAGATGTCGCCAGTTTTGTGTGTAAAGAAAAAAAAAAAAACATTTTGAAATGACAATAAGGAAAGCTCGAAAAGAAGCCTGCTGCTGCCTAACAAAGCAGCCCATAAAACTTTTTTTTTTTTTTTTGCCTCCAGGCTTCCACCTTATAATGCTCGCGGGAACCTCCGCTATTAAAACCGCCAGCTCGAAAGAACCGCTACTGAGGTCGGCCTGATGACGGCTCTCGCTAAGCCAAGCGGGAGAGAAGGAATTTTAGAATTCAATTTGCCAACAAATCTGCTGGCGCTGCAAACGGTACTTATTGAATCGTCGCATTATATCATTTTGATGGGTTTTCCATCAGGGTGTATCAATCGTTTCGATGGCCTTCCAGTTCCTACGATGACGGAGGAGGAATGAACGGAAACGGTCGCTGACCAATGGATACTTTGAATCACGATTAGGAGTTCCGCATCAACATGTTTCTTTGATTTGTTTCTGGTGGAAGATTTGTGGATGCGACTTTGATGTTATACAAGAGAAAAATGGAAATGTGATCCACATATTGTATGTACATCGCACTTCAGGAAATAATTGTTGTTTTCAAGTACAAGACATGAAAACTGTACCCATTGCAACTGAAAAGATAAACTTTGTCACAAGATAAAACACAGTCATTGTTGTCAAGGGGAGCGCTTTAGCCGCCATCTTATCTCAACAGAGTGTGCTGTACATTGTCAGCTGTTACAAACGTGTTGTTATTTTACGCCGAAAGGCAAAAATTGATAAATTGTGGCCGGTCAAAGCAACAACAGTCTCTCAACAAGAACCACGCAAATTGAAATCATGTCCACAAATGTAATCCTCTCCCCTTTCATCAAGTCTTGTGCCATTCGGGGAGGATAAAACCCCATAATGCCGAGCTAATAGGATGTGTATGATACAAATTGCCGTCAAATAACAGTCGCCATACGACCGAGAGATTTGTTTTGGTGGGTTTTTTTTTTGTAGCTGTAATGCGATTTCACTCACACGCAGGCTTAAACGTGAGGTGGTAGGACTGATCCGAGATCAGCCAAAAGAGACATGAACCATGAGGTGGAGGGGTCAAAAGAAAGGAGGAAGTGACTTACCTGGATAGGTTGGATCAGTTATCAGCACATAGGAAAGAAAAGAAGAGAGAATTAGGCCCATTTGATACATTGGAGTATTTGCGTGTACAACATGTTCCCCAGGCTGTAGGCCACATCAGCAGATTTCCGCATCTATCTTTTAATGAGGCCTTGCTGCTTTATACACACACATATCCTCCCCTCGGGGAAAATTATCATCTGATAATCTGGATTGGCCCACTGCATTACAGGAGGATGAGTTTGTCACATAACCACACAGAAAGTGCAGGGGGTAGTACCTTACGAGTTTGCCAAGATACGAGACATCGCTTGCTTGATTTTTTTTTTTTTCAAGGTACATGCAAATTTCATTTCTGTGTCGTGGTGGGGAGTAAAAAGTGAATGTCACGACTGTGAAATAAAAAAAAAAGATGACCCAGTTCATTGAGTGCATGACCGAGGCCATGTAAAAAAAAAAAAAAAAAAAAAATCACTGACGTCGCTCACGGAGTGTTTCATAATTGTGTATCTGTAAATAATTTAATTTAATAATTTTGCCATCAAAAGCCTATTCTGTGTTTTGTATTTTAATGTTTTATAGTTTGAGGTATTAAAAAAAAAAAAGCAAAAGATATTCTCATCAAGTATTTATTGACATGTTTCTTTTTGTGAAAAAGCAAAAACGTTTTCGGTGAAAGAGGAGAGTACTTTTTGTTCTTGGCGGGCTTGGTGCTTATATCGTCAGAACACAACATTCATATTCAGTCAAAATGCTCAATATAGTGGATGGCAAGTTGGAAAACTGTGCTTTGAAAATGGATGCCAGTGAAAGACTTAGCAGTACCCATTAAAAAAAAAAAAAAAAAAAAAAAAAAAAACAATGCGATATAATGCGATATAGGCAAATATTGAGAATTCTGGCTCAGTGTCCTAAAATAACCTTGTCCGTATACAGCCTTAATTCATAAATATCTCATGAAAATGATTTCGTGCGAGAGGCGAGCCAATTCCGCTTCTGACTGCTGCCAAGGTAGGGTTAATATTTAGGTCAATATGCTGCTGCCCTAAATACTTACAGGGACTCAATCGTCACAGGACCGTCTATTTTTTCACCTAGACTTCAAAAACCATGTCTGACTGACTGGAGTTCTTGTTACAAGAATTTAAAATTTCATATAGTGAGTGTTCCAACTGGCTCAAAGAATATAGTGTTTTCCGGATTATAAATCGCTCCAGAGTATAAATCGAATCAGCCATAAAATGCAAAATAAAGAAGAAAAAAATATAAGTCGCATTTTTGGGGGGAAATGTATTTGATAAAATCCAAAACCAAGAACAAACATGTCATCTTGAAAGGCAATTTAAAACAAAAGTAAAATAAAGAACAACAGGCTGAATAAGTGTCCGATATGCTAACGTTACATGACGCATAAACAACAAACGGAGAACATGCTTGGTATGTTCACGTAACATATTATTCGTTATTCAGATAGTCACAGCATCAAGAACATGCTCAAATTACCAAGCCATCAGTGTCACTCCAAATCATTAAATCCTTCCTCTGCTACTTCGCTGACGCCAGACTCATCGTCGATTGATCAACACGGGCCTAGAGCGCCCTCTTGCGGTTTAATATGAAAATAATGTAAAATGATAATGTGTTAATAATTTCACACAGAAGTCGCTCCCGAGTATAAGTCGCACCCCCTGCCAAACTATGACCCCCCCCACCCCCAAAAAACCTGCAACTTATAGTCCGGAAAATACGGTACTTTAAAATATGAAAGATTCAAACTCCAAACCTCAGAGCTATGAGGCGAATATGCTAACCACTAGGTCACCATGCTCCCTGCTGAAATAACTTTTTTCTTTTGGGGTGGGGGGGGGTGGGATAATGCCAGTTTTACTAGTCTTCACCAGCAATTACTTTCGCTTCTCGCAGCTGGTTGGCCTGCAGGCATCCCCTGGAGGCGGGTCAAAAGTTATGGAGCCAGTGAGGAAAACACTTACTCACATACGCATCATTGCCATGGGAACAGATCCAAACAGCCGAGCCTGGAGACGTTGTGTGAAAAATGATGGTTTGCAAGCCACAGCCGCTCATTTTCGGGCTATTTTTATGCACAACGCTGCCCAGAACGTCTTGTCATGGCTTCTGGAGTGCCGTCCAGATGTTATAAATAGCTTGAGCGTTGGTATGTGACGTTTCTTCTGTGTGGCGTTCAGTATATGTGTGTACTATGTGTTGCACGGCGAAAAGGATTTTACACTGACCCGTCGCCGACAGTGTCTGGCCAGGAAAAAAAATGTATAAAAAAGTTCATCGCAAATTCACAGTCCACAAATGGAATCCAGTCAATAAACACTCGTTTCCTTCCAAGAGCTAGCTTGAAGGACCGGTACGTATACGCTAAGTTTTGCACTGAGTCTCAGAGTTGTCCACACAAAACAGACGTGAAGACTTTGAACCAAGTCGGACGCTTCGAAAACTAATCATACCGTGGTCGCCTGCATCAGTGGTCTCAGAACGGGGTAACAAAAGATTGGGACGATGCCCTTAGCGTCAGTATAGAAGAACAAGAGCTATCTATGCCCGTCAACTTGATAATTATCAGCATTTCAAAAGATATCGTTGCAGACGTACAATTGGTTATCGCCGCGAGTGTTACGCTGATGAATACATTTGATCTGATGGCCTAAATTCGCTGACACTAAACTGGATGTGGAGAAGATGGAATGCGACTTGACTCCATTCCACTCCACTCATACCCCAGTGTAACATTCAGAAATGATTTTGTTGACGAGCGCGGCAGCGCGTAACTCGAGCGGACTCGCACACTGCAGCCAAATGTGTCACAATCCCAGCGAGCAGGTGTGACACCGCCTCGTTGGTGTGCGAGAATTTGAATTCATTTCAATATGGGTGACGACTTGTGCCAGCCAATTTGTGTGTCAAATTGGTTGAGGCTGATCTGAGCAAACAGAAGAGCTGCCAGTGACAACAAAACGAGGTCAAAGTTAACCAAGTTATGGTGTGAATTTCTCTTCTTGGGTAGATTGCTACTAAGTGCCACCACGCAGAAATGGATCAATAACTTGCCAGTTTAATCAGAAGACTACTCCTGAGAGAGGTACGGCTTGTACTTTAACATCTGGAAAGAACTAAACACCCACAGAGCCTGGAAGAAGATCACACTATGACATCACCTACGCTGCTTCCGCAGGACGAAGAATCATTGTTTACCTATCGCCTTTGACCCCCTAAACTGTCCCCGGTAACACCTCCCACATGTCAGTGCAACGTTCAGAAATGATTTTGTTGACGAGCGCGGCAGTGCGTAACTCGAGCGGACTCGCACACCGCCGCCAAATGTGTCACAATCCCAGCGAGCAGGTGTGACACCGCCTCGTTGGTGTGCGAGAATTTGAATTCATTTCAATATGGGTGACGACTTGTGCCAGCCAATTTGTGTGTCAAATTGGTTGAGGCTGATCTGAGCAAACAGAAGAGCTGCCAGTGACAACAAAACGAGGTCAAAGTTAACCAAGTTATGGTGTGAATTTCTCTTCTTGGGTAGATTGCTACTAAGTGCCACCACGCAGAAATGGATCAATAACTTGCCAGTTTAATCAGAAGACTACTCCCGAGAGAGGTACGGCTTGTACTTTAACATCTGGAAAGAACTAAACACCCACAGAGCCTGGAAGAAGATCACACTATGACATCACCTACGCTGCTTCCGCAGGACGAAGAATCATTGTTTACCTATCGCCTTTGACCCCCTAAACTGTCCCCGGTAACACCTCCCACATGTTCTCCACGGCAACAAGGAAGTGGAGAACAACAGGCCGGAAAAAGTCTAGTGGCTACTTCACAATCTTCCTGTTAAAAAGCAAGTGTCAACAAAAGTCCGACCGGGTCGTGAAAACCGCCGCGGATGCCGCGTGGTTTCACAGATATTTTTGGAAAGCAATTGAACAACAACCTATCTTGTGTTGAGGCTGGTACACCCAGTCGTCGGTGTCACCGCCGGTGTCCGGGCTAGTGGCGCGGCAGTCGGGGTGAGAATGCTGCTCTTGGGACGAGCGGTGGTCGTGGACCACGTGTAGCTCGTTCTGGCTGTAGAAGATGTGTCGGTTCTGGCGCGAGAGGGTGGAGAGGCTGAACCAGCTGAGAGCACGCGACAGCTTGGCGGGTTTCTCGGGTGGTCGCCGATCCCCTCTCATCCTCACAAGTTCATGAGGGATCGGAGAGTCTTCTCCTTCTTGGGATTGTAATTTCGAATAATAATCCTTTGATGGCGGTTATCGGGTGGACGGACGATGTGAGATTCCAAACGTTTTGGGGAACATCACCCAGATCTGAGCGCGTACTTTGGAACACAAGTATTTTGATTCCATGTTGAGGATATCAATAGTTCCAGCCAAACCAACTTTTATCCGGGCTTCCACATCACGACAGACTAAATCCTCCTGCTGTTTTTCTTCCTTTATGCTTCAAGAGTTCGGACGGGATTCACAAATCGTCGGATAGACACACTTGCATAGGGCAGAAGCACAGAAAGCCTTCCCGTGGAGAAGCCGATTCTGCTTCTTGACGATTAAGAATCAAAACAAGCAGCCTGTTGTTCTTCGGCACCATGTGTGCCCTTAAGTGTGATGGCGCACCAGCTGACACGTACGGTCTCAGCACTGCAACGCGCCAGGAGGCGAAGATGTTGCAGCATCCGCGGTCTATTCTCAGCCCGAAGGTCTAACAGAAGCGACGCTCCCGCCACGTGAGAGAAAAACTTTTCTGAGTCAAAGCATTTTATTTCCTCTGTTGAGATAAAGATCAGCTGTCAATGGTGGACAAAGAGGAGGCAGTTAGGCTGATGATAGGCTGGTTAAAAAAACAAAAGAAAAACCAGAAGAAGAATCCATGCGACTGCACAGGACAGGAGGGTTTTCCTAAATCCGAGGCTTGGTTGAGTGTCTTGTCTTGGAGGAATTGAGGGTTGTGAGGTTAGGGTTAGAATTCCAACCGAGCCTGGTAGCAACCAACAGTGCTGAAACCTGAGTCACTCCGCCCCCTTTGTCCACTCCCTCAAGCTCTTTTCTAGGATCCTTGCACTGCCCCTCCATCCATGTGGAACCACTCCCATCCCGGCTTTTTCAGACCTCCCTTCCACCTTTACTCCTTTGCTGCATATCCTAAGCCATCCTCCTGTACATAAAATATGTTCCGAGTCTTATGCTGACAACCAAAATGTCTTTGGCATACTGTACTGCCTTTACTTTATAAACGTGAGATTCTGAGAGCATTTTGTTTGATCTGCAAGGTGTTCTCAGAGGACAACCAGTGCCCGTGGAGGTTTTAAGAAGCGACTGTTTGAAGTCGCGTCTATTCCAGGACCCTTTCGTGAAGGCATGTTGCTGACATTCCGCCCGAGGTGACAGGAAAGGACTTATTCAAACACTAGACATGACTGGAACATAAACACCACAAACCAGACCGTAGTCAGACCATCATGAACTGGGGTGGAGTGCAATTCTGAAAATTGCAGGGTCTCTCTTGTGCACAAGTGGGGGGGAATTAAGGCAGGCAACAGGTGCTGTCCTGGGACGAAAACAACTTTTTTTTAGAGGGCTCTGTTAGAGCGGTGTTCTTCCCAACCAAGTCTGCGGTTACACATGTGTGGTGTGGGACAATAAACCAGTCCAATGGGTGTGTTTGCGTTTACGCGAATATGAAGAACTATGAAACATGTCAAGAGAAAGCCGCTATCCTGTTAGCGGAGTACCTTCTGATTCGTCAGTAACAGTATCTGGCTGATCTCCGTTACGGTGCTGAAAGTCGATCTGAGGCTTGTGTCGAGGTTGCGGTGTAAAGGGAGACTTAATCCCCCTTCAACCCTGACGTTCGTTTCGGTCCCCAACATTGTCCTGTTAACAAAAGAGGACCCACTGCAGGCGAAATTGTCCAATTGTTGAGAAACTAGATTGAGGACAATGATCAACTTATCACATATACAACAAGGACAACAAGGACGGAAACCGAAACCTGCTGTCGTCCATTGATTTCTCCATTTCAGTAAGAGAAGCCGTTTATCCCCAAGGGACATTAAAAAGTCAAGGGTCGGCATGCAAACTGTCGAGCACGTCGCTCTCACAAAGCCCCATGTTCTCATTTCCCATATCGACAAATTGCAAATCCTGTTACTCTTTGCAGTGTTTGACCGCTATCAGCTTTGCTTTTAGCTAAGCTTCTGGTTAGTTTGACAATATGTTGAGATTGGTCCAAAAAGGCTCGGCACAGGCTCCCAATGTCAGTTTGTGACAAGCGTACTTTAGCTTATCCAAATCAGATGCAATGAGAAGAGAAATAAAAAATATGTGGGTGTTTATCGCGGCGTGACGGGCGAGTGAAAAAAATGTCTTGCCGACGTACAGGAGATGCTTGGCGGCCTGCCTCAACTTGGGTCCTGTTTGCAGAGAAACCCGATCGGGTGACAGCGAACCCCTGTGACCGGAGGAGACGCACGCAACACTGGGTAAATAACGTCGACGAACGCGACTACTTAAGCGCGGACGAAAGACATGTGGCTGAACTTCAGTTGCTCTGTTTTTGTTGTGTTCAGACACAGTCAAGAACAAGTTAGGAAACAAAGGGATCTTTGTGGACTATTTCAAAAGTATCTGCTGTACAAAGACTGTTACCCACAACAGACGCGAAAGACTCTTTTCATGTCAAGCATCAGCCCTGTTTGTTTTCTTGCTCTTTCTTCCGTCCTCAAATCTAGTCATATTTGTGAATTGTGTATATCTGTGAATCTAACCCTTAATTCCTAAATATTATTATACTGTTATTGTTATAAGAAAACAAAGGCAGATTTGGAATCAGTGCAAAAAAAAAATATTCTAGAAAAGTTGCATTTCTGATTTTAAAATATCAGTCAAAACCAGTGTAATTGTTCTGCAACCTGCGTTTGGCTCGGCTATCTGAGCCCCAATACATACCACATCAATAATTAGGCTCGGTACATTTGGTGGCACTTAAGCTGTTACGAAGAAAAAATGGAAAGGTTGGGCGGAGGTGAGCTGATCAATAAGTGCTCTCCATCAGTTGCGGGAATGCCAATGACATCCAGGACGAGAAAAACGACGATGACAATATGAACAGACTGAGAAAGGGATTGTGAGTGTCTGTTGTCATAGCTTTTTTTTTTTTAACTACCTCCCGTAAGTAGTTTCATTTTCACATATATATATATATATATATATATATATATATATAGGTAGGTGCAACATTTGTAGATTGCATGACACCTGAAAAACTCATATAATAATTCACTACTTTGTCAAAACGTTATATTATACTTCTGTGTATTTGCATTCTTTTATTGCAGCTACACATTAAAAATGTCCCCTCAAACAAGTATATCGTGAGATGAATTAAGAAATGTCAATATGATCCCGTATAAAATCCTCTTTGTCATTGACTTATTTATAAATAAAGGCTTATTTATTTTTGTCACAAATATTGTTCATCTCAATAGGATGTAGGTTATGGACCTCAAGAAATGTCAGAATTGTTCATCACAATTTCTCCTGTCTCATTGTGACCACAACCTACCTCCACAAGGAGGCGCCATTTAACAAATTTGCAAATGAGGAAAGGAAAACAAACAAACAAAACAAAACAAAAAAAAAAACTTCTGCAGGAGCTAATGGGCCAGAAAATCCTGATTGTCCACTTTTAAGTGAGAGCCTGACTGTGCTGACGAGATGATGATGATGATGATGATGATGATAATTGTGTTAATGTGTGAGGAGATAAGGCTGCTGTGCCAACACAAATATTGAGGAAGACACACACACAAGCTGTAGGCGGGGTCCACTCTGATGCTTGCACTTACCCACAAGTAAGCGTGTGTGTGTGTGTGTGTGTGTGTGTGTGTGTGTGTGTGTGTGTGTGTGTGTGTGTGTGTGTGCGCGCATGCATCACAGGAATTGACGTCTTCCCCCCCTTGACCCCAAGCAGCAGCTGACTGCAAAGTTTTAAGTGCGACTTCGGGTCAGGATGTTCAGTGTGTTTTTTTTTTTTTGGCATTAGCAGCTTGGACAAAAGGGTGTCGAGTGGCATTCCGGCCGCTTCCCAAAATGAGACAAAGGGGACACACATGTGGGAGGCATGTGCGTACTTTTCCACAACTGTTGAGCGTGGTGGGGAGCTGAGCAAAAAAAAAAAAAAAAAAAAAAACGGCAACTCCGGAGAAAAACAAAAGCGGCGTGAGGAAGGAGCCGCACGATAGCTTTCGAGACAAACGCGCAGAGGCAGTAATCGGAGTAGGGAATTCACACACATGCACTCACGCATCGTGCGTCCAGCGGTTGAAAAGGAGCAGTGGGTGCGGTCGGCTGCACATTCCTGATCGGTCTTGCCTGAGCAGAGACGCTGGTCCGGCAAACCTGAGGCCAGATGTGTTCTGTGCAACTCAATCTTTTGTCTTTGGAAAAGGTGCAACGCAAAAATGTATTTCCCCAGTCAAATGAAGGGAAAGTCCCTCAAAACATTCCTGCCTCCCAGATATTTTCCCCCCAAAAAATATAAAGAGCGAGATAATGTACTTTACAAAAACACACAATAATGACACAATTAAGTAGAAAGTAATGAAATGAAAGACCCCCGCCCCCCACTACACACACATTTTTTGCTCTAATTCAATGAGTATTGTGCTGCTCCTGCTAGTATGAGCGCCTTGGCCACCTGGGGGCAGTACAGTACAAGCATACGCAGTCACGTGTTGCTTCTCAGTAAATTCCAGCACTGTGTGTTCTGCTTAAAGGGAAAAAAAGGAGACAACTGCGATTCGACGAAGTCAAATAGAGTGACAACAAAAACAAGTCGACACAAAATTTGGGGCCCGAAGCTTTGCTTCGCTGGCATTATGTTATTGCATCCACACGGACATTTCCAGCAGACGTGTAATGCTACCAATGTAGTCAACACATCCTCAAAACCATTTAACAGTCTATTTTGCGCCCTCTATTGGTGGAATGTTAGTACTGTGGCCAAGCAATGAAATAAATCAGTCACTTTTCCTTTCAGTGGTCGCACATTTTTATCTGGGTTTGGGACGAGTAGCGACTGGGAATCTATTCTCATCATAAATTGTCATTTTAAAAGTTTCAAGCTGCAATTTCACGAGAATAAAATTTTAAGAGAATAAAGGATTCTTTTTCAAATATTGTGGAATAGCAATTGAGCTTTTTCCGCCCCTCTTCCATTGAATTTGAGTCTTGACAGACATGACTGAAAAGCAGCTGTTAAGGAAGAGGACGCGCCGGTGGGGAATGTGCATGCTTACTCAACACCCAACCCCCCCCCCCACACACACACACACACACACACAAAAAATGTCTAGTTGATTTTACAAGGCTACAAAAAGTCGACAAGTGTCATCCTAAATTCCCAAGTAAATATTGAAAATACAATCGCGATTATTTGACGATTTCATGCTGACATGATTTAGGACAACATTCCCTAGTTTAGTGAACAAACTAGGCACTCATCTCAAGTCATTAATTTCAATTAAGATAATCAGCACTGAACAAAAGGCGCTATTTATGCACGCTGGGACTTTTAGGGCTACATTAGTATTGTAAGGCACAATAATTACGCATGAAAAGGGGAAAATTGCTTGAGTTGTTATTTTGGAAGATGTCATCAGTGTGTTTATATTCCTGAGCAAGAGCAGTAGTATGATAGTAAAACCCCATTTCACCCCGATGTAAAAACAAGTTCATGTTCTGCTTTAAAAGACATTCATGTGATTTATTTTTCTTTGCGAAGTCGAGAGAGGGCCAACAGAATAGGAAAGGCAAAAGACAAGCGGAGCTCATTTGCTAAAAGACGAGCCGGCGGCCGGTTCGGAGCCTGACTGGGCAGACCGTGCTGCTCGCCGCAGGTGGCGCCGTCCACGTCTGACGCAGAGCCAGACTTCACGAATCACGTTTACGACCTTGCGAGAGGTGCGAGCGCCATGTGTACTGTTTACGCATATAAAAACCACTTCACAAGCTTGCGAGAGAGAGAGGGAAAAAAAACACAGAGATGAATGAAAGAACGGTAGCGGCAAGGTAGGTGTGCATGTTCACGGTTGCGGGGAGGGGGGGCCTTGATGTTCTCTTGCACCATCAGAGAAAGTGTGTGAGGCCCAGCGAGGAAAATGGAAAGCGAGATTTATGCTGATGAGGCAGACGGCAGGTCGACCGTTAGCATGACAATAGGGACTGAGTTTGTTGGCCTCTACAGCCGCTTGCTGTCTGACACACACACACACACACACACACAAACACACACACACACACACACACACACACACACACACACACACACACACACACACACACACACACACCTGTAGGTGAGGTGCTTTGTTATTCTTTTGGCTTATTGCAAGTGAGGGCAACCAATTCCACCGTCAGTGGTCGTTGTAGTTTCAGTCATCACAGAGCTCAACTAAATGGAGGAAATATTAAATTTTGGAGGAAAAATTGCACTCTATGGTGTATACTTGCTGTAATATTAGTATTTTTTCCGAGAGGATTAAAAAAAAAAACTGGGAGCATGTGAAGTGGATTTCCCATTATTATGCTAGCATTAAGCTAGCAAGCCATTCATAAGACAGCACAGTTTGGTTTTTTTTTTTTTGTTTTTTTGTCATACACATCTCTGGATGCTGGCCATCGCTGCTAAAATTGGCCACATCCTTAGTTAAACAGATCATTCAATTATACCCCCTGAAAACAAACGACTACTGAATTAATATAACATCATCAATATTTGGTTCGATTTCTTTGGGGTGTTCTCTGAATTTTTTTTTAAATGACAGGCAATTATTTTAGAAAGGTGATTTTATCCACACACACACACACACACACACACACACACACACACACACACACACACACACACACGCACACACACGTAATTCTCTTTATTCTATGTTTACTTTGACAGAACAATCCAACTGGGAGTGGCAAGAAACAGCCAAATGATGGCTCGTATCTCAAAAACTCTTTAAGTTGGGCCGCTCGTATCTCAAGGCACCAACGTATAATACGGTGCTATTTTCCATGTTACATATTCCAAAAATGTCTGCTGGGGTTATTTTTAAGTTAGAAAAATGGTCATCGAACAAATTAAACTGATGCCTCAAGAAACCACTCTATACTAGGTTACATGTTTGCAATAACAGTTCCGCTGAGGTTTGATCTGTTTTTAGAATTGGCCAGCTGTACATACTGTATAGGCCCAGCCCTGGTTTATTGCTTTGAATTAAGTGCCAGCTTTAATTCACACACTGGCTTCCTTTTTGGCTGTCTTCCCTTCACCCGGATTCAAGCAGTGAGCAAAGGCTTTGGCTAGGGGATTTCAACGCAGAACCGAACCCCCCAACCCCCCCCTCGCCGGCTGGCAGCGGTGACTTCCAATCGCTGGTCTAGCAATGGCCGTTCCTTGAAGCAGAAACCACTGTGGAGCGCACACCCACGCATGTCTCAAGGTCAACGAGGAAGTTCATATTGGCCGTGCTGCCGTCGCACATCCAACAGAAATAGAGCGCATCCCCCCCCGGACTCTTCCCCCAAAGGAAATCCTCCCACAAGCTGTCAGAAGTTTCAGAGCCGAGTTCCATCTGGCCACCCTCCTTCTCTCCCCGTTTTCCCATCTGTCTTCCTCCATCTCGACATGTTTGTCACATCTCCCGTTTTGCTTTGTCACCCTCAAATGCAACGAGTTTTTGTCGTCTGATCGGCTCATTTAGCCCGCCCAAAGCCCCTCTCCAAACACAGCCATTCCTTGAGTGCATGTGTCGAAAGGGTGGCCCACAAACTTGAAGCCCAACTCAGACTTGAAGTCACTGCAAATTGTGGCCAACCACTATAGGATAAATGCAACCAGTGGGGACTTTCCCTTGTTCAGTATGCGGCTATCTGGCCCACATTTTGAGGTTTTGTGTTTGTATACAGTCGTCACCATATCACAGTGCACTATGGCGGTCCTGCCGTATCGCAGCTTTTCAATGAGACGCTCTCATTGGCTGACGGCCACGTCAGTCAAAGCCGCACGCATTCACAGCCACAGATACTCCAGAGAAGTACGTGAGGACGGCGACCCCAAGTGGACAACCTCAATACCTGTAACTCACATGCATATTTTTGGATGAGACTTTACAAAGATCTGATTGGCTGGATCGGAACGGCAGAAATTTTGCATTTTATACAAAATCTGTGAACAGTTAGGTCATAATTTGCCAATCGATCAATGACGTGATTGATCAGATCAGAAAAATAAGCCATTACAGCAGAGACAATCTCGTTCACTCCGGGGACGTTCGGTATTAAGTCCGTTAAAAGGTTTCTCGGCATACGCAGTCATACTGCACAGATGTCAAGTTGCAAAAATGTAAAAAATAAAACAACAACAACGCAATGTAGTTTTCCATCCAACTCTTTCAATGGGACTTAAGTTTCAGGGGTGGTTGTGAAGGTTTTGTATGACTCACAAGACAAACAAACTAGCATTTTAAAATCATACCCTTGAGGCCTAATTAGTCGACTCCAAGGCGACTGACTCTGTGTACCTTTTCAAGGGCCTAAGAGATGCACTGGCGAAAAGTCAAGCGTCAAGGGGACAAAAGCTTTGAGGACACCACCTCGGTGATGAGACATTAAAACTACACATTCATGCTCGTGTGAAACCGATACGGACAAAAATGTATATCCCAATAACAACGTGTCACAATCCAATTTTCCCCCTAATATTACCGTTGGATTAAGTGTAAATCGACTAGTCATGCCAGGAGACTGAATTACAAGGATTACATAAGAGAAAGGCGACTGTTGTTGTGCTAGCGCCTCTGACATTACATTATTGTAGCAAAAGAGCTAACCCAACACCATGTGCATCATTATAATGCTAAAGGATTAGATTTATCGTGGGGCGCATCGTACAAATACCCAATTGTTGGGCTCTTGGTGGGTCCAATTTGTTAATTTAAGAGGATGGCATCATTCTGGAAGAATTTCTGAAGGAAAATCTATGCCAAGTAAACGACCAAGCATTAATTTAAAAGGATAAAAAAAAATCATAATAATATTAATAATCACAACAACAAAAAACACCATCACCCTGAGGTCACAGTTCGGGCGCACCAAAAGCTGGGGAAAACCCTTCAGTATGAAGACCTGCATGTGACACTCAAGCCTGCCAGAATCAACTTGGGGGAGCGTCAGAGGCATGGTGCGAAACAGCGTGTGAGCTCGGCTCGTTTAAATGAGCGTTAACCACATGGTGCAGTGAACGCCTGTTTATTGAGCAGGAGACGTTCCAGATCAGTAGGTGGGCATTTGACTCCAAAAAAAAAAAAATGCGTTCGAGAAGTTGAACACCATGTTGAAAAAAAAAAAACCTCAGGAAACAACTGATGTGACTCCTCCACAGTCCACACACACTTAAGAGAATTGATGAAATGGTCTAATAGTGACACATTATTCTTTGTTCTTGGTCCGGCCATCAATGTAAACACTGCAGTTTTTGGTCACTTCTCCCTCGTCTGTACTGATCAACCGGTGACTAACGAGCAACGTGATAAGAGACGTGGAGGGTGTTTAGCGCAGCAATGGAACCTCAGAAGTCGAACCCCGCTCCTCCAATTGCGCCGAACATATTTTGTACAAATTAATGTTGAACATTTTCCTGTACCACTTAAAAAGTTTCTGTGATGGTGACAGCCAGTTTCCTGAAATAGTGGACATCCCTTTAATAAACTGACTATGACTTATCATATCGAAAGCGCTTGTCCTCATCAAGGCTGTGGCACTCGTAAGTCAAGGTAGCACTATTAGATCAGAGACATGAAGGAAAATCCACGTCAATGTCATAAATGAAACACAATAAAGGGTTCGTGTCAATACCAGTCAAGATGAATGAAAATCCACTCTTACGCAATCTCGCTCACTTAACACGAAATCTTGAACACTTGCTCATGAAAACCAATCGGACCAGTCGGCTTTGTAACTACGGGCCCGACCGCCGCAGAGAAAGGCGAGCAGCGTGAGGACGGCGTAAAGCGATACGGTTCCGCTGGGGTGTGGGAGCAGGTCAGACGACTCCGGTGAGAAAACTCCGCTTGGACGACGCGGAGCGGGCGAGCCTAAGTGGGACGCTCCCGGTGCGTGTGGGTGCATGTGTGTGTGTGTGTGTGTGTGTGTGTGTGTGTGTGTGTGTGTGTGTGTGTGTGTGTGTGTGTGTGTGTGTGCGCGCGTGCGGTGGATTGAGCAAAACACAACGGCGCCTGTGGGCTCCGCATGGTGTGGCGCTTGACAAAACATGATCTCACACAGGCACTGTTTCACGATCTCTTCCCACGTTTCCAAGACGGCCCTCACCAAAACGTTGAAACTATCATTCTCTGAGCAGTCTCAAATTGTACGTTGCAACGAAAAAAAAAAAAGAAAGGAACTTACCTGGCGAGTTGCGTACGAAAGGTGGCAGGTGATGGTTGGCGGATGGATGCAGAATCCCCATGCAGAGAGAAGACAAAACCAAGAATGAAAGCCATGAAATACTCATCGTGACATTTGAGTTTCAACACACAACACAGTGGAAAGCTTGCAATCGGATACAATCCAATCGAAAATAAAATCCTACGACCTAAACTTGTACTGAAAAGAAAAATTAGGATCCGTACCGACTGTAATTACCAATTTAAGACATAATAGGTCAATTAAATAGGTTGCGAGGCACCTTTCCAAAGTATTAGGTGAACTAATTAATCATAAAAAAAAAAATAATGCATGTTGATTTATTCAAATGGCTTCCATGCGTTTGGTTCAGTCTGACGCCAGACAAAAGGTCGCAAGTGCAACAGTAATCAAGACTATCAACAATGGAAGTCAAAATGAACCACTCCAAAACATTAAAAAAAAAAAAAAAAAAAAAAAAAA
>NW_017805409.1:916907-946175 GCF_001891065.2 Hippocampus comes
AAAAAAAAAAAAAAAAAAAAAAAAACACACAACTGCACACAAAAAGAAACTTCAGATTTGACAGAAGCATGACAAGTACGATGAGTCTGGAGCATCACGCAAAACATGCTTCCTTCTGTGTAGCTGTCTCAAAACGAGCCAAAGGAAGCGCACAAGAGTCACTCGGTTGACACGCCTCCTGAAATGAGGCCAAAGTCTTGAAGGATCTTCGAACAACTTTAGTGAAGGCCACAAAAACTTGCTGAGCTGAATTTAGGTACAGTAGCTAAATCTAAGTATCACTGCATATTTTCCCCCCCAAATTTTCCTTTGATTCCGACTTCACCGCCTACCTGCATACGCTTTCCTGGCTAGCTTCCGTTTCCAAATCACGATCCCTTTTACAGGCATGACGCTGCCTGATTCTCAGAATTTGGCCGGGACATAACACCAAACCACTTCATAGACACACAAGCGGTCCCCATCACAAGTGTGACATTCAAAGCCCCCCGTTCGCACACACACGTGCACACACGCGTTGGCCAATCAACAACTTGCCACAGTGTCTGCAGACCCTCTTCGACTCGGAGGTTGCCACGGTGATACAAGCGCCACCGTCTGTGGCTGCTGTCGCCCGGGCGACGGGGCGTGGAGCGCACAGGTCCTTGAGCCCCCTTTTCAATTAATCTGGTCGGGGGGGTGGGGGGGCGGTGGGGTGTTATTGGCGGACGAGCAAGCACACACGTGAGGTGTGGGGTCCTTTGAAGCCACTGTGCAATCAGGCCCAAGGAATGGGCGGCTTTCATTGAATGTGGGTGAAAGGAGAACTCACAGCGGTGAACGGACACCAGTGACGGGGCGTTTCGTTTAGTAAGTCGTTGGAGATGGGCAGTTGTGAATTTTTTTTTTTATATGGCTTAGCACCTTCCTATCTTGCGGTTTTAGTGGGACCATATGTTCCATCCTGAGAACTACAAACGCAACATGCTGGACTTTTGGTGACTCCAAGACCGAAAAAGTCAGCGGGTTTTAGCGCATTCTCTCAACCACGCCGAGTATGCAAATTGCCTCTTGCCCTGCCGTACCCGCTGAGGTCGGAATTTTGGCCTGTTTTACTGCTACTTCTCACCGATTTCTCCTCCCCGCTCTTTGCCTGCTCCGAGACAGGTGACGATGAGTGAAGTGAGGCTGTAGCTGAAAAGATTCTGCATCGACAGGTGGAGGCCTCGCTGATGTCACGTTGGGGTTATTTCGGCAGCAAACGAGTTTTTACTTTTTCTTAAGACTGCTGCCGCAGTCGATTAGTGCAGTCGGCTACGGTGAGGTAAGCTTCATCAATTCCACAAAATGAATAAGATTCTTCTATCCATCTCTTCTTAACTCATTCACTCCCAAAGACGTTTTTAAACGTCTTTTCAGACTTGGTCTAGAATCGGGTGGTACTAAATTAAGGGTCACTTAATTGTTGATACTGGTCAACAAAGTAAATTTTTCAATCACAAACTTTTCAAGATTTTTTTGTGGGTGATAATTTTGAATCTAGCCATACCTACTGGACGAAGCGGACCGAGCAATTTTTCGCTTTCAGAGGTAGTATAAATTTGCATTCACCGTCCGTAAAGTATTTTTTTGGTGCCACTTTTTCCCAGGCCGATTCATCATCCACTGTTCTGTTTTGCGGATTCAGCAGGAAGCGACAATGACGCGACTGGAAAAAGGCAACGGACCCGAGGGAATGTTTAGCTGGAGGTGACAGGATGGGCACAGTGGAGGGGGCAAGGGTGCGCGCAGAGCGATGACAGGCACGGGAAATGGATCAGGATGTACGCGAGAGCGCCATCAACCACAGGAAGCCGGGGACACACACTTAGGACAAAAGCACGGTGCAGGGCGAGGAGGGCTACGTGCCAAAGGCGTGCGTGAAAGGGTGAGCATGGCAGTGAGAAAACTGAAGTCAGGTTTGAGAGGGAAGATGAACAGACTCTTTTGATTCTTCTGCTATATCTTGGAATGCCTTCGGCCTTTCGAAATGCTGACGCCAACACGCAACAATCCCTTCCACCGGCTAAGGATTTCCTCTTTCAATTCATTCTTCATGCGCTTCCTTTTCTCCTTCCCCTCTCCGTTTCCCACGTCACTTGACTTTACCACACGAGTCCCGAGAAACGAAAGGGCGGAATATCGACAACTGCACACACGTACAATGTATAATCCAACTGTATTGCAAATGTGAACAAACGATTTCGATTTACATTTCTGTTTTCCATATGATTAGAATTTATACCGAAGCACTCTTGCATCGACAATTCATGAGACCTCAGTTGCTTATTGAAGGGATTGCAACATTCAAATGCAGAGGTACCTCTACTTATGAAATGAATTTGTTCTGGAAGAAATGTCTTAAGCAGAAAATTTTGTAAGTAGAGACGTGTTTTCCATGTAAATACCCTAATCCGTTCAAAGACCCC
Source organism: Hippocampus comes (assembly GCF_001891065.2). Taxonomy (NCBI): domain Eukaryota; kingdom Metazoa; phylum Chordata; class Actinopteri; order Syngnathiformes; family Syngnathidae; genus Hippocampus; species Hippocampus comes. The sequence goes on from NW_017805409.1 coordinate 919,355, forward strand.
CCAAAATTCAGACATAAATGTTTTCTAAAGCATAAAAATGCATCAAAATATGTAACAAATGCATGTTACAAATTAGATTATTGCACAATAAGTAAGTTTTGTGCATAACGTAAAAAACAAAGAAAAAGGTAAAGAATAAAAATGATGATCATTTAACTTTTAACTGCGTCCTCGTCGGGGTTTTTTTGCCCTGTTTAGTTCATGTTCTCTCTCAGAAGTGGTTTTTGCCTGGCGTTTTGTCAACAACTGGTCCAAGGTCGTTTGCTTTTGTCGGCTTTTAACAATCCTTCGAAAATGTCCAAGGCAAACATCAGCATAGTGAGTGATCGCCCGACTGGTTAAGACTTTTTCTGGGTGATTGACATTTACGTAAAACTATCGGAACACCTCATGGGCGAATGACGAGGACACTGCAAAGACACATACCAATATATCTACACAGACACATACGGTTGAGGTCCCTCTTAGCCAATAGGATGCCAGGATGATGCTCAATAGTAGCCAATGGCAGAACAGCTATAAATATGTTGCGTTCAGGAAACTCGGAACTGGGAGGAGCAGCCCAAACTGTGTTTTTACCTTTCGTATCTTGAAATGTCTTTCGTAATAAGAGGCCACATTTTCCAGTTAAGGCGTTTCATAACTTGAAAATTTCGTATGAAGAGATGTTTGTAAGTAGAGTTACCACTGTATGCCCAAGTCTCGGGAAAATAATGACTCCAAAAGCAGGCTTTCCTAAAATCACGATCCTCCCTTCGACAGCCCCACACATATGGTGCACCAGCTCGACTCCCAAATTTAAACACCCTCAAATCTCATGACGGCAATTTTTTTTTTTCTCCACGATGCTTCATTTTTCCTTTCGTAGTCAACCGTGGCCTATTACGTTGTTGTTTTTGAATCGTGCCTGCGCAGGAATGTGTGGCTGCGTGTTCATTGTTTACATGGAGCACTCGGCACACCGCCTCGGGTGGGAATCACGTGACACCAACTTGAACAAACAAACGTGCACTCGGTGTCGGTTCAAAGTCAGAGATAGGAAGCTTTTTGTTCGACGCCCACCAGTTATTCTGCATACGTAACAGGTTCGTGTAAATCCACAAGTTTGACTTTGAAGGAAATTCCGTGGAGATGATGGATTGCATCAGAGAGGCGCTGTCAGCGCTCAGCTTTCTGAAAGAGAGTCGTGTTTCTCGTAAGCCGTGTCACTTCCTTTCATGATTGTGATTAGTCCCTCGTGGCTTTGTTTTCCCTACTCGCCTAAGGCTCCGAATGATTCTCTCGGGCCATCTGCCTCCTGTGAAACAGGCCAGTCACGGAATGACTTTTGGATACTGACGACGCTAATGTTTTGAAGATAATGAAACCATCAAAGGAACGGAAACAAATGGAGAAAAACGCTTGTGTTAGGGAAGCCTTAGTATCTAAACGCTGGAAAGAAATTCCGCGTTTGCTGACGATCCTTCCATTCATCTTTCCTCACCGGCATTGTGACCTGATTCCAATTAAGCGGAATTATGCAGTATAAGTGCTGCATGGAAACGTGACCTGATTCCAACCCAAGTCGTCGCAGAGTGTGGGGGTCTGCCTTTTCAAGGGCCTGGTGGACACACACTCATACAATGGGCTTCTTGTGTGCGAAGCGCGATTGGGGAGAAGAACTAAATGAGATGAGAAGGAGGAAAGGAAAGGGAGGAACAAGAAGTACGCATATGGGGCTTTACTTTGGAGGCCGCAAGTCAATGAAAAAGAAACGCAAAGTTCAATAATTCAACATTCTTCCATAAAGGACGAGTAAAATGCTTGAAGACCTTATAAAGTGAATTCACACGTTTTTTTTCTCAATATATTACACATTATGAAGATGAATTGCTGGGAATATGGACCAAGATTGAAAATGATAATGGCAATATTAGATTAGATAACCTTTATTTGTCCCACACTGGGGAAATTTGCAGTCTACCGCAGCAAAATTGGGGAGAAGGGAAAAAAAAAGTGTTTCATTGCACAAAATTAATGTTTCAGAAAGAACTGCACACAGTTCAATAATATCGCGATATTAAAATGGCCACAATATCGTCGTCGTCATGTCACGATAATAAAAGCACCACATCTGTTAAATATTTGCCATTTATGCAGGTTAAGACCCACGCCAATTGCGAGATAAAGGGGAGCGCGCAACACGTTTCACATTTGATTCACAATGTGCGCGCGCATTAGCGAGTGCCTTAATGTTAAATGTTATTAGTTCCGAACGCAGCATTGTGAACTAGAAAGACAATGACACTTTGCACCGCTCACCCAATGAGAGCAATTCTATCCTATTTCTTTGTCACTGCTGTTATGTACAAAAACACAATATTTTGGGTTTTTTCCAATTAGGTTTTTTTTTTTTTAATTACCATAATAGTTAACTTTTGTACAGTATCGTGTGTTTTTTTTAATATCTCCAACTTCCGCACAATGTCATGATAATTATCGTATCGTGAGGTTCACATTGTGATAATATTGTATCGCGATGTTTGGATTTCATCACATCCGTAACTGGAAATACGACTACTTCCGGCTTCTGTGTCTAAGAATCATGGGAAAAAGTCCTCCGAGCCTAACGCAAGCAATTTCTCGCGCTGCGTTTCCAATGTGAGCCAACATCACTGCGGTCTGTGGGACCGAGAGGTCAACAAAGTTAAAATCCTTCCTATTCACCTCCTCATTCTCTGTGTCAAATCTAAAGCACATATTTATTTTCACTTTACGGGGACCTTGAAGGATATGCTGAAAAAGAGCATGTTTATCATTCCAAATCTCCACGCATGCAGCAGTGGTACCACCGCGATGTGTTGCTTTAGCAGTTTCAACAAATATTGAGCTGCGACCATTTGATTTCTTCACCTTCAACAAATCGCTCTGCCCCCAAATGCAAGCTAATTCTCCACATCTCGAAGATATGCATTGGAAAAGTCTTCTTGTGTCACTTGACGGCTCCTGGAATGGCCTCCCCACCCTGAACCACATCAAAGGCCCACTGGGTTGGGTTCCCATATGGTGAGGAGCCCAAAGGGGCGTGCGTAGAAGGTAGCGGGTTACGGGCTTTCAAACTGCCCATCTGAAGAAGCCATAAGGCGACTTGCTGGCTTTCTAGGGCCAGAATTTGTCAAATTGTAAGACCTTTTCTCGACAATTTTGGGGGGATAAAATGCGACTCATTTCCTTGACTGACACTCTTGTGGTTGACAGTAATATATTCTGCTCAAGCCAGACACATCATGAGTCACCTACCCACTTAAAAGGGAAGGAACCTTCTTTCATTCTTACTTGATCCTCCTCTCCCTGCCTTCGCTTCGTCAGCAGGCCATCGTTCGGAGGAGTTGCTGAGACATGACGGTTGCGTAATGATCGTCTTGCTGGGAAAGCTCGACTTGGGAGTGTGCACGTGGGCGTGTCTTGGTGTATACGTGAGAAGTGTGTAAATGCGCCATCCTGCCAACGGGGATTAGCCTCAGTGAGCCCCCTCAGGGCTGTGACTGACCGCAACTAGGGAGGTTTCAATATGCAGCAAGCAAAAATGTTTGCTTTTCTTTCTTTTTACCCCCCCCCAACACACACACACACACACACACACACACACACACACACACACACACACACACACACTTGGTGGAATAAATACTATCTACTGAGGCAGACAACTAGCTAACAAGCTAACTAACATGGATAGCATCAGTTCATTTGCGCTGTGACGCTAGTTCATAAAACAGAGATGTTTTATGAAAAATCAGCCCATTTACTGATTTACTATGTTTAGATTTTATTTGGAAACTTTTTTTTTCCTCTTATGTTTACTTTTCAAGCTACGGAGCATGTTCAATTGAAGACAGTTGTTATTGTATGCCCCCCGAACATTTGAAAATAACTCACTTCCAAGTTGCAATCGCAGTAGCATGATACCGTGAAATGCCAATTATTTTGCTTACCGTCAGAATCTGATACCTGCTTATTTGCGTCCCACCTTTCTGGTACTCCCTTGTACACAGGTCCCATCCTGTCTCTGAACACACTCCCTTTTAGTTGGAAATTGCCCCATCAACATCATCCATGTCAACACGATTTATTTGGAATAGCATGGCAGAAAAAAAGGCGTAAAAATTCCTACTAAGATGCAAAAGTGACAGGTCTGGTGGGATAAGGGAGCCCCGGGTCTCAAATTACATACCATAGCCGTCTGGCCTTATTTTTATTTTATTTTTTTATGTGTGTCTATGCCTTTTATACAGAACAGGCATACAGGAAAAACTGCAGAAAAGCGCCATCTATTATAGGCAGTGGTGAAGGAGCGAATAATGGAATCAAAACAGAAACAAGTGTGAAAGGAGCTCTTTAAAAAAACAACACCAACAAAAAGTCACAGTCATGACTTTTGGGACCACTGCTTGACAGGGTACACTCAAGCTAAGTTAACTAGTTTGGAAGCCGAAATGAAAAAGGACGCAGTACAAAGGACCTCGCCATCCATGAAAGATTGATAAAAGAGAAAGATTGATGGATCTCGTTTGCCCACAGCCCTCTGGGGATGTGACATTTCCATCCAGACTGTGTATGGCTTGCTCCAGTCAGAGCACAACAAAGACCCTCAGTCTCATTTCCAGACTTCCAGAGTGTCGGAGAACCACGGGCAGCTCGACTCCCCCAAGAACCGAGAGCCTCCGCTGGGCCATATTATTGATTTTGCCCCGTCTTCGTTCAGGCGCTTTGGACTTGATGGTGGTGGTCTCCAGAGGCTGGAGGGAAGAGAGCTGATTGGATGATTCGAACAAAACACCAGAGTGTATTGTTGGGCCTGAGGGAGCGCATGGTGGGGGTCGGGGGGCGAGTAGGGGCTCTTCATTTGTACCGCCTTGTTAGTTAGTTAAAAAGACACTAGACAAAACCAAACGCATGAAGATAAGGTAACGATACTCACTGGCATATATTCTTTATCCTCTGCAAAAAACATGACTGCAGTTTACGGAGTCGCTTAAAAGTGGTTATGAAAGTCTTCTTTGTTTGTATCTTTAAGACTGCATTATACTCTCCCCCGGTAGCCCACCAGAAGACGCTGCAAAGAGTTCATCACAATGCACACACACTGTTTCATTCTATACATTCTATTCAATGATGTTTTTACAATATACATAAAAATGCATCGAAAGTACAATATTCTTGAAGACCGTTTTTCTCCGATATCGTTTTCTATAACAAGCATTGTTAGGCGTGTTCTGTACCATTTGTCGACCGTGTGATAAATGTCTGAGCACACACAACTACTGTGGGAAGACACACACACAAAAAATATCCCCTCGGGGAAAAATGTTGTTGCTCTGAGGGAGATTTTGGATGCTTTACAAGCGACATCCAATGCAGTGAGTGAAACCACACTTGTATCACTGGGCCTGGATACTATTAAACACGAAACTGGACCCACTCGGAGAGCGGCGACTCAAATAACATGCGTAATCGGATTTTGCACACTATTATGTGGGAAAACACTGACACTGAGCACAATTTCAAGGCAAAAGCTAGAATATTACTTGAGGCAAGGAAATGTGGCCTTCATTGCGATAGCAGGTTGTGCCACAACATGAAGGGCAGCACTGAGCTCCACTGGTGGACTTTTAAGCGCCTAATTTACACTCGGCCAATCTTTTGGCGATTCACATTAGATGTGTTAGCGGACATTTGTTTTGCTACATTGAATATTATGGTTTTTAAAAATGCAATTTTGCTTTGGAATTCCTTTTTACAGTCGACTTTGTTAGAGACAAAAACCTTGACGCAAGCATGCTTTACTTCTTCTTTGGAAGACTGCACGCAAGAGAACAAGGACAGGCACCAAAACTTTAAAAAGTGTGCGCTAATATGCTTAAGGGTGTTTCAAAAGTTAACCTGAAGTTTTTCAGAAGGCCTCTGTCAAGGCCATTTTCTCACTCTTGGTTAAGTAAACTTCATATAAATCACACACAAAATGTCGCCCGACCTGTTTTCACTGCAAAGCTGTGTTCACCTGCGCAATCGTCAAGTGACATGTAAGGCACACACACAAACACACTGCATGTACAGTACAGTATGGTACATTGTCCAAGGAGGCCGCGACAATTAAGGCGTGCGGCCTCAAAAGAAAGCTTCAGGAGATTACGCATGCCCTAGATGTATGAAATGATATTTCGCATAATCCTCATCAGTGACTCGAAAAATCTGTCGTTCTCGCCGTGGACTCACGGGAGGACCACCCACACACACGCGTGCGCGCGCACACAATGTCACAAAACATCTGAACAATGAAAACAATACTCGGGATTAGTGTCAGGGGGGAAGCGCACGCGCAAATGCGACACACGCAGCAGCAAATCCAGCAAATCATCAGAGCGCATTGCAGCTCAAATCATCCATCCATCCATTTTCCGATCCGCTTATCCTCACAAGGGTCCTGGGGGGTGCTGGAGCCTATCCCAGCCGTCTTCGGGCAGTAGGCGGGGGACACCCTGAACCGGTTGCCAGCCAATCGCAGGGCACACAGAAATGAACAACCATCCGCGCTCACTCTCACACCTAGGGACAATTTTGAGTGGTCAATCAGGCTGCCATGCATATTTTTGGAATGTGGGAGGAAACCGGAGTACCCTGAGAAAACCCACGCGGGCCCGGGTAGAACATGCAAATGCCACACAGGGAAGCCGGAGCTGGAATTGAATCCGGTACCTCTGCAATGTGAGGTCAACGTACTAACCACTGGGCCGCCCAGCTCAAATCACTTTCAAGTTAATATTGCTGTGTCCCGTTTGAAAGAAAAAAAAAATACAACGGGAGAGAATACCTTTCTTTTGTCGTGGCATGATAAGTATTTGATTGCTCTATTCATTCATTCATTTACGATTTAACATCATTTTAGGGTTGGGTTGATGTCGGTGTGAGAGGGTATATGACAGCAATTCATCACGCAATGCGATATTTGGTAACTCGAGCAACGTTTTTTTTTTAAAATTTTCTGAACAATAGCGATTTTGGAGATGCGCTTTCGATGCTGGTGGGTTTAACGCAAGTGACATTGATCGCTGTCAACTGTGGCCTAGTGAAGCTCCCTTGAGACGGTTTTGTGTTTTGGGCTGTACATAGTAAAATAAAGTTGACTTAGCTGAAGAGAATCTAAGATTGGACTCCACTTCTTCGACTCCGGTGAATTGCTGACATGTCAGAACAAATCATAGTTCTTCTCGATGAGTGCAAACATCAGGGAGTGAACGCAATGCGATATTTGGTAACTCAAGCAACGTTTTTTTTTTTTAATTTTCTGAACGATAGCGATTTTGGAGATGCGCTTTCGATGCTGGTGGGTTTAACGCAAGTGTCATTGATCGCTGTCAACTGTGGCCTGGTGAAGCCCCCTTGAGACGGTTTTGTGTTTTGGGCTGTACATAGTAAAATAAAGTTGACTTAGCTGAAGAGAATCTAAGATTGGACTCCACTTCTTCGACTCCGGTGAATTGCTGACATGTCAGAACAAATCATAGTTCTTCTCGATGAGTGCAAACATCAGGGAGTGTCATTTTGCCTCTTTTGTGTTCAAGTCTAATGGGGCGCCTCTTAAATGTCCAAAAGCGCTGCCAGTACACCTTGTTTGCATAACCTGTGGCCTGCGGTGTGATAAAGATTTTGTTGCGACCCCCCCCAACACACACACACAGACACACAACCATTTCGCCTCATGCGAAGCGACGCACGGCCTGTTCTGTCCTGACCGCAAACACGCGCAAGGCAATGTTTTCCACCTGGAGTGCACTTTACCAAACAGGGCCACACCTATGTGTACCAACAAGCCCTTAAAAAAAAAAAAAAAAAAAAGATGACACGAACCGTCAATAGAAACACACAGAGTTGATGTTTTGCACATCAACAAGGCCTGCAGGCAAACCCCGAGGGAAACATAAACACACACAAACCATTATGACTCTTAGCGATGGAATGCCGCAATGAAAATAACTATTTCATGGTTGTTATCCAGTTCTATTGGACATTAATAGCGATCAATTTCGTCCATGATGATGCCTGTGTGGATGTCAAAGTGTTACTTACACACACACACACACACACACACACACACACACACACACACGCACACACACACACACACAGTACAATTTGTGGGTCGACTGCTAAGTGAGATGGATGACCAGCCAAGGTGCTTCAGGGGAAAAGAAAAATCCAATTAGGAGTGTTTTCTTGAGCTAATTAATAGACACATCAGTGCAGCAACTGCGCGATTCGAAGCAACTGGCTAAAAGCGGATAGTTTCATGAATTTAGGTGACAGAAAATGTACCGGGTTTTTTTTCACCTTTTAAAAACGGAGTTCAATAAAACAAATTCTGTAAATGTAGTAAATTATGAAATACAATCTCAAGAAAGAAAAAGTAACACTCATGAATTAATTGAAATGATTGAAAGGTAATAGTTGAGAGATACTAAAATGGGGGGGATGGTATTTGACTGGTAAGCACGTCCGCCTCACAGTGCAGAGGGTTTGAATCCAGCCCTGGCCTTCGTGTGTGGAGTTTGTATTTCCTCCCCGTCCCTGCGTGGGTTTCCTCCGGTTACTCCGGTTTCCTCCCACATTCCAAAAACATGCGTGGCAGGCAGATTTAACACTCTAAATTGTCCCTAGGTGTGATTGTGAGAGCATATGGTTGTTGGTCTACGTGTGTCCTGGCTGGCAACCGGTTCAGGGTGTACCCCGACAACCTCCTGAAGACATTTCGGATTGACTCCAGCATGCCTGCGACCCTCTTGAGGAGAAGCGGATTACAAAATGGATGGATGGATGGTAAAATTATTACCTAAAATTATTTAAAATAGATTTAAAAATGATAATTAATATTATCCATCCATCCATTTTCGATACCGCTTACCCCAGTGTAGAAAAAGAAAAATGAGGGACAATGAAAAGTATTAGCAGTTTTTCTCTGGATTATCCGTCAAACCAAAAGCTTGATGACAATTTCCCGCGCGCTTTTGTCCACTTGCGCGAGACACGTTTCAACAAAGTCTAATAAGAATCAAAAAGGCGGCAGCTTGTGTTTCCGTATTCATACAGCACATGTGACAGATGTGCCGGCAAAGACGCCGCCGTTTATTTTTCCACAAGCTGTCGTCGGCTCAGCATACACGCAGTAAACAGTCAAGCGTATGCGTGCGCAAATGTGTGTTCACAAGCTTTGGATGCACATACGGAGGATAACAATAACCTTGATATGTCACGACCACCTGCTTCAGCGCGCATTTCACGGATATCCGTTTGGCAGCCTGACGCTCTGCTACGCTGCCTCCCCGCGCATGACCACCGACTGTAAATCTTTTCAATCAGGAGTGTGCGGCGTCGTAACATGTCACCGACGCGGGACACGCTTTCCCCTTGGTTCCCAACTACAAATCTAACAGCGGCCTTGTTTGTGATCGACAGTTAGCAAGAGATAAGTTAGCAAGAGATAAGATCATGTATCAAGTATCAAGTATCTAGTATCAAGTACAACTTTATTGTCAAATGTGCTGTAAGTGCAACATACAGCACAGATGAAATTTCTTCTCTCTCAAGACAACATGCAACAAGAGGAGCCGCTGCGGGTGCCCGCATGTACATGGCTCATGAAAATAGGACTAAACAGGGAGCAAAACCAGTTGAGTCTGTGACAGTGGAACCCTGCTGACTGTCTGACCGCCAGTTGGTGTTGTCACTGCGTGGAGCCCTCGGTTAGCCTCCGGCTAACGTTGAGGTGCTAGCCACTTTAGCGCTAAATGCTACGCTTCTTGGAGCCACTATGCTTTGTTGTGTATGTAGTCAAATGTTCATTGTTTTACGCCAGAGTTATTTATTCATTTTTTGGGCGGTTGAGAAGCATGGTAAAGGTTGTGTATTTGCGGACTATATAGAAAATGCTGTTGAAATGTTTTGGGATCATACTTTGCGGCATATTCATGGTTTTAAACTATGACAGGCATTGATAATCATTTACAGGAGAGCATTCATTTTTTGGGGGCAGAAACTTTCTATTTGTGGTTCACACACACAAAAAGCAACTTTTTGACAATAATTGTTACATCATTGTTTTCAATGGTTCATTTGGAGCCATTTTTATCTTATTTGTTGTGATTGCAAATGACAACAAAAAGGGGCAAATAAAAAAGCTCAAGGCCGAGCAGGTGCGCGGCCTTTGTGGTGGCTCGGCACACCGGCGAGCAATGACATCAAAGCACCGAGGATGGACGGATCAGGAGAAAGGGAAAAGGTCTGTGGAGCATATGAAGCAAATGGAAGACGGAAGGGGGGGAAATAATAGGGGAACAAAAATCATGTGGCATCGGTTTAAGCGGCCGCGAAGACACAAGTTGTAAAGATGTTCTCAGACCTCTTTTGTTCATCCTGGCAAAATTAGCTCGTCTGTTTCCAGCCAGATTCCAAATGAGATTTGCGGTCTGCGGCCGGCGAAACTATTTGGCTCTCCAGAGGAAAACATCAGGGAATTGAGCACATTTCTCTTGCGCCTAAACAACGGCTGAGGGCATCGATGGAGTCAAAAGATGCAAAACTGCGTCTCTTCAATCTTCCGCCTAACCAGGGGTTGCAACCTCGAGGATTAAGTTTCCAAATCTTCGCATTGCCCGGAACAAACACTTGATTACATCTTGCCAAAAGCCCCTTTTACACTGCTTGTAAGAGGCAGTAATATATTTTTTGCACAACTTGGTGCGTGCCAACAAGAAGCTGAATGGTCAAATTCACAACAGGTGTTTGATCTGTGAAAAATATTTCCATTTACATACATTATGGAATACATAAGAAAGAGGAACTAAAGTGCTTACAGCTTGAAGTGAAGCATTCTGGGAGTTCACAATTTAGCATTCCCGCCTGGGAGATTGACCATTACTTATGTGTCATGTCAAGTTTCGACCACATGAAAAATAATGGCGGAAGGAGAAAGATTTGCGTTTTCAAACTGGAGATCCGATCACTATTTCGAGCTTGTGTCAGCTAAAGAAAATATTAAGGTACGTTGACAAAGTGTTATCTAGCTTCGGAAACATGGCTACTCTGGATGACGTTGTGACCTGAATGTGCTTGTTATGTGTAAAACGCAAAGTGCCCACGTGGCCGCGTTTACCCTTGACTACCTGTGGCGGGATTCCAATTTGTTCTGTCGTCCTAAAAATATCTAATCTGATTTTACATCTTTAATTTTTAAATTCATTTCAGACCACAATTTCATCTTCACTTTGCATGGCGAACACCGCTTGCAAGCGTGAAGCATCTGTCAATCTCTCTCCCACGGATCTTTCAGGCTCTAAAAGCGCTTTGTGCCTGGGCCAGGGCAGCGCCTGAATCCTTGGCATGGGAAGGCGTGAGAGAAGCCAGCTACAAGTTCAAGCACACACACAACTCGGATACTGTTCAACGGCAGGATTCCTCCTCTAGTTCCTCCTCTTTTCTTAAACGACACCCTCCACCCCCGCCATTTTTCATCACTTGTCCAGCGTGACCCCCGGCGCTGTTGTTCTTCGTGGGACAAGGTCGCCCTCGTCCAGAAGACATGGAAGACTCTTTTTCATGGAATGAATCACGTGGGAAATAACTAAAGGGTCAGAGCACTCAAGGACAAGGGAATAAAGAGGCGGGGCTGGACGCTGGAAGAAATGCCAAGCTGCACTTGCGATTACTACGTTATCGCGTGTGAATTTTCCCTCGTCTTATGCCGTTAAGAATGGAAGGGAAATTTCAAGGAGTTATAAACGGAGGAGTGTTGTGTAGTCAAACACACTGTAGGGAGGCTTTAAACATAAACAGCAAAGTTTGTTGACGACCACAACAACAACAATGATGAAGCGCGCAGCCCGCCTGAGCGAGAAATGGCCGCCGACAGATAAGCAGGTGCGAAAGACATGACACATGACAGCAGGCTTCAAACAGAAGACGTCTATAAATATCTGAGGGGCGGCCGGGGGAGCGAAAGCCTCTCCAATGCGATACCCCACAAAATTGTCACAACGGAAGCAATTTGGCATCGTTTGACACAAACTTTTTCGGTTCTGTCTGCCTTTTCAATTCCGCTGCTCTGCTCAGGACGGAACGAGAGGCCAAACTCAACCAGGTAATTCACAAGAAGTTTCCAAAGCTTTCAAACTAAAAAAAAAAACAAATAAACACAATTACACTTTGTGTACAACCACAATTTAGCCTTACAGTCTGCTAGCTTAATGCTAATGCTAAATACAGCTATGTTGCGGTCGTTCAACCCTTTCAGCAACAAACTGAACACAAGTAGTGCAGCAAGACATGTAAACAGACAAATATAACATTACTCGGTCACATTCTTTATCCTCTGTGTAGAACAACTAATATTAGTACAGTCAAACCTCAGTTTTCGAACGTCTCTCTTCTCGACCAAATCGGTTTTCAACCAAAAATTTCGAGTTTTTTATGCATCAGATGACGACTGAATTTCGGTTCTCGAACAAACTGAGCGCACTTGAATGCGTCACTTGACTCCTCTCGCCTTTCTTACACGAGGAAGTGACGCTTCCTCGCGTAGACAAGGAAGTGACGCTTCCTCGTTTTGCGTTCCATGGTGAACAGACGTGTTCAATAAAGATTTTTTTTTTTAAAAAGAGTGTGGTTTCGGTTTTCGAACAAATCGGTTTTCGAACAGCCTTCTGGAACGGATTATGGTCGAAAACCGAGGTATGACTGTATTATTAGAAGGAGCTGAGAGAGAAGTTAAGACGTCCCATGGGCGGGCCCTGCTGCAAAACTAAACAAGGTTCCTGAACGGTTAATCGATTCTCAAAAATACTTATTAATTTGACAATGCATAACTTCTTGTTTAAACATTGCACCTGTAATTTTCTGTCTAACCGTAATGGCTCTAGAAAGGTGACGGCCCCACCATTTTTTTTTTTTTTTGCCTTCTGATTTAGTATCGGTGGTGCCAGTAAAATAGAATTCTGCATTGTCCGCTCCGAGCTACCAATTAACCTTTACTACAACTGCAACCTACTTTCCACGCAAAAATAGAACACTCCCCTATTAACGGGTGTAATAAATGACAGGCGGCACTCGTCAGTTAACCATAATTAATCTTGCATTAGCTGCTTGCAGACACACTAACATTGAAATTCAGTGTAAAATCAAATGGAGCTACAAGGCGGACAGTCAACCAGGCCCGGATTGGTAAATCTAGACATTCTGGCAATTTCCCTGGGGGCCAGACTCCTGTACACACACAACTCGGGTCATTATTCCAGCCCATGTGCATTTGTGATATTTAACTTTATTATCATCTGTCCAATTGTACTAATATCACTTGTTGACAAGCCAAGACATTAGATACCACTGACTGCAGTACCTTTGTGACCAAGTCGCAATAATTTCATACCAAAAGTAACAATTATGCAGGGAACGCCTCCATGCCATCGTAAAGTTAGCGTCACACCATTTAATAGGGCACAGAAAGTGGTGCCAATTGGCTTCAAATAAGAGCGCTGACAGGAAGTGTCATGTTTGCGGCCGAAATGTTGGTGACTTCACAGCCTTTTATAAATCTGCCTTGTTAAATAAAGTGCCTTATTCCGTGTTCTGGACACTTGCCCGTTTGCCCCTGTTTGTCCATTGTTCAAGTCTTTAGGTTCTCATACGCTTTCAAATAAACACTGATCGTTTAGATCAATGGTGGGTGTTAAACTCAAGGCCGGGGGGCCAGAGGCGGCCCGCCACGTCATTTTATGTGGTCCGCAAAAGCAGATCAAGCATGTCAACTTGCATGATGCTTGCTAAAATCTCAACCAAAATTCAAAATTCTCATATGTAATAAATAAGAGACATTTTGGAAGCATTTTCGTAGAACCAAAACCCCTCATTACAGTAACTTAAACAATAAACCATTATTATTGACTTTTTTAATTTGGTTTCAGTCATAACGGCCCTCCAAGGGAAACGGGTAACTAAAATGTGGCCCACGACAAAAATGAGTTTGACACCCCTGGTTTAGATTGAGATACTAACAAGTGTTAAGATTTTAGTTGAGGCGTCTGCTCTTTGCACCTTGGTTCCCTAACCCCCCCCCGCAAAGGCGAAGGTTGACTGTGTACTCTCATTAAGAATCCACAAAGTTGTTGCCGTGTGCTATGATGCATGTCTTGTACCGTTACACTACTATGAACTTGACTTACAACTTGTCAGTGGAAACTACTTCCATGGATGACGTTACCATGGATGCGCTGAGGGACTGTTCTTGTTTTTGTTTGCACTCTGACAGTGTGTCAGCGTGCGTGAGGATGTTTGAGCAGCCAACCAGAGAACAGGTGACCCGTGTGGACTCCGCAGAGGAAACTCAAGCAAGATAAACGACTTGGTTTGAACTCTTGACTCCGGAGCGTCAGGTGTTCCCCCTCTGACCTGCACTTCCAAACCACTGCATCCACTCTTCGCATTACTATCAATCCACTCAAGAGAAGGAGGGGGAAGTTACATTTTCCTGTTCAAATAATTTGTTCATTTCAACAGTGCAAAGTGACGTGATGCAAAATGGATTTGTCCTCTCCGCTCATCCCCCAAGACCAAAAAAAAAAAAAAAAAACTACTCAGTTTTGATTCCACTTCCTTCTGAAAAAAAGAACTAAAACACCCAAAGTAGAAGGTAAATAAATAAATAAATGAGAACGCTCAACAGGGTCAGCAAAGGGCTAGCATGTGATAACAGCAGAGTATCTGCTGCATCATGACTGCACCATTAAACACATCTTTGTGGCGTAACATCCAATCAGTTTCTCATCACACGTCGCATTTGTTTGGCTCTGTTTGCTCAGTCTATCAATCTGTGTGTGTGTGAGTGTGTGTGTGTGTGTGTGTGTGTGTGTGTGTGTGTGTGTGTGTGTGTATGCGTGCGTGCGGGTGTGAGTCACAGCAGTCAAGACGAGCTAAAATAAAACGACAGACAATGAGTCAGAAGTTGAGTGGAATTAAAAAAGGGCTCGTCTTCTCAATCCTAAATGGCGATATATTTCGCAATAAATGCGAGCTTTCCTTCAACAAGCAAAATCGTTTCAAAGAGTTTCGTTTTGTCCCCCCACCAGAGTTCACACCTGGCCAAAGGATACGCGTCAATGAGGTAAACAAAGTAGTGCCATTAATTCATTCATTGACAGCTGTTTCAGAGCATTTTGACAGATTTTTCAAAGCCCGCGGAACACTGCATTCAATGACAATTAACGAACGCATGAAACATACCAAAAGAAAAAATAGATGCAATTCTCTGAGCTGAAAAGAAAAAAAAATGTGTCTAGCTTATTTTGGTGCTTTAGTTATTAGTACTAGAAGATGGGGATTGGTTTCACCCAAAAAATGATTTAAGCAGAATGCGGAGAAAACTAGCATGTCAAGCAGAACAGTAACTTGGACGCTCATATTTTTCGGTACGTAAACGTCAGCGGCAGAGTTTGGTTTGAGGTCTCCAATTAAGATTTCAACACATCAGGGCAGCAGAAGTGACAGAATTCCCTTCCACACTAACATTATCCCACCAAATCCATTCAGGCTCCAATTAGGAAAAATGACGCAAAATTGTCTTGAGTGTCACATTATTGGAGCGAGTTGATTTCACACATGCATAAATTACTTGGATGGCGCCAATTTAGACTTCTCACAACGAGTGAGGATTGTTGTGCGATCTATTTGTACGCGTTACCGCGCCACGTGTGTCAAAGTTGTTTGAAAGTGTATCCTTACACAACATCAATGCTAATTTTTGGAAGCCCACCTTTGACGTTAAGCTAGTGGACTTTCATTTAAGTTTAGCTGAACATTTTGGTGTGTCTTCAGTGACTCTGAGCGAATGACAGGCTGCGACATTCTTCGTTGTACAAATCAAAGTCTGAGTTAATGTGTAACTGAAGGCGGGCAGCGATAGCCAAACAACAATAGCCGTGATGGGCGTCAAAGTTGGGAACCCCCCCCCCCCCCCCCCCCCCCCCCGCCATGGCTTTGTAATGAAGACACTTCCTGTCCTCCCTTTGAACAACACAGATGGTCAAGTCGGTTGCGAGGAAATCAATCACTTGTGACAGAAGCTCACGCCGCCGTTAGTACGAGTCGGGAGCTGTCACCTTGGACATGATCGGCTTCTCTACCCTGCCAAATAGAGGAAGCGGTACCACACTTGGTAGATTTGTTTCATGAGTTTAATAGCAACTAGAGTAGTCGTTGTTTCTTAGTAGGGTGGTGGCACCTCACCAAGTATAACGTTTGTGGACGACAAGATGGAAGTTATGCCGCTTTTCAGCTTTACAGTAAACGTAACACCTAACGTAACAGTTCACGAATTGCGAGTCTCAGCTCCTGTTTTTGCAGCCATTCAAAACATGAATTGCTGTTGCATGATGTGGCGACGTCGCACTGTACACAAGCCACCATCAAGACCTCTCGTCAATGTTTCATATATTTTTCGTATTATTGAAAACGCAACCAAAACATGCTTTCGACATATTTCTGACAAAATACTGACAGCATATGGGGGGGTCTTTGTATTACAATGGATTTGTGTCGTCTGTAACTAATTTACGCTATACATGAATATTTCCATTGATTGTCTCCATTGTTTTTTATTATTGAGTTTTATGTTTTGTTTTTATTTATGTACGGCACGTTGTTTGCATTTGCAGTTGTTTGTTATGGGGCTCTATAAGAAAGGTTGACTTGTTTTGTATGACAGCTACTGGTAAGAATGTTAAAATATGACTTTAAGAACAGGTCCGTACAGTTAATAAAGGCTTTAAGAAGCCGACAGACTATTATTATTAGCTATGGGAAAATCGACATTGCAAACGCTGAGCTCTTGCAGTTCTATACTCCTGCAATAATAAACTTTGTGACATTAATACCTCCCTGACCATGTCATTCAAAACGGAGCATTGTGATCTTTGTACAGTGTAAATGTTTTGCAGAGGGGAAACCGTAGCAGGCACACAAGTTGGAATGTGGTTCATTGAAACTTCCGCAACGGCCTCAGTTTCTCCTCACTCTGCACAAAGTGAGAATGACAGGAAAGAAGGATGATTCTCCAACGCACGGGTTACCAACATATGGGTCTGGTAACTGGTAGTGGGTCCGAATACATGTATGTGAACGTAGTTGTGCAGTATAAAGCAACAACTTACAAATTTTGACTTGTTGTATGTCAACTTTTCGCAGTTTGGAAGGTGAAGCCTAAAATGTAGAATTTTACATTTAAGTGTTGTTTTTTTAAAGTGTAAAACACAATGTCGTGCACTTCACACGTTTGCTGGACTCAAAATCTAAGTGCGGTGATTGTAGTTTGCTCAGTAAAGAAAGCAGCAAGTTACTGACTGATTTATTTCGACGTTTCGGCAGCACGTGTTCTTTTAAATTTGGGAAATTAAATTTCCATTTTTAACAGTCTAAAAAGCATTAAACCGTCTTTCGGGGTTTGACTTATGTCAATATTGTAGCATGTTTGGGAGTTGAAAAGTAAAACTGCATTCTCCAGATTTTTTTTTTTTTTGGTCTAAAAGAGTTGGAAGCGAGCATTACATAAGTGTGCAGTGTTGTGAGCATGATTGGTATCGTTTGTGTATCGTGTATAGTTCACAGCAATGCATTTCTATTGATAACTTTAGTATATTTTTCTCTTTTCTTTCATTTAATCACAGTCAGTCACTACGTGATTGTCTTACAGTGCACATGACATGTTTCCAGGACTTGCCAAAACTTACGGACTCGGACTTTCTTGGCCTGCAGGAGGCTGACTCGGGCGTGCATTGCGCGCAGGCGTCCTTGGACCCGGCACGACCTGCGGGATACGGAGGCCGCCTCCAACTCGATGCCCAGGAAGACGTCGGCGGCCAGGCGCGAGAGGTCGGCCAGTTGGTGGATGATGTTGGTGAGCGTGTGACAGTCGACCTCGCCCAGAGACGTGAACGGCGCCGCTTTCCTCGCTTTGCCCCGGGCCGGCAACCTGCTCACGCGCTGCGGCTCGACGGTCCTCTGGTGGAAAGGCATCGTCAAGGTTCTCCCAGCGCACTTTTTGAAAGTATGTTGTTTTTCTTTATAAAGACTACAAAGGCGCAATCCGCGATATGGCGCTCGCTATTTGAACGTAATCCTCCAATCCCGCCATGTTCGTGCAGCTGGACTGGTCTATTCAAATTCAAATACACGCCGTGTGGAGGACAGGCTGCTGGCAGAAGGGAGAAAAACACACGCACACACAGGGAAAGTAAGAGAAAGGGGGGGAAAAGAAAAACCCGGAGAAACTACCAACCACCTGTTGGACGCTGGAACCGGAGTCAAACAAAAGCAAAGTTTTACCTGCCAGCAAAGAGCAATAAAGGATGTTGGGAAAACCAGAACTGGCACCTGTGCTGGCCTAAACGCTCTCAGATTGAGTTGACCTACAGTTGTAACCTAAATTTTGATACATGTTGCATTACATTGTGTCCATTTTTGAGTCAATTCTTTTTTATTTGCAGCATTTCTCTTGGCTGCACTGCTTCTTTAGCCTCGATGTGTTACCATGGCAAGCTCATCTGCCCTAAGTCTTCACAATCAGTACTTCTGCCTGACATAAGGTCTTAAACTATATTACCAGTGAGTCCTTCGTTACCCATGCAAAATGTGATATTTTTCCTCACACACGCACACAAATAAATCCACAGAAAAGTTAGTTTCATGCCCATGCACAATACAAGAAAAACTAGCTAGATGTAGTAATTCAAGAAAACCTATGTGGGGAAAACAGAATTATATGTATTAACGTTTGTAATGGGACTCAAATAGCAATAGCAGGAATGAATTTGTGCGATTAAAATGTTTTATAAAGGAATATCATGAAACTAATGAACGAAAAAAAAAGTTAGCGGAGTCATTGTGTGGAAGGAGCACGAAACACGAATAGTTTACACTAAAAACGTCGTTTATAGATAAAAAGTAGCCAATAATCGAGTGAAACAATGCGCGTTTAAGTGTAAAAGCGCTGATTTTTAAGAGCATTTCGAGTCAAAAACACAATTTGAAGCTATTTCACCTTTCAGTAAAATCCTTTAAATTCAAAACGCTGTGAATCAAAACCTACACCTGTAACTGATTTTTTTTTAAACTAGTATATTTGTAGCGACTTTATATCCTCCATAAAGACAATTTAATACATACCTGGCTGTGTCACGTTGTCTTGTGAAGTGCGTCCAGTTAGCAGCAGGCTAAACCTAAACTGAAACGTTAGAGGTGATAGATGAAAGACATGAAACGTCACGCATAATTAGACTAAGCAGTTGAACTTTTGGAGACTGCGAGATGTTGTTGGACATTTAACATTGAACTACTATTAAGAATGATAAATGAAGGTTTCGACGTGCTGATAAAGAAGCAGTCAATCAAACGGTACCTTCTTAGCACCTGCTGGTTAGCTTTCCCGCTCGAGTTACTGAAGAGCATTCACAACAACAAAGATAAACGTTGTCGTTTGCTCATACCTTCTTTTTAAAAATAACTCCTCCACATTCTCTAAAACACTTGGGAGTTGTGATTTATCTCTCCTCCCAGCTTACTCGTGCTCATCCATTACGCCACCTGCAATTCCTACAATTGCTCAAAACAAATGGCTGTTTTGGGTTTTTTTTAATAGTCAAGGCTACAAATGAAAGTTGCTTTTCTACTCGAGTGTGTGACTATCTCTGGTGTGCACACAGTAACCTAAAAGGGTAGAAATGAGACTTAATAGTGCTCATATACACACAAAACACCGGGTGCTCTTGTATTACCGTTCTCCAAGGTGATCCATTCCCAAAAAAACTGCATTCAAGTTTTCTGCTGAAACTGTTCCTCGTTTAAAATTTTTTAAGATGACTATTAAAGAGATACAAATGAGGGGCAAAAAACAGAGATGAGCCAAGAGATGAACATAATTTTAATCAAGATTAAATATATGCCCAAAAAGATTTTTCCAACTCATAGAGACCCAAACAATACAAAAACAAAAAAATGCCTCCCATTTCTGCCATGTCATCAGTCATCAAGAGATATATACCTTTATTTTTTTCCCATTTTAAACGTTCATTCAGGTGGGGTAAAATGTATAAGGTGTATCTTATTCGCTCTACTTCCAACAGTGCACTGAATTTTCAGAAACCTCAGACCTTGTCTAAAAACCCTCCTTTACATAAACTTATTTATAGAATTATTTACATTACAAAGGCGTAAGCGAGTCAACTTGTGAAAAACGACAAACTTGGGACAAGGGAGAACAAAATTCCACCAAAAAAAGAAAAAGATGACGCTTTGGAAGAAAAACAATGACGTGTGTTAGAATTGAAAAAAAATTAAAGCGGTCACTAAAATAATAAACGTTCTGCATTCACTTGTACTTGGAAGATTAATTTGAATCCCGTGTTATATACTCAGCGATATTCTGGAGGCCATTTGTGGAGACTGCAGTGGACTACTAGGTGCTTCTTCATAAATTGTAACAAGTAGACAAAAAAAAAATGTTGAACAGCAAGTGTATCCCACCTTTTTGGAAATATGTGGCTGATAGGAATAGAAACTTGTCTTCCATGTGGGGACACAAATAAGGCGGAGAAAAAAAGTAGTGTGTTTCCGGTAACCCGACCGACCGAGAATTTCTACGTCGAAAAAAAGTTTTCGGGTCGGCATTTTTTTCAAATAACCCTCTACATTTTTGTGTAGAGGGTTTACATCGGTGCAAACTCACGATATTCATGTTGAGCGCGTGCGTCGTTTGCCTGTCGTCTGTCAACAACATTAAATCATGGCGGCGGCCGCGATCTCCGACGACAGTTTAAACAGCGTTTTCTGTGTTAGTCGCATGCTCGCACCGTAATGTTAAGAAAATAGCATCCATTGCTGTATCGAAAAAATTCAGCGAACTATTTGATGAACACCACGGGCCGAGTAAAAACCGACGGCGGAGGAGGACAGCGGAGTCCGGAGCGAGGAGAAAACTAAATAGGTGGCGGCGGTGGCCACGGGGGCGTTGCGGGCGTCGCGGGGGTAGGGGACGGTGTCGGGTGCGGGGTCGGTCGGTGCGCGTCGCGCGGCCGGCCGCTCCCAGTCCCGCCCGTCTCCCCGACCCCCGGTCAGGCGCCCGTCGGCGTTCCGCGACCTTGTTTTATGTTTTATGATTATTTTGTTTAAATTTTTGATGGGGAAAAAAAAAAAAAAAAAAACTTGTCCGACCTACCGACCCTATGCTGGAATTTCATGTTACCGGAAACACACTTTATTTTATTTCTATCTTTTTTGTTTGGCCTAATCTCATTCATTGGTCCCCTCACTGAACAGAAAACACAAGAGGGCTCCGGGTGTGTTCATTTGTCTCCCCCTGGTGGTGGTTTCAGAATAGATCGTCTCCCTCCCATGACACACAAACTCATATATTTACGTGTGTGTGTGTGTGTGTGTGTGTGCCCCCCCCCAACCCCCACCCCCCAGGTTTGTCTTCAGGCTTATCTGGTGTAGTAGACTCTGTAGTAAACACTCTTGGAGCGCCACAGTGAGTAAGAGTTGTCGAACTTGAGCAGGTAGACGCCGCGGCCGGGGTACTGGTGGCTTCCGGCGTATACCTCCTCATGACAGTCCCGCCGGTACACCGGCACTATCTCGTCCACCTGAGGCTTGCTCGCCTCCTTCTTGGCCTTCTCCTCCTCGCTGGCCGGCTCACCTGCGGGCACAGAAATAAGTAGAACTTTTCAACAAATATCGTGGCACGCTGCTGGAAATTAACTCGAAGTTTGTGTGACGGTAAATTTGAATGACTTTTACCGGGCTCGCCCTCCCTCACCTTCGTCGTCGTCATCCTCGTCACTCGACTCAGACACGTGCACGCTGACCGAGGAGGACGCCGCATCCGTCCACTCGAAGAAGACCCCGAAGCCGATGTCGTAATAGTCCGTGGCGAACTCCCAGAAGAGGTAGGAGCCCTCTTCGTGCGTGGGCACGCGCACTGTCACGACCTCGCCGCGCCCGACCGTGATCACGCTGTCGGCGTCCTGACGGATCTTCTCTTTGAAGTCTTTGATTTGTGGCCGCGTCCACATGGAGGGAGCGGCGATAACGGGTGGAGAGTCGGCTGCTGTTTTTTTTTTTTTTTTTTTTTTAAAGAACAAGAACTATCTTTACTATGACAGGTTTCATGGAGGCTTTTGTGATAGAACCTGAAATAGAAGTTAGTGTGACAGAAAACGGTCTGGATACTCAGTCAGCAATTACTACTTTCCCGTACCGTATGTCGCGACCGACATACTTTGGAACGATATGCAAAGTAGTGTGCGCAGTGGCATTATAATATTCGGTCACGTGGTATAAGAAGACGCGTTCAGTTACAGCCTTATTTACTGTTTTTCCATTCCATTGTTTTATATGAGAGTATTTATATATTAGGACAAAAATTCAGACCCAAAAAATCAAATTATTAAAGGAAGAAAAATCATTAAATATTAGGAAATTGGTCAATGTCACTGACATAGCGCTTTTCTACTTTGGGTACACAAAGCGCTTTACACTGATACCCCATTCACCTACGGATGACGCAGCATCAGGAGCAACCGGGGCTTTAGTATCTTGCTCAAGGACACTTCGACATGGTCGCAATGGCCGGGGATCGAACCACCAACCTCTGGGTTGGGAAACGACCACTCTACCACTGAGCCATCATTTGAAAATAATTTTGGAAAAAAAGAGAAAGAAAAACGTTTGCATTATGCATTAAAATAACTAAGGACGAAAAAAAAAAAGTTTCCTTTTGGGGGCACCGCAACGTTATGCCAACTCACCAAATAGCGGCCCGTTCTCTGACACCTCCTCCGCCGACTCGGGCTCAAGCGCCCGCACCGTGTTGTCCAGGTAAGTGTCGCCGCCATTGACGGTGGGCATGTTCTGGCCCGAAGCCGGCAGAGCCGCCGCCCCATACAAGGGTCCCGCTGGCAAGCCGGCCGGGTGCTCGCCACTGCAACAACCGTCGGCTTCCTGGTGGCCATGCGCCATGGAGTCGGCGTGCTGTTGCTGCTGCTGCTTCTGCAAGGCCGCCTGCGATTAGAGAAAAGCAGATTACCTAACATGCTGCTAGACAACACTCTTAAGAGATTTTAACCAATCAAGGTTGCTTGAATACATCCATTCATTTTTGAGATTCCGGGACCCAAAATCAGAAACGTGAGGCAGATGTGCTAACCACTTTATCACCATGCTGCCAAGCAAGAAAATATTCTTATATTAAAAACAAACAAGATCATATTGTTCGTATAATACAAAGACATCATCAGTTTATGACGTCCCATTTGGCCCATTCTTGCAGTAAAGACGCGAACTGTTAAACATTGTTTCTCCCATCATGAGTCCGCTTGGCGCAAAGGAACTATGTTGAAGTGAGTCACGCTTTGTTGCCAACTCGATCCCAAGGAACTATCTAAAATTGACTTAAGTAGCTTCATTTAGAAAAAAAAAGTCATGCTTTGCTGCCATCTTGTGGCATCTTAACAATGAAGTATGCTGAAGTTGAGGGAGGAGCTTCATGTCAGCAAGCTCTTCAGAAGTCTGATATCGATCCTCATTTGATTCAAGTGTGTTGGAGGAGGAAAACATCTACAACATGCAGGTTAGATGACCTCAAGGACCACAGTTGGTGACCCCTCCCGAAGACTCTATAATGTCCAGTGTGAATGTCTGTTGGTCTACGTGTGCTCAGCAACTGATTGGTGGCCAGTTTTAGCTGTACGACACCTCTTGCCCAAAATAAGCAAGGGTCACCGTGACCCGAATGCAGACAAGCACTCCTGAAGATGGATGGATGGATGGATGGATGGATGTCAGTGAATGGTGCCGACCTGCTGCTGGGCCAGTTGGACCTGGTAGAGCTGCTGCATGTACTGCTGGTAGTGCTGCTCCTGGAGCTGCCGGATGAGGCCCATCTGCTGTTCGGGGCTGTTGGGGTACTGCTGGGCAGCATACTGCTGGAACTGCACCGCCGTCTGGGCGTTCAGGGCGGCCATGATCTGCTGCCTGCGAAGCGGAAGGCGCGGATGCGTTTCGGAAATTGAAGGAGACGGAAGTTTGTCACTATTGTTGGTGAGGCCTGCGCATACTTCTGCTGCTCCACCCGTAGCCTCTCTTCCTCCGCCTGTCTCCGTTCCTCTTCCTCCCGCCGCTGCCTCTCTTCCTCCTCCAGCCTGCGTCTCTCTTCCTCCTGCCTCTGCCGCTCCCGCTCCTCCTCCTCCCGCCGCTGACGCTCCTCTTCCTCTCTCCTGAAAGGAAAACGAACATTAGTATCGATTGTGGAAAGACGGTGAGATAGAAATTCCCAATAGACATTTACAAGATGACATCGCAGGCGCTTTCCACTCGTAAACAAATCCTTGCATATCGTTTGGACAAGGCTATGAGAAGACTTTGCAACTGTGAGTATCTCGCAAATAAGTTTGCCTCTGTTCTAATATTTCCGCTTCCACTACTATTCTTTCTTCTATGTATTTTCGGGCATTCAAGATGTCCCGTGGCTACATGTATGTTTTCATGTTCTCCACGTGCTTGCGTGGGTTTTCTCCGGGTACTCTGGTTTCCTCCCACATTCCAAACACATGTATGGCAAGCTGATTGAACACTCTAAATTGTCCCTTGGTGTAAGTGTGAGTGCAGATGGTTGTTCGTCTCTGTGTGCCCTGCGATTGGCTGGCAACCGGTTCAGGGTGTCCCCCCGCCTACTGCCCGAAGACGGCTGGGATAGGCTCCAGCACCCCCGCGACCCTTGTGAGGATAAAACGGATCGGAAAATGGATGGATGGATGTTTGGAGGCCCTTGCAAAATGTTAAAAATGGGTTGTGTGTAACATACGTTCAAAAACGTACCTTTTTCTGTCTTGCTCCTCCCTCTCTATCTTGTGTGACGTGGCGTATGGCGCAAAGAGGTTACAACACTTGTTGAGCAGCCGCACAAACTCCACCATGGCCTCCTCCTTCTCCATGTTACCCAGGGAGGCCCACTCCTTTCTGCATGTAAACAGCAAAAACATGTTTTTGAAGGATAGTTTTATAAGATGGGGCTGGGGGGTGGGGCTGTCTGAAAAATAAAACTTAACACTGTATATCCTCACATAGTAACATGTAATGGTTGAATTCTTGTCTTAAATGGTGAATACCACTCAAATAAGCAGAAAACAAGGTAAAATTACTTTTATTATAACTCATAGCCACCCGGATAAGAGGAATCTTTACCCTTTTTTGGTTCATCTTTACATTTTCTTTGTTTCACATTTTCAAATGAGGAAAATAATTTGAATTCAGTGTTAAAAGTCCAAGCAGACAAAACAAACCAGATAAGCATTTGGCATGTGCAACAAGGGTTGAAAAGCGGCACGTGCATGCGCAACTGCGCATATGGTCGTTACCTGCGGTCGTTGCCCAGCACATCAAAAAAGCCCACCTCAGGGGACGCGTCGGGGTTGTAAGGGCCCAGCAGCACCTGTTTGTGCAGCGCCACCAGCCGCAGCTTCTCCTCGTAGGTCGGGTGGAAGGCTTTGCCGTCCTTATCTACGCCAGAACAATGGGACATATTTGCATAAGGATGGGGAAGGGAGGAAAAAAACGCTGACAATTACTACCGGTGGCGATGCTCGCAAAATGGTTAAGTAAATACAGACACACAATTATTGACATTTTCACGTAGCCCCCCTATGTGTAAATGACTGCTGATAATGAACTCTAAATGTATGACCGACCTAAGATAATGTATTTCTGCAAAGCTTTTTCGGAGGGAGGCATTTAGAACTCTAAGTTAAAAAAAGTCTAACTTGAAATACAACTCTAAACCACATTCCCTCAAAATAATGGCCCACAATCAAATGTACACCATGTCTCAATTGGTCCGGGCTTTCAACCAGGTATGTCATCGACTTAAAAAAAAAAAAAAAACTTGCCCTTTTAACTAATATTGTTTTATTCGAGTAGTGGTCTCCTTTTAAACGCAGGTCATATCGTAAATAGTCCAAACTGGGCGCGTTGCTGTTACCTGTCAAACAAGAAAATAACTGCCACACCCCGAGTCGCGAATATTTTGTTTTGCTTTTTAGCTACACAAGAGGGCTGGATACTAGTAGTTGTCGTATGAAGCAGTGCCATTTCGCGCAGTTCCTCAAACAATGCACTCCGCTTTTGTTGACGCCACTTGTAAACTTTAGAAAACAAATTCTTCACCAAGCAATAACTGTTGTTTTTTTTAAGGTATAATATGTGGCAAAATATTACAGTGAGGGAGAATATTACGGTCGGAGAAGGAAACTGAGCGATTTTCGTACATTTCTTTAAGTACTCGCCTCCCTGCTAATGGTTGCTGTGTCCTGGCTTGGTGACGCTGTTGCTTTTTAGCAAATCAAAAGGTGGAGATGATATCACCCACTCATTGTGATGCTGCCTTGGTTTCAGACCTATTAAATGCTGCGTCTCACTTCGTCCTGGTTAGGCATGCCATAGTCACCTACTTAAAAATAAACACCTCACCTTAAATTGTTAGTTAGTTGCCATTGAGATCCTCACCCCAACAAACTAGCACTTTGTTTCGGTTTTTGTCGAGCAAAGAGGGTGGACCCCGAATCATTTCATACCTGATAGACACCGCGTCTCAATTAGTCCTACATGTACACTATAGGTAAGATCGGGCCGCCCAACCCAAATTTCGGGTCGGGTCGGGTCTAAAAATGTCAATCATTGTTCGGGTTCGGGTCGGGCT
>NW_017805409.1:946768-1015165 GCF_001891065.2 Hippocampus comes
CTAGCCGAGACAACACTCGAAGTCGGACGGACACGTTTTTCTGCCAATCTGTGTGTTTCCCTTTTTGTCCAAATATATTTTTTACGACAACTGTCTTGTCCACGGTGTCTTTTGTTCGTTCCACTGGGGTTTAGCAAGTGTGTTTATAAAGAGACGAAAATCTCTTGACTGTTACAAGTGTTAGTGTTTCAACACGGCTACACTCGTGAAAGCAAAACAACAAACTCAAACGCGTCTTCGTTCAATGTTGTCAACTAATATCCGGATTAATTTTCGGCAAATTTTCCTCAATTCTCCGGACAGATTTTCATAAAAATTTGAAAAACCCGGAATTCCGGGAAAATCCGGAGGACTTTCATCTCTGTTAACAAAACAAACGCTTTGCCCCAAATAACTCATATCTTGGTTTGCTTTTACACTCTGTAAGTGGGGTAGAATTGTACAATCTGTCTCACACACCAAACCAAAATTGCATCTCAATTACTGATGGCTGGCTGGATCATCCACTTCAATAAATACCTACCCCAGGAGTGTCAAACTCATTTTTGTCACGGCCCACTTTCAAGTTAAGTCTTCCCTCGGAGGGCCGTTATGACAGTGAAACCAAATAAATGTTTAATCGTCTCATTGTATCATCACTTCTATTAAACAAATTGGTGACTTACGAAGTTTTGAAATCACTCAAGTCAACTATACACAGTAGTTTGTTCAAGTAAGGGTAAACAGGGTGACAAAATTACCGCAAGATCTCAACGTTATTTATTACTCTTGTCAATTTGACATTTCGATACAGATTTTAGCAAGGATCATGGAAGTTGAAATACATGATTTGCTTTCACGGGCCATATAAAATTATGTGGTGGGCCGGATCTGGGCCCCGGGCCTTGAGTTTGAGACTCGCAACCTAGCCCTATTTAACTATTTTGCTTTACTTTTTAAACTCCTAAAGAGTGGAGCAATCATCAGCCAAGGAAAACATTTAATAACTTGACAAACTGAAGAAGGGGTACAACATTCTGGATCTGGTTCACTTGTACTGCCTAATATTAATCCTTGAAACCGAATGCAATAGTTTCCTAACCCGCTAGATTTAGCTTTGGCTTGTATTGATTCATTTGAACAGCTGAATTTGTGGGGCGTGTTACGAGTGACAATCATCGAATGGGAGAGCCACACACACCAAAAAATAAATAAATCGTGACATAGGCGGAAGCGCTGTGCTTGTTCTACCTTTTCGTGGCTAAGTGCAAGCGACGTGCTAACGTCACTCTGTGGTCGCCTGCGAGAGGTGACAGTTAGCCTAGCCGCGGCTAGCTTCACGCAGCTTATTCGGAAGTCTACAAATGCTGACTTTTAAACATGCTTAAGCATTCGAAATGAACACCTGGCATATACCTTTGAAGAACTTAAGGGCCATTCCGTACAGCTCTTGAAGAGGAAAGCCCCATTTGTTCTCTGCGGACGATTTGTCAGACTCCCCATCGCCGCCGTCGTTGTTAGCCTCAAGGGTGGCCGGTGTTTGGACGTCGGGCTCCGCGGCGGCGTCCGGTCGCGACGGTGGCGGCGGCTCCTCCGGCTGGCCCTGCTCGACCTCCGAGTCCGGGCTGAGCGTGAGGCCGTCAACGGAGACTTCGAGACGGCTGGAAGGAGCGCTGTCGAGGTAGCCGCTGTGAACCTCGGTGGCCATCATGCAGACTGTCAGCTGAAGCGGCCACGTACCTACTTCCGTTTAGCCTGACGGAACTTCCGGGAAATGGTCTTATATTTTGCAAATACTGTATATTAATTGTTTGAAGAGTCCAAATCGAGTTTTTAAAAAATTAACATTGTGTTCATTGTGAAATAAATACCTGACTAAAATTCTACTTTTGAAGTTCATTTAAGAATTTAGACTTTGAACATTTGTTAAAGGAGCAATTTAAATCCATTGCAAATAAAGCTAAGGGTGTGTGTGGTACTCTTGAGTCGTATATATGGTTATTATGTTCTGTATTCAAGGCATTTTGGATGTTATCGAAAGAAAGACCGTATGCCTAATTTCTTCAGCCTTTATGATTTTCACATAACCAATTGGCCTCTCACTGCCTCACCCAGTGTAAACAAATACTTTACAATATTTGCAGGATATGGTTTATGATGAGAATATTATTTGAAACATTTCTTAAGTGCCTTGATCCACTGGAGTCAGTGACCTGTGTATTGAGCTGTCCTTTTAAGTGCACTATTATGCTCATTTGCATCAGAATATGTTTGCTCATCCTTGGTGTTACAGTTAGAATTTATTGTACACACACATATTTATTAATCCTGTATCCTATTTTATTGTAATATATTGCACTTGCTATGATTTTCATATTCATCCGGGAAGCTATTTTTAAAAAACTTTAGCCTGATTGATTTTGTGTTCAGTGAATTTTAGTCAGATTAAAAGGCAGTTGAGGAGGTTGTGCTGTCAAACATCAAACAAGGGAAAAAGACTTTGGGGATATGTACTGACCGTCTGTTTGACACCTATAAGGACACACTACTCTTCTTTTTGTTTCGTCTTCTTCAACTGACCATTATACATTTAACAGACAGACGGGTAAATGATCCCCCATTCTGCAGTGATATGTTAACAGTCCAGCGGTCTTTGTATATTTGATCATTAGATGGTCGATGGCACCTCAGTATTAAGACCAGCAGTGTTGGAGTGCAACATGTATATATCTATTCCTGTCAATCCGTCATGCTTCATGCTGTAGTGTTCAGTTTGCGCTCAAATGGTGATTTCAAGAGAATGTATTGATACATGTATTGTCTTAAAGATACCGGTAAATATTTATTAATGCCCGTGTAGTATATTTGATGTAATACAATATTTCTGACTGTTACTGCTGCTCTTCACTTCTGCATATACTGGTATTCGTGTCATTTTCCAATGCATACAGACTGATTATTACTATTTTTTGCCACAGACACAAGTGTTGACTATTCTTTTGACAAACTATTCAATCTCATTGCTTGATATTATAAATGTGTACATAGATGAAGACATGAATTCAAATCCATTAATGTTTAACCTGATATGTGTTTGAATTATTTTGCCTTAAGTTTACATGATGATTCTATTTCAAGTTTTTTTTGTTTTGTTTTTTGGGATGCGGGGGTCAAGTAGACAGGAAGAAGTTGGTGTCACCTCACCTCTGGACATGATCCTTGCAAGGATTTAATGAGGCCATTCAGGTGTCAAGCACCGTGGAACACTTTGGAACTTGTCTTTGTGTATTGTGACACACTTTGTTGTCACTGAGGGTGAATCACTTCCTATGTGCAGCCAAGTTCAAAGCAAAGAGTGCCACAGAAAATCCCAGTCATTTAAATTAATGTTAACTAGATTAATAATAGTTGCAGCATCATTCAAGCACATCTGTGTTGGACATTTTAGAACAAGTGTGCATCCATTTGCATCGGTTTAAAATAGGGGGGAGGGACCATTATAGTTTTGGGCAGTATAATGGCAACTACACTATTTTATTGATTTCCAGGGTGCATTTGTATGGTACAGAAAAGTCAAAAAGCACGTTAATAGTAAATAAATAAATAAGGACACTATACGCAAACGTAAGAACATATAAGCAGATACAGTATATATCTTTGCGTAAATGCAAGCAAATGTCTGACAATCATTTGATATTAATATATTAATCGTACTTTTATTTCTTTTTTTTAGATGACGCAGTTGATTTAAAAGAATGAATACATCCATTTTCTGCTTTCACACATTGTGATATATTTTCACTTTCCCCTCGTAACATTTCAAATTGTGTTAGTCTTGTGACATTGTGATTTTATTCGTGTGTAAATATTAGTGATCCTGTAAAATTTTTATTTTATTGCTGCAGATGGACTATTATCATAACATCACAATTGTATTGCTGCATAATAGCAGTCTTGTAAGATTAGGATGTTATTGCTGTATAATAATTTAGCTATTTTGGTCGATGTATAGTGCATCCTTAAATTTTGTTACAACGAAGTTATTGTTTAATTTGTATTTCATTGGCTTGTAAGTATTGCAAAAATCAGAACTGTATTGTGCATACTTATTGTAAAAGTAGTTGATCGAGGCACAATGTAATTTGATTAGAGTAAAATTGCAATACTGGTGAGGAATGACTTGTAAGATTCCAACTTGTCTAATCACTTTGGTCTTGTTTGGTGAAGAATGACGTAAGATTCCAACTTGTCTAATCACTTTGGTCTTGTAAAATTACAATTTCATCGGTGTATCATGTCTATATTCTTGTTAAATTCTGCATCGTTGATATTGGTGTATAATGAATATTATAAAACTCTGATTTTATGCAGGATATTACGTTTTTTATAAAACTAACAGTAACTGGTCATGACGATTCATGACTTAAATCTCCTCCATTTCTTATTTACATGAGTGTCTAATGACTATAACATTTATTTTTGAAAGGCATATGTAATTTTTTTTCTTCATTTGTAAAATGTGGACCCCATTCTTGCAATTCTACTTTATTTTCGTAGGTTTTCTCCTCTTTCTCGCTAATGCAAACTGGGTGAAGCCGAAGTTTGGAGCTTGTGTCGGGAGAGAGGAAAGTGGTAGTTTCCGACGGTCTTTGAAGGTGACAGGTCCATTAATGGCTCGTCCCATGCCAAAGCGGATAAATGTTTTCTCTGCCGATGTGTATTGAACGCGCTCATGCTATTAAAAGTTCTTTTTTTTTTTTCCTTTTAAGAAGAGACTTGCGGCGGCCCTCCGGAGCTTCACACCTCCGGAGGGCCGCAGACGTCTGAAGTTGGCGCTTAGCGGGGGCTGCCGAGCGTCGACGGCCGCCTAGTTCACACTTTGCACGTCACACCTTTGATCCGCCGGGACATTTAACTCCGAGCGGGCCTCTTCCGAGCTCACTTTTTTTCGGGTTGGGACGTGAAGACGGCGAGAAAGCGATGTCGGCCATCCACGGAAACCTGCCCGTCGGGGACCTCAACCACTTGCAGTTGTACCACGAAGGAAGTCTTCAGATGGGCAATCCTGGTAAGGTGTCGCTCCTTAGAAGCTTCACGGGACTCGTTTAGTAGTTGCAAGATAGAATTTTTTTTTTTGGGGGGTGGGGGGGATATTCTACTTAAGAGTTTTTCCCTTCTAAAATGTATTCATCTTCGTCCTCCCAAGTACATTTTTTTATTAACATAAAAGGATGACTACAGTGGTGCAATCATTTGGAGAACTTTTTTTTTGGACTTGCCAGTCAACATTTTAAATGCAAGCACTTGATGGTGCCTGTGAACTAAAGAGGAAAAAAAGCTAAACGTCACTTAATGTCAGAAAACTACTATGAATTGTCACCAACATTCACACGAACAGCTGTACTCATGCCCACTTCGACCTCTGAAAATATCCATGCAATCGCCACCATACTTATGAATTTTATCGGCAAAAGCCCTTTTCTATCGTTCACTAAAGAGAAAAAAAAGCTTAACGTCGCTTAATGTCAGAAAACGTTTTCACATAAGTACATTTCTGTATTTTAAACAACCACATAGCTTCAGCTTTGGCGAACAGTTCTCTTTCGCTTCATGGTAAGAATGCAAAATGTCGTCGACTGACTGACGAATGGCATCATTGCCATGGCGTTGGAACCCTTTTAAGCATCACATGGCGACTGATCATGTCATACTCACAGCATGTATATATTCTTTATCCTCCCCTGAAACAAATCTAGCGTCTTACTGAGGAGTTTGAGAACTCAGCACCTCCACGTGTACGTATACTCTACATCAGGGGTCCCGAACCTTTTTTTTTGACTGAAGATCTACTTTTCAAGCAACCAAATTCCTGCGGTCAACCCATGACCGCAACATGTACGGTTTCACACACACACGCGCGCGCACCCATGAAAACGCATGTCATGATGAGCAACAGCCATAACGGCCCCTAATATGAACAAAACAGAAAAATAAAGTCGATACAATAGTTTGTGAGTGAGCAAATCACTGCCTACCTTTGTAGAGACAGGCAGACTACAAGGAGCAGCACAATGTCCATTGAATTGAAGGGGGTAAAAACAACACAAAAAAAAAGCTTAATTACATTCTATGTCATTCTTAGTCGCGCTATGTTTTTATAGAATGCGTTTCCATTCTTTTCAATCAGCAAAGGTGATTTCTGATGACTATTTTTGAAATTCCAATTTTACCGGTGTATAATATTCTCTTACAATTACGAGCGCAACAACACACTTACATCAACCTTAAATGTCCCCTTCAGATTTTCGAAGTGGTGACGTAACCAACTATTTGGCCACGACTGCCTCGGTTCCGCGGGTGGACAAATGCGTGGCCATACTGACCCACCGCAGGAAGAGGACCAACTTCACCCAGCAGCAGATCGAGGTGCTGGAGAAGGTGTACTCTGACACCAAGTATCCGGATATCTACCTGAGGGAGCGACTTGAGGCGCTCACCGGTCTGCCCGAGTCCCGAATACAGGTATGTTCAAATATGAGACACGTGACTGAACATGCTAGCCACAAGTTGCGGTTTCTTACTTCACGTGTGGAACAGAACTGCGCCGTGAACAGAGAGCCCCTGTCTTCAAATTTCTGAAGTGTTCGATTTTTCCTCCACTTTCAGGTGTGGTTCCAGAACAGGAGAGCAAAATCCCGTCGCCAAGTGGGCTCCTCGGTGCCCGTAAAAGCTCCCAATCCACTGCCATCCTTTCATCAGCTCCCCAACAGGATGAACCAAGACAAACGTAAGCACCCGCAGAAAAGCTAACATCATATTCACCTGGGATTGTGATAATTATTCTGTTCATCAGGCTTTTTTTATTCTTTCAGTTTATGACAACGGCCACAGGAGCATCATATTCACCTGGGATTGTGATAATTATTGTGTACATCAGGTTTGTTTTTTTTATTCTTTCAGTTTATGACAACGGCCACAGTACGGAGGCTCACAGGAATGCTTTTGGACTACAAGACGCCTACAGAACCCCAATCGAGGAACCCCACAGGACCAAAGCCCCCGGCGACCATTTTCTGGCATCGTGTCTTTACGAGAAAGACGCGAGGCGAGAGAAGGCCGAGCAGTTGCAACGGCGCGAGGCCAACGTGGACATCCCGGCCAGTAACGTCCTGATCTACCCCTCCAAGGACGGCATGAACGGCGATCCCAAGGTTCTGGTGGAGTACGACAACTTCCCGCCCAACAAGACCATCGGGCCCGAGATGAAGGTGGTGATCCCGCCCATCCCTATTCAGAACAACTTCAGCAGGTCATCGCCCAAAGCCGCCGGCGGCCCGCTCCAGTACTCGCATGCGAGGGCGGCGGGGAAGGCGTTCAACGGATTCTCGCCAGTCCACGGCGCAGATTTGCCGGACTTTTACGATTCGGACTCAGATTGGGAGAGTGAGGCCATGGTTGGATTTGGTGGTTTTATCTAAGATGCGGTGATGGTCTTTCATGACTACTTGCCATAAACTTCATGTAGACTGTACATAGCCCCTCTCAACCCCCAAAACAAAGAGTTGATAATCAAAAAGCCACAACCGCGTGCTGGCTTGAT
The DNA here is from genome assembly GCF_001891065.2 of Hippocampus comes. NCBI lineage: Eukaryota > Metazoa > Chordata > Actinopteri > Syngnathiformes > Syngnathidae > Hippocampus > Hippocampus comes. The sequence continues at coordinate 954,348 of NW_017805409.1, forward strand.
GTTGAATAACCCAGTAAAACTAAATTTGTCAACTCTGCGATATTGTTGTTTGCATAAAATATCTTCTATTTATTGTAAGATTGTAATAAAACGGTTTCATCTTGAATCCAGCGTTCTTGCTGAAAAACAGCTTTGCAATGTTGTGTTTAATATAAAAAAAGACAAACAAGTATATACAGGGCGTTTTCGTATATTGAACATTCGGTATGACAGTGTGACAAATGCAGAAATGCAACGATGAGGTGGGTTTTTTTTTTGTTGTTTTGTTTTTTTTTTTTTGATTCCCCAGGGGTAAAAGGCGTTTTTAAACTCCCTGCTGAAGAATTCTCCTTTTAAAAAAATATCAAAGTCTCTTTTGAGTGCACAGAAAAATTACAAAAAGCCAACAGTAGGAATAATTTCACAGATATTGTACAAATATCTACAATTTCATAAAACATTCGTTAGCCTGCGCTCGGAACAAAGCCAAAACGGGCAAAACACCTTTTTTTCTGAAATAAATAAATACATAACAATTCTAAGAATCAACTTTTGGCACGAGGAGCCAGCGAACAACGTGGAGATACATTTGAGTGTTTCCTTCCGTAAGATAAAACCGGAGGGTGATAAAAGGAAGATTCGAGGTGTCCTTTCGCGAGGGTTACTAGCGGTGTACATGTGTAACCCTGCTCACACCGCGTTGGTGTTGTTGGCCGAAAATACGTGCAGGTTGCCGAGCTGACTCAGGCCGCTCTGGATGTGCGCCACGTGGATCTCGACGTTGTTCTGGAAGCAACTGCAAGCACAACAACACAGAACAAGCTTGGTAATGACAACGGACTGTCTTGACTCACGGGGGTTAAGACTTTTTCATTGAAGAGCAACTTTCCAAAGTTCAATAAGTGACGTGCATCTGCCCTGAAGAGTCTCAATTAAAACATACCACTGTTTTGTTGGTTCCGCTATCGTGAAGTCTTTTTTTTTTTTGGGGGGGGGTGATATTTTAGACGCGACCCGGTGGTCCAGTGGTTAGTGCGTCGACCTCACAGTGCAGAGGTCATGGCCTCCGATCCCGGCTCCGGCCTTCCTGTGTGGAGTTTGCATGTTCTCCCCGGGCCTGTGTGGGTTTTCTCCGGGTACTCCGGTTTCCTCCCACATTCCAAAGACATGCATGGCAGGCTGATTGAACACTTCAAATTGTCCCTAGGTGTGAGTTTGAGCGCGGATGTATGTTCATCTCTGTGTGCCCTGCGATTGGGTTGGCAACCAGTTCAGGGTGTCTCCCGCCTACCGCCCGAAGACGGCTAGGATAGGCTCCAGCATGCCCCGCGATCCTTGCGAGGATAAGGCGGATCAGAAAACGGACGGATGGAAAGATTTTCATATTTGGTCTCTTTCCATGGGACTTGACAGGAATTACAAAGATTTTACAAAATTGAAGATTGCCTCTCTCCATTCACTGCTCCATTCATCAACCTTGTTGCACATCACTGGAGTGCACAAAGGGTGTTTAGGCGAGAATCTAAATTAGTGGTGCCCAAGTCCGGTCCTCAAGAGTCCTGATCCAGCTTGTTTTAGACGTCTCCCTCTTCCAACAAACAGGCCTGGTTCAAATGATCAGCTCATCAGAGAAGCCTGATAACAATCAGGCGTGTTGGAAGAGGGAGACATCTAAAACAGGCTGGATAGTAGCTCTCGAGAAGCGGACCTGGACACCCCCTGGTCTAAGCTACCTGAGGTTAGAGGGATCGATGGATGCTTTGATGTCATTGAGGGACTCTGTGAGAGATTTGAACTCAAATGAATTCAGGTCTCCGCCGTCTGCCAGACACTGCAAAAACAACAACATTCACATTGACGATACCTGAAAACTAATTCTGCCTTGCAGCAAGTGACCGCGAGTGTTTTCGGGAGACAGACGCCGACCTTGATCTGCAGCAGCAGAGCCGTGAGGCGCGAGACGAGGTGCGTGAGGCTGCCGTTGGTCACGCTCTGCTGGCCGTCCTTGGAGGAGTCGCTCAGGTGCACCATCTGCTGGGCCTCGTCCTCGCAGTGCCGTCGCAGGTCCGCCGGGTGGTCGGCGGGAAGCGCACCCTGGTCTGGAGAGAGCTGGATGCCACGTGAAAGTCAGACATAAAAGAACTGAAGGGTTTAGGTTGCCAAAATACACCGATGCATCTGCACTTGGCTTATTGCGGGTCTTGAGTGCCAACCCAAGATGCGACGGGAAGCTAACGTGCGCATTCAAGCATCTCGGCTCTACAATTTACCTCGCAACAGAACTGCTGCACTTCATGTAGGACTTTGCTGAGATCCTTGTTGAGCTGCTCCAGCTCGAGCACAGTGGACGCGTAGCGCTTCTGGAAGTCCAGCTCAATGGGCAAGGCGTACGATTTCTGAAACGCAAACGCAGAAGTATCGACTCGCCTTTTCAAATCATGCTATGATGAAAGCGTTTTTTGATGAAGGGCTGCGAGCGTTTGTACCATCTTCTCCGCTTCGGTGTTCATTTCTTTCAAGTGCTTGATGTGCTCTTTCTTGATCATCAGGATCTTCGACAACCTTGTCTGGTAATGGAGCGTGAAAATATGTTAGGCGATAAGAAAGCAGGACCAGGATGTCAATCGAAATCACGGTACATGTACGATGACAAATTTGGATATTTATATAGCATCCACTAGATGGAGCTACACACCTTCCTTTCGACTCGAGAGGCGTTCATGACCGCCTCCGAAAAACGTAAATTAATGATTACAGTACTTCAATGAAACTACGAAAATTGAAAATAATGCATAAAAACAGAAAATCAAGTCGGGAAAATCACAAAATAAATTCGATAGCCCCCGCTTGGCATTTCCATGAGCGTAGCTCCAACAGAACGATCAGATGTTAGTTAAAATGTTGGAAACTGGACTGTCTCAGAAGTTTTTGTTATTTATTCCTTTGTTGTGTATTCATAAATGAGGAAATCACAAAATAAATTGAGTAGGGGGGGCTAGAGAATTTATTTTGTGATTTCCTCGCTTGATTTTCTGGTTTGATGCATTATTTTTCATTTTTGTAGTTTCATTGAAGGAATCGTTAATTTACGTTTTGCGGAGGCGGTCATGAACGCCTCACAAGTCCAACGGAAAAAGAGAAGGCACGGAGACGGACAAAGACGTACCTGTATTTGTTGAGACTGTGAAAACCATTAATAAAGTGTGCGTTTTTAAAAAAAAAAAAAACACCACCACAGATCTCCTTTTTTCAGAGCTGCAACAAAAACGTATTTAATAAAGCAGCGACACAGTTCACTGAACCGGCAGCAAGTTATAACATTGTAAGCATGTCTCCACCAAGGAGCCATTTTGGGGTCGACATATTACCGTAATGCCCATACACAAGGCGCGCCGGATTTTAAGGTGCGCGGTGAGCTTTTAAGAAATGGAAGACTTTTTGGTGCGCCCTATCGTGCGGAAAATACGGTATATTAAATAAATATATTCAATGTCTGTGTGTGTTTTTATACACGAGTGAAAAATGCGTGTGTACCACTTGGACCAGGAACTTGACAGGAAACCCTCCGAGGGTGTCTCCGTCTGCAGCGGGCAGACTGGTCCTCCATGGTGACTGGTTGATGAGTGGGTCATGGTGGTCCTGGGAGAGGGAGAAAAGACAATTTTTTTTTCCCGACGGCGAGTTCAAATTATCATTTCATCACTACGATGTGCGGTAATACCATGAGGACGGGAGTGGTGGCGGACGGGTAGGGACCTCGAGGTGGAGTCATTAGGTTCTGCATGTAGCGCGTCGTCCGGTGCTTCTGGGCGAAGGCTGAAATGGGCATCGTCTCGTTGGGCTCGTTGCTCTGCGAGGCGGACCGTCAAACAAACAAAAAAAAAAAACATTTAAGTAATGACGAGCTGCTTAAAAAGCGGTTGTTGTACCTAGCAGAGGGGCAGAGGAGCAGAGTTGGCGCGGGAACTGTCACAATGAGCACGCGTGACGTACCAGAACTTCGTAGTCAGGCACGTTGTGTGTTCCCAGGCCATTGCGGTCAAAGGTGACGCGGTAAGTGGCCGCGCTAGTGTCCACTGCGTCGATCTGCCCCGTGAACAAGCCGTCGTGTTGGCCTCGCAGTCGAGCTATTGACACATTCGCCGTTTTTTTGCAGAGGATAAAGAATACGTGTGAGTGTGGGGGGCCTGCGGTGTAGATGAGACGGCACGTGCCGCTAAACGTTTGCATTTTCAACCGCACCCAAAACGGCAACTGTTTGTTACCAGTGACTTTGGTTCCAATGATGAGAGGAAGCGGAATTTCATCAGGAAGGTCTTTGCAGTTAGACACGTCCGATAGTTTTCTGTGCTGCAGTAAGCGCATCTTCTGTCTTTTCTGCCGCAGCGCCGTCCGCTCCTCGGCAAAGAACGCCGACGAGCACCTGGGCAAATAGTAGCAAACAATTCTTGGCTCCAAAGACAAGGTGGAAATGTGTTGCTAGATCAGAGGCTTAGAGGAGCGACAATGTCAGGGGCGGGGTGGTGACTGATGTACCGTCTGGGTTTCCCCATCAGTCTCCGGATGGTCCCCCATTCCACTCGCGTCAACTTCCTGGTTTTCAAGGTGGGGAAAGATTCCTTCAGACACAGACAGAACTCATTGTCGCCCTCAAAAAGAGGCCTGCAATGCAAATTTAGAAAGGGACAAAAAAAAAATTCCGTACAGCATCACAAATGCATTTTTCATTTGAATGCTAATTAGAATGAGAACAAAAATAACGTGATCATTTTGTTTGCGGGTTACTGATGAGTTTACCTGTCGATATTGGAATAGAACCATTCGTAGATGCACCACTTGTGAGCTTTGGGCAGCTTGAGGAGGTTTCTTAATCGCAATCCTATTCTCTGCGATGACTTCTTGTCAGGGGTCACCACACTGGAAAACTTCTGCAAAAAAAAAAAGCAATGGTTGACCATTACAGATGAGGTTTGTATGAACAATTTGAAGCATGGAGCATGTGTGGTGTTCTTATTCCAAACCTGTGGTGTGGTGCTGACCCTCTGGCTCCTTCGCGGTGATCTGGACGGGGGACGCTGCGGTGCATAATCATCCTCGTACCGACTCCTCTTGGAGCCCCGGGTGGGCTGTGAAGGCAAACGGGGAGGTTTACAGTGAGGATTGCGGCATATTTTGCGTCATATTTTTTATAATAGCAACCCAAATGTCTTGCCGTTTCCATGGTGAGGGTGGACTGGCGTCCCCTGGTGTTGTGAGCTCTTGGGAAGGCATTCTTTTCATTCAGAGTGTTGGACAAACTTCCTTCTGTGACGAGGACATTTGAAGAATGAGCAAGTCATTCAGAATTGATTAGCAGGGCTTTCCGTGGTTCTTTTCAAGCAGGTCAAGAATAAAACTCTTAATTGGTCATTTCCAAAATGATTTGTTGCAGACAGTATCGAAATGAGTTAATCGATTGCTTCCACAAATAAACGTCTCACAATTCTGCGGTGGTGGCTCAACAATGGTTCACAATTATTTTAAATGGTTTTGCTGAAAGTGAAAATCCGTGAATTGAAATAACTCATCTTGAGTAATATTGTGCAGCACACATTGTTGAGCATAGAGTAAAAATGAGACAATTTGAACATTTTTGGGGCAGCATGGCTCAGTGGTAGAGTGGTCGTTTCCCAACCCAAAGGTTGGTGGTTCGATCCCCTGCCATTGCAACCACGACAAAGTGTCCATGAGCAAAATTCTGACCGCCCACTTGCTCCTGGTGCTGAGTCACTCCAGTAGGTGAATGAAGTAACAGTGTGAAGCGCCGAGGTAGAAAAGCGTTGTATGAGTGACAGCCCATTTAAAACAAAAACTATCTTTGATATGTTTTTCAGAGCTCTTGTTTGTTTTTTTTGAGTGGTTTAGTATTGCTGTTTAATAATACGTGCTTTCATCCAATTATGCAATTAGAGGAGCCTAACCAAGAAATGAGGAGAATTATACACACTGTACCTCGAGTGCATTTTGCAATGACACATATATATATTATCTTGAAACAATACAATGCTTGCAAACAGCTGCTATTTAAACAGTACGGCTCGGCTCGCCCCCAGCGAGGCCTACGCCGAGGATCGAGCTGTCAAACACGGGTAACGTTACGGCGACAGCTGGGTGGACAACCGAGACCTTCCTCCGGTGTGTGGACAGAATACGCCGATTCAAATTGCTGGCTGATACGTGAACGCCCATAAAATTAATGTATCAAATTTAATGACACGGAGACAATAAAACATAAAACTTGATGCGAGCACGAGTAGCACAGTGAGCTAACCTTACTATGCGTGAGTGTTTTGTTCCCACTCCCGGGAGGCTCCTTTTGTTATTAGCGGGTGCTAACTAGCAGCTAAGCTAACGTTATTTGTTTACTCAGTGCAAGTGCAGGAAACTTGACAAACTCCCCGGTTAGCCTTCGTTAGCCTCTCGTGCTAATCAGGGTTAGCCTGATCGACCCCTGGGTAAGAGACCGGTGATGTCTCGAACTTTGTGGGAAAGAATTTTTTTTTTTTAAGAGTGGTCTCCCTGGTGTGTTGCGGGGGGGGTAGTAACGAAGCGAAAGTGGGTAGAAATGGACGTTGTTTTTACTCACTCTCGTCCAGCAGCTGGTCCATCTCCGCCATCTTGCATGAGCCGCGCCGCTTTTTCAAAGAGGTTGTCAAAATGCATTCTGGGTTGGGAGTCGGGACGCTGCCTCAAGCCGAGGCCGACTTCCCTACTTTTTTTAAAAAGCTTTTTTTACGACTATATATGGATAATTGGACTTCAAATATTCAAATGGTATTATTTGTTAAAACTAGTAGAAGTTTAAACTACGTGAATGCTTTATTTAAATTTTTTTTTTAATCAATTAAAAAGGCACTGTAATGTGTTGTGTGGGATTGTTTTTTATTTTTTACATCCTCCCAAAAGCGCTGATAATTCATATTTGGCGTCACTTGGGGGTTTATTCCGGAAATAAAGAGGAAAATTACCAAAATAGGAAAAAAAAAACACTATTGAAAACAAGTAATTCTGCAAGTCTGGGAGTCCAGGGCCATGAGTGCCAATTACAATTTTTTAATTGTATACATAAATGAAATCAATATTTTATTTTATTTTTTTACTAAATGCACTAAGGAGTGGTTGACCGCCCACTTGCTCCTGGTGCTGAGTCACCCCAGTAGGTGAATGAAGTAACAGTGTGAAGCGCCGAGGTAGAAAAGCGTTGTATGAGTGACAGCCCATTTAAAACAAAAAATATCTTTGATCTGTTTTTCAGAGATGTTTTGTTTTTTGTGTGGTTCAGTATTGCTGTTTAATAATACGTGCTTTCATCCAATTATGCAATTAGATAATGATTAAAATACACAATTGTAAACATTTTATAGCTGGAGTTGGAATCAAAGTTAATTGAACAGTCGAAAACTAATTACTTAACAAATTGACAGCTATTTTGACAATCGATTAATTATTTAGAGGTGTTTAACTTAAATCTGGACCAAATCTTCAGAATGTTGGCTTGTAAACAGTAAATATTCCAGCAGACTAATTACACGTTATTTCCATATTGTATCAATAAGATTGTAAACAGAAAATAAGCCACATACCTTTTAGACTGACAAGTGCTTCTGCCGAGGAGCCTAACCAAGAAATGAGGAGAATTATACACACTGTACCTCGAGTGCATTTTGCAATGACATCTATATATATTATCTTGAAACAATACAATGCTTGCAAACAGCTGCTATTTAAACAGTACGGCTCGGCTCGCCTCCAGCGAGGCCTACGCCGAGGATCGAGCTGTCAAAAACGGGTAACGTTACGGCGACAGCTGGGTGGACAACCGAGATCTTCCTCCGGTGTGTGGACAGAATACGCCGATTCAAATTGCTGGCTGATACGTGAACGCCCATAAAATTGATGTATCAAATTTAATGAGACGGAGACAATAAAACATAAAACTTGATCCGAGCACGAGTAGCACAGTGAGCTAACCTTACTATGCGTGAGTGTTTTGTTCCCACTCCCGGGAGGCTCCTTTTGTTATTAGCGGGTGCTAACTAGCAGCTAAGCTAACGTTATTTGTTTACTCAGTGCAAGTGCAGGAAACTTGACAAACTCCCCGGTTAGCCTTCGTTAGCCTCTCGTGCTAATCAGGGTTAGCCTGATCGACCCCTGGGTAAGAGACCGGTGATGTCTCGAACTTTGTGGGAAAGAATTTTTTTTTTTTAAAGACTTGAAATTAAATAGAGGAGGCGGTCACCCTGGTGTGTTGCGGGGGGGGTAGTAACGAAGCGAAAGTGGGTAGAAATGGACGTTGTTTTTACTCACTCTCGTCCAGCAGCTGGTCCATCTCCGCCATCTTGCATGAGCCGCGCCGCTTTTTCAAAGAGGTTGTCAAAATGCATTCTGGGTTGGGAGTCGGGACGCTGCCTCAAGCCGAGGCCGACTTCCCTACTTAGACTGTGGTTTTGAATTGTAATGTCACGATTCACCACTAGGTGGCAGACATGGCTTAGTTGCGCTTACACAGGGTCTTATACTGCCCGACACTACATGAGTAGGCCTCATAATTTTTGTGGATTTGGAATGATATGGAGTACATAGTACCTCACATATTTAAATTAGCATTTTTGTCTTACATCTGGTCAGGAAGTGCGTGGTCATATGGAGCCAGCAACAAGTCACCCTGGTTAAGTGATGACCAACCTCTTTGCCATGAAAGATAATCATGATGATCCAATTACACTAAATTGAGTCAAAAATGTTTTTTTGTAACACATCTTTGTTCCTCTATGCGAGCGACGTATACTACCAGACAGGAATAATTAAACACCTCCACTAGATGGCAGATGGGGGCACAATTAACCTGTTTATCCACCTATAGCTGCTCATACAACAAAATGTGTTCAACTAAATAGACCCACATACGCAGTGGCCCATGGGTCTGTCCTCCAGCTGGCCAGCGAGGCACCATGCGTCATCATTTCTGCATTTTGCCCAAATGGCGCGCGCCTTGACACGCGCTTTGTGGAAACGCCCCTCCCATTATTCATCACAAGCCTCGGCACATTTTTGGCTCATCACTAGTTTAGAGCCAAAAAGGTGAGAATTGTGTACATCTCCCAATATTTATGGATCTAACTGTCAATGACATATGGAACACAGGATATTGCTGTTTGGAAAGAGCATTTTATTGTATTTGTTTTGCTAGAGAAATGCACGAAGAGAGAAAAACAATCAAAAATATGCTAATATATACATGTCTAAGGGGGTTCCGTGCAGTATTTTAAAATGAAACCAGGCCAGTAGATGTCAGTCACAAATCCCACTGAAACCAGGGGAAGGGAACCATTTGTCATTTCAATGTGGATTATTATATCTGATGACCATTTACGGGTACAGTGTTTTGAGTTTTTTATTTTTTATTTTTAGGGTGATTTATTTGTTTTTGTCAATTGCGTGGTAGGCTATCTGATATGCTCTCACCTGTTTCCCACTCCTTCCTGAAACCTAGCATTCTAGTTCTCTTTTCGACAAGAAATAACACAAACCCACATTTAACTGGGCTTTCCACGTACTAACGGGAGACAAAGTGAGCTAGCAAACCTGCCGACGAAGTAGCATAAAGTGACAAAAGAATTTCGGAATCACAGCGAGGCCCCTGGACGAGATGGCGCTCCCGTTTGCGCCGCTCACCACAAGGATGTTTGGTAGTTGAACTTGATCTTCAGGAGATACTTGAGATTGATTTGGGCTACGTCGTACACGATGTATCTGTGGCGACGGTTAAGGAAGACGGACGGGGTAATAATAATGATGAGACCAAAAGGCCAGCATGCGTTGCATCGACCGAAAGGATACTCGTTGTACAGGAGACTTGCGTCGTCAATGTTGGTGTTGGCTCCTTTTCCCAGAGGCACTTGGACGCCATCTAAAGTGGTGGTGGCGCTCGATTCCGGAGCGGTTCGGCCCAAACCTGCAAGGTAAGACGAAATAAGCAAGAAACAATTCTTGTAAAATCCCAAACTTTTTGCTCATCATTCATAAAAAGGCAACTTTTTTTTCTTGCGATTTACAAGAAAGTAAAATTTAAAAAAAAAAACAACATTATTTTCTTAAGAATTTAATTTCCAGATTTTTCCTCAAACATAACACATGTCCTAAATTGAAAACATTGTCATAGAACCTTTTTCTTGTAATATTGCAACTACCCAAAATGTAAAAGTTGCATAATTAGGATTTAATCTTTGTAAAATTGCTTTTTTTCTCTCATTACTTTCAACTTTATTCTCATGTAAAACATTTTTTTTCATACTTTGTGTTAAAGATAACTAATATAATAATAATATAATATAATATAATAACAACAAAATATGAAAATAAATATATTTTTTTCATACTTTGTGTTACTAAAGATAACTAATATAATAATAATATAATATAATATAATAACAACAAAATATGAAAATAAATATAAACATACACATATAAAAATTAAATTTTAAATCTAAAAATAATAATTTATATATATATATATATATATATGTGTTTTTAAAATAATAATAAAACTTTACTAAAAACAATAAATACATAAAAATATTTGAGCATTGCAAATAAACTACTTTGTGAGCACCGCACCTTTTACACTGTGTTTGCCCTTTGGCAGTTTTGTGATGTGGGAAGCCTTTTTCAGTTCATGCCTGGAATAAAGAAAAGATAGATGAACACAGTTAATATCATCCCTTTACTTTCATTTGTGGCAGAGGTCCAAGTAATCACTCACATATTCCCGAGGGCTACTTCTGCGAGCAGCAGAAGGCCAACGGGGTCCGACTGCGAGGTGTGACAGTAGTTGGCGCTCTTGGACACCATGTCGGCAAAGTACACGCCTTTGCCGAACATGTAACCAGTCTACAGACACAATAAAGCGCAACTTGATTTGAAATGATGCTTCTCAAGAAGAAGATGTGGACTGATTGATGACCAGGGAGACGGAAAAAAAAATAAAATAAACACTCACCACTGGGGCCTCCGGAGGGGCGATGCGAAGACCCTGAGAGAGGATGCCGGCGTAGTTGGTGGTCCGGGAGCCGTGCCACAGCAGCTGCCGATTGTGCAGCTCCTCAAAGGGTTGGAAGCGCTGGCGTTCTCCCTCGCGGTTGATTTTGAAGATCTAAAACCACAGTCATTTCACTTTGAGACAAGATTTGGTCTTATAAAATGAGGACATTTTTCCTCGTAAAACGAGACATTTGCAATTTCTGTAGAAAACTTGATTTTTGGGTAAATGAAAATTTTTGGCACGTTGAATGTCATTCCAAAGGTGAACTGAATATTCAGAGTTTGGTACGGGAAGAATATGAAGCTGTTTTGTTCCATGTGTCATTTAGGAATGAATGAGGATTTTTGTTTTTTTTTTTTTGTAGACACTTTATTTGGGAAATTGTTGAATTTTTTTGTTTTCAAAATTTTTGAAATTGAATGAGCTGAACATTTTGAATGCTGTACAACATGACATTTATTCATGTCATTTGGTGATGTTTTCTTGTAAAATTATGACATTTTAATTTTTAATTTGTATCTATTATGACATTATTCGACATGAATTGACTTTTTTTCCCCAGTAAAATTACAGCTTAGTATCGCAATAGTACAACTTGATGTGGGTAAAATTGGAATGTCACAACTTTTTTTTTTCCTCTCATAATTTTCCAACACTGTGCAATGTTACATAATTGGCATTTCCGCCTGAGGGCGACTTACCTCTTGTACTTCCAGTGTATACGTGTTGTGCGTGGCGGCGTGCGTGTTCTTCACATATTCCAGAATGACGTCAGCCTCCTGCGTGGCCTTGTCCACAACCTGAGAAACATAAACCACCCCAAAAATAAATAAACATTTTGAAAAGTGTAACATTCTAATTAAAGGAAAAAAAAAAGTGGGTAAAGCATCCCGACCTCAATCTTGGTCTTAAGTTTCTCATAGTTGATATCGATGGGGTCCCTCTCGTTGTCCTGCGCTCCTCCTCTCAGCAAACTGTAAGCCACTTCAATGTCCAACAGGTTGTCCAGCATCTGAACTTTAGCCTGGCAGGTGGACATCGATGAACATTTCAATTCCTGTGCCGGTGCTGTGTCAGTGCAGATCTTGGGGGGTGTCACACGCGCATACCTGAATGTAGTCCAGGTTTCTGAGCAGCGGAGGTTTCTTCATGCCAAAGTCGTGTGGTATCAGCGTGTAGAAGCGATTCGACAGATCCAAAATGTGCGAATCGGGCACACAGTCGGACACCGCCTAAATCAAGGAAGCACGTAGCAATTTTTGCAATGTGTTTTCTTAATAAGGAAAACAGCACTCTATATTGTGTGTTACCTATTTTTTTTTAAATAATACTGAATCTTCTATTTTTTTGGGCTTGTAATATGTAGAACATACCACCACTTGTAGCAATTCTGCGGGAACAAAAATCTGGATTATTTTTTTTTTTCCTCAACTGACCTGCTGCACTTCCGTGAGAAGAGCATAAGCGCTCTGAATTTGCCTCTTGCTCAGCTTTCCCAGCGGCATCTTCTGGAGGTCAATCTGAAAACAGGGACGGGAAAAACAGTACCTTGGAGATGTGCCTCTACCCGTGCATCACTTTGAGCATACCTCAAAGTTCAAAGTGCAAAGCCTACCTCAAACTCCACCATGGCCTTCTTCATGCTCTCCACGTCAAAGATCTGTTTGATCAGATCCTGGACAGGTTTGGCCAGCTTGGACTTGGTCCCCGCCGTGGCCGTCAGCCTCTTTACGGCTTCTTCGTCCTGCAATTCGATAAGACTGTAAATTCCAACAGGGGAATGCACGAGTGTGGCTGTGTGTGTCTGTGTTGGGGCCAACCTGTCCATAGTCGATCTCCAGCGGGTAGAACTTGTTGGGGTACTTGGTGAAGTTGGAGGCGCCCCATTCGTTTCCAGTCTTTTCCTTGTACACCGACAGGAAGTTGTTGAGCGCCGAGTTCTTATCGCCGATTTTGTCCAGCTTGTTGCCCCCGATGGTGGTGCCCACTCGACCCCACGAACGGAACACCCAGTACCTGCGCAGAAGGTAAAATCAGCATGGGAAAGATGCATTCATAATGAAATGAAATAAAATGTCAAGAATGAAACAGTTGGTGCGTCATGATTCAATCATTGTGGCGCCTTCTGTTGTGCGCAACTTGTCCACTGGGCGGCACTATAACACAGACCCACAAACGAAGCGTTTCAATTAGGTACTGTAGGTGACTCAATAATGTGCAGAAATATTAGCAGTTTTCAAAAAAGATAAATGCATATTGTTATATTGGCCTGTCTATGTGTTGATATACCCTTTCAAAATTCCCCTGAGCAACGCCGGCTCGCATTCGCATGACCGTGAACGCATGTTCGGTAACCTTTTCTGTACGTCGTCCTCCAGCAGCTGCAGTTTGTAGTAGGAGTTGGTTCCCCGCATGATGTCCACCAAGCCCAGTGTGGCGCTGTACATTTTACCGTTTTGCTCCAAAACGTGAGCGCTGTTCTCCAGACCTGAATCAATTCATAAATATTCATCAATTCACCTTCAAGTTCCAAGAAGAGGAAGAAGGAAAACAATGGCGGTGATGTGGTCTTTTCAGGCTACCTGAGTCTGGATCGACAGCAGCGCCTCCTTTGACCGTCAGCTTCATCTTCTTGGCTTTGCTCTTACCTGGAATAGAGACCATGTTTAAATAACTCGTTAGGTAGGTTATGATGTAATCACCATTGATCATTCTGTGTCCAAACTGATGATGATAAAAGTGTGAAAATGGCCTTCAAATGTCACAGCAGAGTCGATATGATGACAACATTGTACAGACCGAACCACATCGTCGTTGTGCTCTTGGGAAGAATGTTCCAATTGAGAAAGAAAAACATTGAAAATGTACTAAACCGTGGCCCCCAAACGGCGATGTGGTCCGTACCACGTCTCTAATGAGCGTTTTACCTTCTTCCTCCTTCACTCTGCCAGTGCTCTTGGAAGCAGCCATCGCGCCCGACTTGGAGGGCGCCGGGGCGGGCGCCGACGGGGGGGCCTCCACTTTGACCTCAGCCCCCCACGGGGAGATGGCGTGCAGGGAGACGAGCTCCTGGAGGGCTTTGCCCGACGACTTGATGTCGGTGAGGAAGTCCTCGGAGACCACGCGTACGCCCGCCTCCTTGGCTTCCTCCATTTTCTTGCCCATCTTCTCCACCTCCTCTGCGAAGTGTTACATCACTCATTCGTTCAACAAAATGGGAGTTGCTGCGAGTGTGTCGCGGGGGTTTCTCACTCTTGGTGCTGATGCAGAGCGAGGCCTTGTTGGCCGCGGTGCAGATCTTTCCCCCCAGCTCCTCCACGGCCGCCTTGATGTCGTCTTTATTTTTGGCCAGTTTGCCAACAGTCAACACCTTCATGCTAGTGAGAGGTTTGTCTGTAGTACAAACATTCCAAACACGAACGGTTAAGATCACTGAAGTTCCTGAACTGGATGTTTGGACTCGCCACTCACCAGGGGGTCCGCCCTCTGGTAGCGGCTTAGCGGGGGCGCCGGAGGCGCTGGCCAGAGGCTCAGCTTTGACGGCGAGCTGGCTTGGAGCGGGCGCCTCCTTCGGGTAAATTCTATCCTGACGCTTAAACTTGAACTTCTTCAGGAAGGGAACCTCATGAAATTCCTAAAACGGGAGATGACACGGTCATGTGGTTGTTACGTATGAGGAGGAGGCATTCACACTCGCACAACAGCATCGGAAGCTCATGCGAAAGCCACCATTCTTTTCTCATAAGGCTTTGCTTGTAATATTTATCTTTATTCAAATAAGGTTTGAATTTTTATTGCATGCTTGACTTGGAAAAAAATGACTGGCAGTTGTGTTTATGACCTTTGTTTCCCCTAAATTACATCTTCTTTTGTTTTACAGTGGTACCTCTACTTATGAAATTAATTGGTTCTGGAAGAAATTTCTTAACTTGAAAATTTTGTAAGCAGAGATGCATTTTCCATGTAAATGCCATAATCCGTTCCAAGCGCCCCCAAAATTTGTATGAAGACACGTTCATAGGTGGAGGTACCACTGTACTTGTACTGTTTCAACTTAATGCCCATCAGATTTGCAATGCTAATCATGTAAAATAAAAAAATAAAAAATAAAGTGGAATGAATTTAACATTTGGTGATAAACAACAAATTTGACGTCCGATTAGATGTTCACCTTTTTTGTGCTTGCAAGACTACAACTTCATTTTTGTGAAATTTACACTCAAAAATATATTGAGAATATATATATATATATATAATATATATATATTTTGTGTGCGGCCTTCAAAGAAAAAATGAGATATATTAGTTTATTGGACAGATCAAGCGTGGATTTTAGTTCATCTATAAATCCGAGTTATCTGGACAATCATTGAGGCTTGCAGTAAAGTCGTCGACTAGCCCCAGTAGCCATACCTTAGGGGTGACCCAGTCTCTCCGTGCGGGTTTCGTGGTTTTGAACACACACTTTGTCCAGGCTGAGATGTTCCCGGTGCAGTAATAAGCGTCGCCCTTGAACACCAACTGGCCAAAGCATTCCTTGCACGGTTCCAGCGCGCCGAAAGCCATTCCGTCGCCCAAGTAGTCCACCACCTGTCAATTACAGTCGGGGTTCGACCAAAAGCTTCACTAAAAATCCCTCCCCGCAATTAGATTTGTTAAAATGCGCTCACGTTGGACTCCCCGGATGGAACCTCCTGGTCGTTCGCAATGAGCAGCTCCTTCATGTCGTTGACGGAGCAATGCTTCCTCAGCTTGTCTTTAATGCCCCATATGAGCTGGCTTTGGTCCTGACAGGGCACACGAACGTACTCAGATGGGGGTGGGAGGGGAAATACGATGGCTGTCATGCGCATCAAAAGGAAGTCAGTGTTACCTTCAACTGCTCTTCCAATTTTTTCTTCTCCGCTTCTTCCTCCTTCTTCTGTTTCTTGGAGACTCCGTCCACCTCTTCGTTTTTGCGCTTTCTGAAAGGGAAGGGAGCTTGAACCCGATAATTTGGATTCAAATTCTGAATTTATTCAGATTCCAAAGGCAACACTAATCTAATAAAAATGTCATTAAAAACAGTGTTCTGCTTACATTTGACCAAAGTCTACAAATGGTGGCCGATTACTTATTATTAAATTTGTATTTGGTCATATAAATTATAACATTTATTATCGCAAATACTGCAAGTGGTTCTAGTTGTACTTTCCATAATATAAAAAAAACCCAAGGTTGATAAAAATAACATTATAAAAAAATAGCATTATAATTATTCAATATTTTCCAGTTTTATGTTAACTAATTTTTATAGATATATTTTATAAATATATTTTATTGATTTTAAAATGATCGTCGATTGTAAATCTTACTGATATTACATCATTCTTGCATATATTTGTAAGAGAAAAAAAACGAGTCAATTTAAGAGCTTATTTAAAAAAATCTTTGTCCATTTTGAATATTCAAGGTTTTTTTTCATACTTTAATGTGTGTATTTTCCCATCTTAAAACAATTCCTGGATTGAATGTCCATATTACAAATGTTTTTTATGTTTTATTATGATTTTGTTGAATGTATTTTTGTTATTATTATTTATTCCCCACTTTAAAATATTTTTGCTAAAATCATCATTTGTAGAATGCTGCAGTTGTTGTAAACGTTCTGGGACCCAAAAAGATATTTTAGTCCTTTTTTTTTTTTTTTTTTTTTTTTTTTTTTTAAATCGGCCACTGAATCAATAATTTGGATTTCGTACCAGAACTATCAGTCTGGCCCTACACTGTAATAATGCACGTGTCGCTGGTCTCACCCTTCTGCTTTGATTGGCGGGAGCCTCTTCTTGAGCTCCTCCTTGTCTTCGGCCCTCAGCGCGTTGAAACCCTTCAGCTGGGCGCCGCTGTACTCTGGCTTGAAATCCAGCTCCTCCCTGCAGCCCACAAAGCAGGCCGTGTGGTACCAACGGTCGATCAGGCCCAGCTGAGGCTTCTCCGGGTCCACCGTCTTCTTCGACACGCGGATCTGATCCTGCGGGTTAAGCCAGAAAATTGAATGCGCCGCTACAGGGGGGAGATCATCGGAGTTATGATGCACCGCTTTGTTAGCGATCTTACAAAATGGACAGCGAGCGCCAAAGGATTGACTCAGCCTTGATTTGCTATGTTAATGTACGGGGTTGTGAAAATAGTGGTGCACTTGGGAGTTTTTGCCACCTAGAAGTTGATTACTAAAAAAATGGAATAAAGTGGAAACACACTGCAAGAGTCAAAAGTGGGCGAAGTACATGACAAAACGCATGACAACAACCTTTTCTATTTTCATCTCGCAGCCTTTGCAAGTGCTGCGGTTGGATTTGGCGTATTCCACCGCAAAGCCGCTGAGCGTTTTCTCCCCTTGCGCACCGCCGCCTTTCTTTCCGCCTTTTCCTAAAAGGAGAAAACACCGATGAATGAGCGACCGCTTGATCGAGTGCGGAATTTCTGTGGCCATGGAATAGGGACTGGCCTCCTCCAGTAGCTCCGCCGCTTTCGATGGCCTTCTTGACTTTGTCCTGGTCTTCCCAGCGAAGGGCGGAGAAGCCATCGATGTCAGAGGGGGACTGGACTGCCGCTCGTTGCCAGAAGCAGGAGAAGTGATGCCAGTGTGGGACCTTCCCATCGAACATTGGTGACTGACACACGGAAAAGAAGCAAAGAAACCCCATAAATATCATCAGTAATCACACTTTGCATTGGATAATGTCATGATTTATTCTGTGATAGCAGATACGACACATTACAAAATCACCAGTGTGTCATTTTAAAAAAGCATCATGGGCCGTGTTAAATGTTATTTTTAGTAATATTCAGGGTTCTAAATTACCTTTTTTTAACACCAGCCAGTGTGGTTGGTGACTCTTTACTAGCTAATCAGAATTTCAATCAGCCAATTATTTAAAAAAAAATGTTTTTCCTCACAACTTTAGTTCCGCTCTTCTTCATCTACATCACTCACACACTGTTTGTTGTTGGTGTGAAATACAGGCATTCACGCAACCAAGGTTCATCATTATGGCACATTACAACATCGTATTTATTGTAAATATTGGAGTCACCACCAGTGGTACAAATGACACAGAAGAAACCCTAGCGTAGAGGAGGCAGGGGGAAAAGTGCCAGCTCTGCTGATTGAACGATTCATGATATGTATTTTAACTGCAGTTGCAGCGTTGTGCCATTATGGTAACAAGATCATGCTAACAGTATCACTCTTATTTTGGTAGATATTTTAGCAAGCATCATGAAAGTTGCCATCTTTGATTTGCTTTCGCGGGCCACATAAAGTGATGTGGCGGGCCAGATCTGGCCCCCGAGCCTTGAGTTCGACACCAGTGCAAATCGACATGATTCGCGATATATGACGCAGTATCGATACTGTGAATCCGCAAGTGAATTCGAATAACTTACTCAGTTATTTTGGTACAGAATTGCACTGTCGATCGTTTTAATATATGTGTTTGCTTTTAAAAACATGCACATGAGCCAACATGAAGCATCCATCATAGCAAACGATGCCAGCCTTGAAAAGCTAACAACGGCTTCCGCGTACCGTACATCATGCCGCAGTTATACATTTAAACTCTTTTAACGGGACGTAAGGTGAGAAAATGCGAGCTTTATTCAAATATAACGCCTCGCGTTGTTGTCTATTTATTTACAACTATTTTTTACTTGACGTTAGCCACATAGCTCGAGTATCTTTCATCAAAGAAAAGCGCAGAGGACGGTGCTAACCTGCACCATGATGGCCATTCGGAGCGAGTCTTTGGCGATGTTTTCCTTGCACCCCTTACACGATGCACGGCCGCTCTTGGCGTACTCGGCCTTATAGAGCTTGTCCTCTTGAGAGTCAGCCATTTTCGCTTTGTGTTGTTTGGGAAAAGGGGGCAAAAGAAGAGCAAAAAAAACACCAAAAAAAGTTTATTCTCCGACAGACAACAATCACAATCAGAGCGGCAAAGCCCGCGTGGTGGCCTGCTCAGAGAGGGTATGGCGAAAACAGGAGGGCTCATTCGCGCTCGCTTTGCTAACACCCAGAAGAAACGCCAATGTGCTGTTCTGTATTTGCACTGTGAAACGGAACGTTTTGTCAAGTATTTTCTCGAATTCGTAGCTAGTGTTATGGTAAGTTACGCAACATAAATATTTCGACTAGTTCAAGATTAAGTTCGCTTATATGAGCCATCTTGATAGAATAGACGATGAAAGCTGCAGACAACACTAATCGACTTGAGAGTAATCGTTCAGAACCTGCAGGAGTAATGTGCGCAATTAGTTTTTATCAGTCTGGGAAGCATCACAAACAGAAACTACTGCAGCGCTTGCACGTTTGCACTACAGAAACAAACGAAATAAATGTAATCATTGTATCGACTTTATTAGCATAACACTAGTGGGTTCAGTTCCAGATACAGTTCCAGAATGATACGCTTTCAAAATATAAAAAAGCATATGTAAATATGCATACATAAATCCAAATTATACAAATAACAATAAAAACACATTGGGGCTCCGACTAACAATTATTTGAATGACACTGGTCAAATGTTTACAATTTGTTTTTCTAATGACATGCAAGTAAACTTCACCAGATTATTTTATTGCACTGATTCCGATGCAGCCCAAGTTTTTTCTCAAGCACATCAGGTTTTCATAATAATAATAATAACAAACATACAATCCTGTATTCATGTATTAAAGGTTATATTCAGCTCAAAAACCTGATGTACGAGAAAAAGTAGACATTTTTAAAATCAGCATAAAAAATACATTTCAAGACATATAAAGCCCTCGCCAATACAAATTAACTGTTGACCAATGTAATCAATAAATAGTCAATTAATCGATTTATCTGATTGAAAAATCATGCTTTCATTTTCATCCATTTATTCAAAAACGTGACATTATTCCAATTTGACAGTGTGGGAATTGCACAAACATATATTAATTATTATTCTCTGATTTGGTCCATAACATGTTATAAAATAAGCAAAAGTATTGATCATTGTGGGGTGGCACGGTGGATGACTGGTTAGCACGTCCGCCTCACAGTACAGAGGTGCAGGGATCAATTGTGGCTCCGGCCTTCCTGTGTGGAGTTTGCATGTTCTCCCTGTCCCAGTGTGGGTTTTCTCTGGGCACTCCTGGTTCCTCCCACATTCCAAAAATCCAAGTTAAAAATACATACTGAAAAAGATGAACCATTTAAAAAACTATCTACTTCACTGAAAATCTTAGAGAGGTTGTTGTGGTTGTTTTGAGGTATGCTGTATTTTGCCTTATAGGTATCAAACCCTGATGAAAAAGATTATTGATCTTGTAAAATTGCCAATTTCTTCATTGTAACAATTCAAAGCACTGTAAATTATGCTCTCTGTCACTATTTTTGGGTTGTCCCATCAGCACTTGAGGGTGCAGGTTGACAGAGTGAACCCGCCATTGGTCTCCCTCAGCTTCTCCTTGTGTCTCGCCTGGACCAGACTGAACACGATGCCCGCCAGCGTCATGCGTCCATCCATCCTGCCCCCTGGGCGTCCGTCCGTCGCGGCGTTGACCCTCTTGCTGCGCATGGTGCTGATGAAGTAAGTACGGACCTTGCCACGGCACTCGCTCACCTGCAAGGACACACCATCCATCGGAGTTAAGTCATGCATCAGTCATAGATCGACCTCAGGGTAGTGGACACTAAATACGCCACGAGATGGCCCAGTTGGTTTGGTTTTCAAAGTCAGTCTTACAATATATTGGCCAAGCGGAAGGAAATAATCAGTCAGTCAGTCAACCAGTTAGTTAGTTTGTTAAATTAGTTGGTCAAGTCAGTTAGTTAGTCAGTAAATCAGTTAGTCAACCGGTCAGTTAAATGGTCATTCATTCAGTTATTTGATCATCTAGCTAGCTAGACAGTCACTCGGTGAGTCAGCTAGTTTTGAATTGCCATTACCATTAAGATTGATTCGTGTATTTCATCATCCCCATACCTTCCTGTGAATAATATGCCCCCTTATATAATACGGGCTGTCAAAATCACACTTCATAAGCATTTTTTTTCTTTCTTTGTATAATACGGTACTGGTAAACCTTGGGACTGGTAGACACCCAGACACAGTTCCTCTATCAGGCTTTTGGCTTTTAAACAGACGGTGTTGTACAGCACTCACCCCCTTGACAAAGATTTCTCCACGCAGCTCCAAGACAAAACCCCACTCTGCCAGGATTCTCCGGGTGGCCTCTGGCACCTGGATGCGTCCGCTCACCCCCGTGCTGTCCATGCGGCTGGCCAAGTTCACCGTGGACCCCCAGATGTCGTATTGCGGTTTGCTGGCGCCGATCACACCCGCTACCACCGGCCCGTGGGCAATGCCTAATGGAAAAATCATTATCCTCAGACAAACTACTATAGGCCACCGCAGAAGCTTTTTAAAACTTTATTTATTTTATTTTATGGTCAACTTCCTGTCTGAGGAAACACGTGAGAGTGAATTGAATCAAAGACAGTGCGCATCCACATGGTACGCTATTTACCGACACGCAGTTGAAAGTCTTTGGCAGAGTGCCTGTTAATCTCCTTCAAAGTCTCTTGCATTGCCAGTGCAAACAGAACCAGTTCGCTCAAGTGATTCCATTCGTCCATAGACGTCTGCAAGGGAGGTTGAAGGAGAGTCACACACAAGCACATGGAGAGGAAATTTAATGTGGTGGGGGGGAGGGGGGGTCTCTCCCACCTGTTTGTCTGGCGCTAAACCGGAGGCGGCCATATAGCAGCTCCCTATGGTCTTTATCTTCTCCACATAATGGAAATATGACTCCTCCAGCAACTGTAAAACAAATGTTTTAGTCAAGACAAAACTATACAGTGTGTCTGTTTGTATTTGTTCACACAGAACATGTATACGCCATGTTCCTGATCATTCCTCCTGTTAGCAGAATAATGCATTTGTCCGCAAGCTAGCTGTCGAGTTGGACATGAAAATTAAATAAATAAATACATAATCCCCCACCCCCAACCTCACTGTTTCGTCTTTCCCTCCTTAACTTGTGCATTTCAGTCCTGGCACGTTTTCAGCAATAAATCTTGAAACATTTAAAAATATATATTTAGAAACCAATTTCTCCCTTTAAACTTCACCCCAACCTAAACCACTGAGCCGAAACACTTACAAAACCCTAAACCTGAAATTCTAACTGCCCCCTAACCCAAAGTCAACAACCCAATAAATCCTAGGTCACTGAACCCAACTCCACCCTAACTTAACACCTAACCTCACCCAACTGTATTTAACCCACCCTCAGTACTAACCCTTCCCTAAACCTGAAAATGATCTCACACTCACCTCATCGAAGCCAGCTATGATCTCATTGAGGAGTCGGAGGCAATCCACACCTTCGTGTCTGATCTCCTTTTGCTCAAAGTACTCATTAAATCCAGCAATAGATGCAAACATTACCCCCACTTCATCATAGGACTGGGAGTAAAGCTCCTGCAAAGAAAACAACACTCTTAATTGTTCACCGGCAATTGATGAAAATCTGTAATATAGAGACCATTTAAAAAAACGGCATTGTTTTTCACACATGCTTGAAACAAAACCGTTATTTTTTTTTATTTTTTTTTTTTTGCACGCACCTCGTCATTCTTGCTGCGATCCAAAAAGTGCCGAGCCACATGCACCGGCAGAATATTGTGCAGGAGACATTCATTGTGCTCCCGCAGCTCCCTCATATCCTCCACTTCCTGCTGAGCCTGCAGACGCCACAGAAAGTCCTGCCTGGCGGTGGCCTCCCACTGAAGAGCAAATCCAAGTCTGACGCTCTCGATTTAATTTCGAAAGACATTGAAGATGGAGAAATCAGTACCTGGCGTCCGTTGTAAAATACTGCGACAATGAACATGACCAAGAGAAGGATGGCGATCCCTTTTCTCCTCACATAGTGAGACCTGTGCATGTATAAACAGAAAAAGAAAATCAACATTGGATTGATATAGCACCGTCCAGCACTCATAGGACACTTCATTAGGTACACTGGCGAATGGAGTCCAGTAGCTGCACCCTCGCCCAAAATAATGTTTTACAAAGAAAATAACGCATATTTATTTGACAATTATGTTCATTGTACTGTTGAAAACCCACAAAATATGATTGCTTAAAAAAATGTAACGTAGTGCTGCAATATGAGGTGAACAAACACTGGATTACAAAAATACACATACAGACTCGATGTATGCCCTGGACATCCTTGTCCTAATTCATTTGTCAAACCCAAAGAAATCCCTTTTCTGTTTAATTTTGATATAAAGAATGGTCTCATGTACAAATTATATTGTTACTATTACGCTAAACAATCAAGTATGACCTGTGCGGCATATCTTGGCGTGCGAGAGAAAGGAAGGCCAGATGGATGAGGTAGGAATAGACGGCCACAGCCAGCAGCAACACGGCCAGCTTCAGCAGGGAATTGAGACGAAGAAACACGGCGCACGTCACCATGGCGATCACACCGCTCAGCACAAACACCTGAAGAAGACAAGGAAGAGATATTTCAACTCGAAGAATCCAAGTTTGGTGTTTTTTAGAAATTCGAATGGTTACCTCAGGGTACGAACAGACGGTGAGTGAACGTGAAGCCGCGTTTGTCTTTTCCATCTCATTAGCCACTTCTGTGTCTGTGAGAATGCACCATAGCTACACGCATACCAAAAACACAGAAAATAAATGACGACCTGTTTGACTTCAGTGAAATTTCATTTCTTTTATTATTATTATCATCACACTAGATTTTTTTTTTCTACAAGCCGGTGACATATTGACTAGCATGCGCGCTGGATCAGTTTTACTGTGCACAAAAAAATTCTCTCCTCCTCTATTTGAAACAGCTGGTGCAGTTTTACGTGGTCTCTCACAATGTCCGTAGAGGCTAAACCAAAGTTGATGACCACAGCGGTGAGGGTGAGCGTGTTCCGAGCCTTATTGTTCTCGTGGATCCAGCAGCAGAATTGCTGCAGTGTGGCGGGGCTCCACTTGAACTCCTCCGCAAGCGCCAACAGCAGCAGCAACGTGTAGGTGAGTAAAAACAGGGAAAACTGCAGGATGGCTGGAAACAGTCTACAAAAAAAAAAAAATGATGCAAAGCAGCTCATAGGAATGAACATTTTAAGTGCAGAGAGAGTTGGCAATTCCCTACCTGGGCGCCGGGATGAGGGCCTGGGCGGCCATGACAAAGAGGAGCAGGATGAAGGAGCAGAGCAGGTTGGAGTTGAACATTTCGTCTCTCATCTGGGAAAACTTAAGTCATTCACAAAAAAGGGTTGCATGTCAAACATCATTAGCCGAGACTTTTACCATACAAACTGTGCGCTACATGGACCCATGAACTCAAGAGCCTATAAGTCCAAAACTCTTTCCCATGGAAGCAAGCGATTTGTCAAAATTTGACTGGTGACCACCTCCTGCCCCAAATCAGCTGGATATTGTCTTTGTAAGATTGCGATTCAAGATTCAACAACAGTCAACATGTCTAATTAAGGTTCTGGTGTCCCACGTCTTCCTTTGTGGTTGGAATTAGGAACTGACTTCAGACATAGACTTGATTTCTTGAATATCAAGTCTCTGAAGGAAAAACTCTTGGATAACGATGGGACAACATCTTCTCGAGGGGGCTTGTAACTTTAATACTGGTAATTTGCAAACACTCTGTGCCATGTGACAGAATTTCAGGAGCCTTGATAAATAGAGATGGTTGGAGTCAGAAAGGGCTATAAACGGATATAGTTGGTAACAGCGACATGACAGTCCAAAACAGCATCTGCATTCCAAAAAACACCGCCCCCATCGCGTCTGACAATCTTACAATCAAAAGCATTGTTTTCTAAAGCTACAGCCTTACTTTGTCCTCAACGTGTGCGTCCTTGAATACCAGCGAGAAAGGAGTGATGTGTTCCTTATGCATCCGCTCGCTGCTGCGAACCTCGATGGCGTGTTTGATGCGCTCGTTGATTTCTTTGGAAGTGGATGGCCATATGTTGGGCAGCGATCCATTTGTGAATGAGGCCAAGATCTGCAACGAAATATGAGATTGAGCAGATTGGCGCAAAGAGGGTTGTGAGGCCACCGGTGCTGGAATCAGAACGTACACTATTCATGTCAATGGCACTGCCAAATGGAATTTCATGGGCTCGACTTGTTTTCTGGACGTTGCGAGGCTCGTTGTGGTAAACTATATGTATGTCCTCCTGAGGACAAATGAGAAACGTGTCGATGTTGTGTCGCCGCAGGAACTCGTTCCTGTCAGCGCCATGTCCAGCCTCTGTCTTGTAAGTGCCTTCAAGGCAGTCCAGAGTAGCCTTGGAGATGTGAATGCGCCTATTGAGGGAAAGAAAATCACCAGTGAGCTACCGTGCTTCCGATGAATGCCCTCCAATTGTACCGGGAAGGAGTAACACAATAAAACCCCTCACCCTGGTATTCCACCTGCCTCCAACATGTTAGCAATGCCCACATCCCAAGACCAAACATCAAACTGCCATTTCTGTAGGCCGAGCACCCCACACAGGACGGAGCCTGAATGGATGCCAATCCTCATGTCCATGTTAAAGTTGAGCTGCTTGCGGACAGAACTGATTGGCGAGATGGACTAGTTGTTCAAGACTTGTTTCAGTAGCAACAGGACGTGACCAATAACTCGTGATACTTGGACTTACCGTATGGTGTTGATCATAGCCAGCCCCATTTCGACACAGTGACGGGCGTGGGCACGCTGAGGTTCTGGCACCCCGGACACACAATAATAACAGTCCCCAAGTATCTTTATTCGTAGGCACTGGTGCTCCTGTCACAAAGAAAGACTAAGACAGCTAAATAAATGGAAGCAAAACATGAGAAAAATTGGGCTCAGGTGCATACCTCGGCCAAACGGTCAAATCGTCCAAAGAGCTCATTGAGGGTTCGAACCAAATCCTGAGCTGACAAGTTCATGGATAGCAGAGTAAAGCCCTTGATATCTGCAAAAAGGATGCTGCAGAGAAGAGAGACCAACCATAATACTTGATATACTTTAGGGAATGGATGGCAACCAAATAGGAAGTCGGGTTCTACATTTATAGATAACCAACATGCACTTTGCATTCGTTAGGACACACAATGTGTTGCGTTTTTGGACTTACCTGACATCTTTGTACTGGTGAATATAAATCTTGTGAAACTCTTGAGGAATGAGCTCATCATCCATTAAGCTCATATCAGCAATCATTTCTAAGGCTACAAACCGGGGCAAGATGGACAACACTAGACGTTCCTATCATGTAGAAATGTGAAAGAAAATTAAGGTCAAAGATCATCAAATTCTACCCCTTAGATGGAGTGTGTGTCAAATGCAGTCGTCCTACCTGTCTCTGGTTCTCTTGCTCCAGTTTGAGGCGACCTTCGATGCAACGACGTGTTTCTAAGAACACCTGTCGCTGTGAATGATCGGTCAGGTAGTGAATGAAGAATCCGGCTGTGTTCATACCCAGGTACAGAAGGCCTTTGGCAAAAACCTACAATCAAGAAAGTTTCACTGCCTTTACCTAGAAATGTCCAAAGTATGAAAAGCAAGGTTCTAACACTTGAAGAAAACTCACCTTTCTTAGAAGTACTGTATCATTCCGGAAGCATATGATCTCCACTATTAGATGCAACGCCGACGTCAGTGAACCGGCGCACATGGCCCACATAAGCGGTAATGGCAGCAGGGTGTACGTGGCAAACAGCGTGAACAAAAGGTACCACGACGGGTCTTTTTCTAGCCCGTATACCAGTCCTCCCAATACCTGCGTGGTCTGTGAGAGCCAGCTGGCCAGGCCGGTGTAATGAAGCCACCTCGGTGACATGGAGTCCTTGAAGGTTAGCACAACGAGGCACAGCGCGATGGCAAACACCATGAACGCGCACGTCAAGCAGCCTCGGAGGGGTTCCTTGACCTCCTCAGGTGCCAAAGCCAGGTACAAAACCAAGATCTGCAGTTTGGCCACGGCATCGATCACATTGGTGATGGCTAAGGAGTTACGTCTTTGGTGAGAGGAGTGTTGCTGGTAGAGTTTTTCCAGGTCTTTGGATTTGAAGGTGTGTCTCAACGTGGGTATGTAGATACCGTGAATAATGCGGCCCCAGTGCACAAAAAAGTCGGCATCGCTGGCGTATTCGTTCCCGCTTGACCCTCCAATACTGTGGCTCATGGAGCCACGGAGGTGGGCAGGGTGTACCCGAAATGTGGAGGAGCGTCGTTTGACTCCACGTGAAGCCTTGCTGCGGATCTGGCGGTTGATTTCTTCCATATAGGCATCCGTCACAAAGATTTTGCGAGCTGGCTCCACGCCGACCTGTCACGCCGAATAAGAACATGTTGATTAGTAATTCCAAGATTCTGAGGACAACTGCGGGAATAATCACTCACCTGAGCGCTAAGCTCCTGCTGGATGATGATATGCTTTACGGCATTCTGCCACAGCATCTTTTTACGCCTCAAGCCTGGCGACAGAGTGGCTGTCAGGCAGGGGGGTTCACGCAGTTCCATTGGGAAGACCGGTGTTGTCTCTGAAAAAGTCACCATGGCATGGTACCAATTTTCAGTTCCTGGCGTGGATGACGATGACCTGGATGAGGCAGAAGAAGTTTGAGTACAAAGCTTTTGGTCGAGAAAACTGCCCGTCATACATTCAAAACGCATAATGTCCACTGACACTTATGGTCTTCAATTTTGGGATGATGCACCACGATCCATTATACATACTTGACACATACTTAAAGAATAGGAAACAATTTCTTCAACTAGAAAACTGCTTTTCTATGTGTTAAGACATTGCTTGTGGAGTTCCTCACGGCTCAATACTGGGTACCAAACAGCTTATTAAACATGATTGATGAGCTTGAATTTAATAAGGAGCTAATTGAAGTCATAGTCTCAATAAATGATCATTAATTATCAACGATATGAAAACAAATCACAAATCCCGTTCAAAGTTAAAAAATAACCAATTATAATTTAGAGCATGATTACGCTGAGTACCCCTGTTTTGCACGGCGACAACCAAGTCTGCAGAAGACCAGATTGGACAACCTGGTTGAGTCCACGTGCTACCAGAAGCTTTTGAACCAATGATCTGGTGGCCAGATTTAGACATGAGCTTTCTATAATGCCCCTGAGTTAATGTCCTCCAGGTGGCTCGGGCTAGAAATGTAAACTGTGCTCACCCGTGACTCATTTGCATTGTCACCAGTGCGATTTCAAACATGATCTCTAAATATTCCCTGAAATCGGGACCAACCAGAACACTCCTATGGTGCTCTGGTATATTGCAATTTCAGGGTGCCCTACGGGAGTTCTGGTTCACATTTATTCCAGGATGTGTATAAGAACACAGAGAATCACCAGACAGGGTTCGTCCACTTCACAGAGCTAAATTCCTATGTAAAAAACTGTGATCTGATATAATTGTAGGAGACATGTATTTTCGAGGACGCATTTCTATAGATTTTAGACTGTTGAAGGGGTCCACACAAGTCACGTCCACCAAAGTCCCCCAACTGACCTGTTCTGTTTTGCATTTGGTGTATCCGTTGCTGGTGTTCAGGTTTAGCCTTGATATGGGCAGCCAGCACATAACGATCCATTTTTTCCAGATTCCGCTGCATACAATCCGTACAAAAAAGGGAATTCAGGCACAACACAGGAAGCAGGAATACGATGTTTCGATCATTCCACAGACAGGACTTTCTCCATAACGGACTAATAAAGTAGGTAAATGTGTTATCGAGAGAGAGAATGTGGAATTCTTCCGGCAGGATTGTAGATCACCACCTGCTTTGAAAGGAAGTCCAAAACTGTGAGGAAGCAGTGCAGCAGCGATGAGGAGTGTAAAGAGGATTAATTAGTGAGCAGCCATTCTCTCTGGTCTGCAACGTTCAGGCCACTGGTGCCTGGAAAGCTCCCCCTGCAACCCCCATTTATTTCAGAGAAGGCCTTTATGTGTACAAATGCTTGCGTCTGGCTGGAGCTACAGGAGACAGGACAATCAAAACTGTCGCTTCTGCACTGAAAAGTTTGGAGATAAACGTTTATTCATTGTGGCATGGCATTTATAAAAACAGATTACACAGTTTGAGGAATAGGGTACTTTTCAAGTTAAAACCATATTTTCCTAATTATGAATTAAACTTTATTACTTTGCACAATGAAGACTTGAAGAAAGAAAGAAAGTGATTCGCGATGATCTCAATGGTTGTAAGCCACTTTCAGTCCCAAAACAATCAAAGCTTCTGTAAGGCTGATCCAACAAGTTCCCATCTGTCCCAGTGTGACACTGTACACAACAGCTCAGACCAAGGCGGCTGAGAAGCGTACCTCTAAAAATAGACGCCGAGCGAGCCTAAGGCAATTAGCACGATTATTGCCGGCCGCAGCCAAATTGGTATTACGCTTGGCAAGGGTGGACAAAAGCTACATTTGTGCTCATTAGTTTAGACACTTTGGCAACATTTGTTGAATATAGGCAATTTCAGAGAATATATGATCATGGACTAGGGATGGTCGAATCGGAATCGGGCTGATCCGATCTTATTTTAGGGTATTGGGGTACTAATGGAGGCTGTCGTTAACAGTAACCGAAACTTGAGGCAAAATATTTTTAAAAATGTAAAAATCGAGCAACGGGAAGTCCTCCGAGGCAGTAGTTGGCACTATCCTGCGGCAGTTTGAAACATTGGTGAATCATCATCTGTCATTGTGTTAAATTAAATTTTATGCATCAAAAGTAGTAGTGGTATTGATAATCATACCAGTGAGTTCTCAAAGAGTGAATACTCCTACTGATATCGGTCTGAAAAAAGTGGACTCGAACATCCACAACAGGGATGATTTCATTTTTTAAATGTTGGGTTGAACCATTTCAGGGACAGCGGTTACTACAGTGGACAGTTTATCATGTTATCAGGTTACAGGTTATCATTTGGTGCATGAAAGTAATTATTGTGCTATTCTGTGAAATGCCTTACAGTTTATTTTGTTAATCACATAAAAAAAAAAAATCTAATTAGTGTTGACTAAACCCTCGTGAAAATTATGATCACAACTTTATATGTTTAATGCGGTGTAAATTGTAAATAGACCTTTCTATCATTTTTACTGCATGTCTGGACCAGCTTGTGAGAAAAGTTTAATTTTTGGAGATTTTATTTATTTATTTAATTTTTAATATGCACCAGCCGTACGTGGCCCCTGGTCCATTGGTTCCCCGACCTGTGAACTTGGCAAGCCCTGAAAGCTAATCAGTATTGAGGTGAACGTCTTTAGCTGCGCGTTAATCAGCTCACTGTCAAACAGCCTGACACTTTTGCCTCCATGAGTGTTGCTCAGCTTTGTACTTTTTAAATTTGTCTTTGGCTTTGTAAAGTTAAGGCCAAAGATGTCATTGTAGTGTATGTGGTCTGTGATAATTCACATAATGGCCCCAAATTCAGAACTGCAAGGTGGATGTGCTAATTACTCATCCACCCTGCTGCCCAATAAAGCCATTAACAAGATAAATACAGTACTGTACTGTATTTGTATGAAAACACACACACACACACACACACACACACACACACACACACACACACACACACACACACGCGCGCGCACACTAACACAAAAAAAACGAAAACAAAAACAAAAAACCCTCAATTCACGTTAAAGTTAATTTTGGTATTACCTATGTGAGAGGTAAGTGTTACTTTGTACATACAGTGCAGCAAATCTTTGCCCCCCCCCAAAAATAAAAAGAATAAAACGCTTTAAATTCTTGCACTCGGAATATTCTTTTTTTCCCTCCACAGTCTGTTTTTTTTCCTTTTGTTCCTTTCTTTTTGGCGCAAATCCGAATCGTTATTGTTCCGCCGCGACGCCGTCGTAAACCGGAACATATGTTTCACACTAAAGAACACTTCCGCAACAGCCATCCTGACTCACTGCTGCCGTCAGGTGGAAGGAAAAAAAACCTCAGCACTCGCAAGCTTGCCACTTTAATTCAAATCCGAAACAGATATGACGTGCTTATTACGTTGATGCTTCATTCACAACGTGATTTGAATTGATTTTGGAGTACTGTACTATATTTTGCACGATTTGACTTTAAATGTTAATATGCATGAACGTGAACTGCATGTATTCAAATTAGCTCCTGTCAAAGTAGTGGTGGGCTGACTCATATTTACCAGTGAGCAAGTATCACAGCTGTGTGTGCAGTTGGATCGCTTGCCGATTTTTTAAAAACTTAATTTTACATTTTCCTGGCTGGTGGAAAGTCCGACTTATCGAAGAGGAGTGGTGATGGCTCCATGGTTAATTTTCTTCATTTAATGGTGAGGAATAAATGTTGACAGTGGGTGGTTGAGATAGTTTAGTTAATGGTGGTTAGCTAACCTGATCTTGGCTGATAACAGTATCTCAGTGACATTTGATTATTTACAATTGTTCATCGTTTTAAGACGCTCGTTCTCATGACGTAGAAAGCAACGCGAAAATATGTTGAATAAACACCGAAAGTGTGGAAATGTCAGAAAAAACGACGAGCTAAACACAGCTACACATGTACTATTCAATACTGGCCCGTGTTCATTCGCAATTTCTTTCGGAATAACCTCAACCGTATCAACTTCCTTATGTGTACGCGGTGTGCGATATATATGCTCAGTTCTTATCGACGTTAGCATGTTTACATCGTCGGCTAATGTTGGCTTCCCCACAACTTCCACAGGCCAATGGACATCCCGAGGTTTTCCTGAGTGCCCAAGCCCGGGTGAAACGTCATTCAGGCGCCCGAGTGTCTCACTTCTTCCCGCCACTGTGACGCTGGAAGTAGACCTCCATCTAGCGGCTAACATCCAGCATGACAGGTGAGCAATGATGACAAGCCCAAGCCACAATATTAAAAAGCTGTCATAATTAATATCACAGCACTTCACGTCGTCCTCCGGCTTCTTCTCACATTCCCAAAAAGATGTATGATAATTTGAAGACTCTAAATTGTTCTTTCAGTGTGAATATGAGCGCTGTCAGGGTTCAAACCGAGACGCGAACATTAGAGCTCTTTGTCCCCAAAATTCCACTTCCCTCATCATGGGTGCATTCGGAAATACGCTCCGAGCGCAGTGTCTCACTCAGACAGTTTGGAAACTCTTGGAAAACATCCCCCTCCCCCAAAGGTAACCTGTATTTCAAAAATTCACCTATCGCGGGGATCATGGAATGCGAAAAGTGAGCCAACGCTCTCTCTGAAATCTTGAAAACAGTGTGTGTGCGGGCCCAGACAAAACTGTACTCATCTTTCGAAACCATACAAATTGTCGACACATTTTTCATGATGTCAAAGCTTTTAGAGCCACAGGCTTACCAATCACATGCAGGAAAAACTCTGCTTCAAGATTTGCGACTGTAAATATTGAACAGGTTGACAATTGTAATAGATTACCGATATGTGAGTACCCTTGTCTTTGAATGCCAAACCCACTGCCTGCATGTTTTCAGATGTCAGTGGGTGTGCGTACCCTGCGCTCTTTTGTCTCTCCCTGGTCCAGAGTGACACTTGGAGCTAAAGAGATGCCCATTGTATCAGTGAGATGTTTATCAATGAGTCACAGAGGAAAGCGTTGACAGAGCGAGAGAGAGAGCAAAGCTGTCGGACTAATCGCTAATCTCTCCCATTAATGCGGTCAACCTGCTTATGTGGTGAATATTAATGACTTAAGGGAAGTTGGCACGGCCGTGGGCTTTCTTGTATTATCTGGAGCAAGTTTGGTGTAGTTGAGCATTGGTTTGGCTGCCATGCCCTTGCACGTACCCGTGCCTGTCGACGTCCCGGCCTCTCAGAGGCTGTCACTGGACTGTCGCACACTTCTCGACCATCGTGTTGGCAAGGGTAAGTGTGGCGCTCTACATCCGCTGCACAGAATTGGTTTGCCTGCGTTATTGCATCTTATATCTTGCTGAGTGGTGAAGGTTTGCGAGTATTTGCAGACGTAACGAATGTTGGTCAGGGTTCATTCAAGATGATCGCCATTCGCAAATCATTTTTAATTGTCGCAAACAGTTTTTGTTGTTGCCGTCAAATATGAACATAAAGATGATAGTGATGGTGGCGGTGGTGGTGTTGATGCCGAACCCCCTCCTCCGAAAAAAAGAGCAATGAAGACATGCAACTCGAAATTTGGACTTGCATGTGTAGTACTGTAAAAACCCTGACAAAGGCGATTAAAACGAGAGAGCGAGGGTTGACTGTGACGCATATATTATTGCATATTAACCCTTTCAGGGACAGCGGTTGCGACAGTGGACAGCTTATTATTTGATCAGGTTACAAATTGCATGAAAAGTGTTCAGATTGCAAGTAAATACTCCCCCCCCACACACACACACCCACACACACACACACACACACACACACACACACACACACACTCACGCGGGTGCCCACCATACCACTCGCGCACATATGCACGCACACCACGATGAGCAACAGTCGGAACGGGCCGAAAATGAACGACAGCTAAAGATACAAACAAACAAATCTTTTTTTTTCCCCACCCATTTCTTCCTCCCACCCCTTGCGGTCGACTTGGGACCAGTTCGCTGGCTCCCGGTCGATTCTGATCGACGTATTGGGCACCCCTGCCTTAAAAGCAGAAGTAATTCGCTGACTAGCTTAGCGCTTGGCGCCGTTGTTTGCGCATGAGCAGTGATGCAGTCATCTGATTGGTTGCCCTCTATGTCAATCAAGTAACGGGATTGATGATCGGCTGACGTAATGCGTTCTGTGTAGTTAGCGCCTTCGCTTGAATGGCATCGCCACTGCCGAGGCGTTTTCGACGCTTGTCGTGTGAAAGCCCGGGAGCCGCATTGAAGCAGCCAAAGAGCCGCATGCGGCTTGCGAGCCGCGGGTTGGCCACCCCTGGAGTCGATAATCACTCCCAGGCAGCATGTGAACAACTGCTGTATTCTCTCTTGGTGTTCCCTTATGTAATCACACATTTTTTGTCGTTTGTGAGTATTTTAACACAAGATGCTTGGGACATAAATAAGGACATTTTCGGAATGGGCTAAACGCTTCATCTCATTCAAATCGACATTGCAGTGTAGAAGAATATGAATTTCAAAGAGCAAAGGCTGCAATTTTGAGAAAAACAACTGCTTCACTTCCCTCGGTTGGTAGGGTTTATTTTATCTATTGTTAAAATACACATTGGATGTATATTTGATTTATTTCTCAAATGTCCACATACGAAGCGCTTAAGACAGGGGTGCCCAACCTTTTATGACCAAAGGTTGGCAGCTTGAGGCAAGGAGATGGCGTGGGTGGGGAGTTATTGTGATACGCTGTCCTAATTTCACCCCCCCCCCACCCCATCTCCCATCTGCAAGGTACATTATGCATAGCGTGTGTGTATTTTTGGGGAGGGGGTGTGGGGGGGGGGTGAAGACAAACAGGAAAATCCAAGGTCATCCCGGCATGCTTCTGTGTGACGTCGCCGACCAGCCCCCCTTTTGTGTGCATCGACGCAGTCTCTGCACCAATCGCCGTGCGCCTTCCTATGCCTTTTAGCTCCAAGCACACGTGCATGCAGCCAGGCATTAATCCCCAAGTGTGTGTGCGCGCGTGTGTGTGTGTTCTTGGCACAACGGTTTGCGTGTGTGCAGTGCCAGCGCACGAGTGAGTGAACCTGCTGAAAGCAAACACGACCGGTGGAAGCAGCGGCTCTCCAGCGTCACGTTCGATGTACGGTAAGAATAAAATGATCGTATCTTCGATCGTGAGGATTGAAACCCCCGGCAGCCTGTTTGTCTGCATTCCCCACTTGGCGCTCTCCTCGCACATGCGTGAGTTTTACATCATGAGATCGCCGGCTCGCACAAGGACGGAATCAGCGGCTTTGAAAACTCCCAATTTGGAAGATGTATGTATTCGGTAATGATGTTTAATTTCCAGGCTTGCTCATCAGATTTTCCATTGGATGTGGCCACTTTGCCTTCCCCCCGCACTTGCATTGTGGTCAGCGAAACTATTCCAGTATGTGGATAGTAGTTAACCGTGGGCTGCTACTAAGAAGCATATGGTGCTGCTGTGTTGTTGTTGGGTTTTTTTTTTTTGTATTTGTACATTTCGCCCCTTTAATGGAGTGTCAAGTTTCTTGGCGAGCGCATCTTGGCAACATCCAGATTTAAATTGATCAAGGCGTCCGCCACCTTTAAAAAGTTCTCCACGCTGCTAAAACATTGCAGTCCGAGCGCGCCTGTTGACATCCAAGTTGTTCTAAATTTCAAAAACAAACATCCCCCGAGGATCCAATTTAAAGTGAATTAATATGTCGCAAGCCCAAACCACTGTCTGCCGTCA
This sequence comes from Hippocampus comes, assembly GCF_001891065.2. Taxonomy (NCBI): domain Eukaryota; kingdom Metazoa; phylum Chordata; class Actinopteri; order Syngnathiformes; family Syngnathidae; genus Hippocampus; species Hippocampus comes. The sequence goes on from NW_017805409.1 coordinate 989,825, forward strand.
CACAAGGGAAAGTACAAAGCCACATTTTCACATTATCGACTGTCACAAAAATGGGAAGAGTTCATCTATTGGCTGCTTGTGTAGTCTGTCCTGTGTTGAGATACGAGTTTCAGTCATCCGTGGACAAGCTCACAATGTGAAACCATGTCCCAAATCATCTTTCCCCATTGAAATGAATAGATGTGCCATTAATCCGTCCAAGCCTCCCCAAACATTCTTTAAATGTGTTTTTTTTAAATCAGGAAAATAGCACTTATTTACTTCAAATCATCATTCCCCATTGAAATGAATAGATGTGACATTAATCCGTCCAACTCTCCCCAAACATTCTTTAAATCTGTTTTTTTTTTCTTTTTTTAAATCAGGAAAATAGCACTTATATTATTTACTTAAGAAAGACATACTCTGGTAGGAATAACATAATTACATAGAATGGAGAGAATTTAACAGTTTATTGATTATTACCAATTCATTGCGGCTCCTTCTGGGGTGTGTCACATGACCACTTGGGAGCAGTATAATAAAGTCACGCAGACACAAACCAATAATAGTTTCCGAACTCCCATAGGTGACTCTGTAAACTGCACTCATATTAGTCATGCACTCATAATTTTTTTTTTTGTACAGAGGATAAAGACCTTATGCCTGTCAGTGTTTTTGTATTGTCCGTTCACATTAGTGTTTAAATATCTGTTGCTTAATTTATTGTGACGTGGCCACATAGATGCTATTCATGAAATTAAGTAAAATTAGTAAGCGTTTGGAACAAGTACGAATTGAAAGACACCAAGAAGATATTTGCAGTTTGATACGATTTAGTACGATGGTAAATGCAGTTAACCCACACATACACATGGTCCTGCTTTTGCAAATGAACGTGGAATCTGTCTTCCATTATTTACTGAAACTGGTCGGTTCGTTGTTTTTGTGCTCAGGCAGCGGTAACAAACATTGTCTAGTGCCGCTTCTATCAAATATTTGGGTATCGACTTCTGAAAATTCTAGAATTCGGACGAAAGTGCTTTTCAGTGTATTTATGTTCGCGTCCACTTGATAAAATTAGTCGCCATCAGTTTGACTCCTTTTCTGGGTCGATGGTAATCACCAGGCATTCAATTTTTGCTCTCACTCATTCGCGTCTGTGGTGTTATCTGGAAAAAAAAAGATAAAAATAGCAAGTAAGCATTTAACTGTGCATCCCCAACCTAGTTTCTGATTGATTGTGACTCATAATGTGTTGGCTTTGGCAGTGTGTCGATGGGATGCGTGAGCGGCGTCTCTCTCTCTGCCACTCACTTTGAATTAGTTCCATGCCTCGAAATGTGTACGACGAAGTGGCCACAAAAAAACTAAACAAAACACAGGCGATAGATTTGAAGTGCGCTCTCGGCGGATCGTGACCGAGACGCGTTTTTATGGATGGCAAGGATGCCGACAGAAAGTCTCATTTCATCCCCACATGTCGGTTTAGCTTTGCTCGCCACTTCCCGGCGTCAATCCCACCACCGCCACCATTATCATTATCACCATCATCTTCATCATTGTCCCCCTCCTCCTCCGGTCTTTCAATTGCTTTATAGCTTCCCACAACTTCCTGTGCCATCGTGTGTGTGTGTGTGTGTGTGTGTTGAAGTAGCCATTTGAATAGAAGACCAATTTCCGCCGAAAAGTTGAATTCGGATTCCAAAAGCCGTTTCGTGTCATTTCAGTCATCGTACAACATCGCTGCAATACTTTCCATCTTGCGGTTAGCTTTCTTTGTCCACTTTCATGACAGGTGAGAATCTTTAAACCGCCTTGTGCGGTTTGAAAACGCTTTCGATTTGGTGCTATCAATGTTGCGTGACATGTCGATATTATTTTCGCCCTGATTTCGCCCTCCCTTCAGCAGCGTATTCCCCCCGTCTGCTCCGACCAGCCTTGCATCTTTTATCCTAACAGGAGAGCGTTAATCTAACATCCCCGGTGGGGGGGTGAGGGGGGGGTGGTGGTGGACGTTGTAATCTGTTAATGTTTCCCGGGCCGTTATTAGGGAGATATAAATAGCAATGTGATTGGCTGTTTCCTTGACGTGCCCACCGGAGGGGGGTGTGGGGGTTGACCAAGTCACAGGCACAAGCCACACAAAACACACACACACACACACACACACACACACACACACACACACACACACACACACACACACACACACACACTCTCACGGACGCATTCTGCATGGGGCCTGCAGCTCTGCGTCCAATCAGGTCGGAGTCGTTGACAGAGGTCCGAGTGGAACGTCTCCGAGGTGTTTGTGTGCCACTGAATGTGTTGTCAGTTCCTCTGGCTGGGTAGGCAGATGTGATTGTTCCATCGCTGCCATTAAAATACTTGAACTCCTTCGCCCACTTAGCGTTTCTTCGCCAAGGTGGTGCCGCACGAATCCATCGCGATAAATCCCGCCGTGCGCAAACGTCACCCGTGCGTGGGCGCATCAGATATGTTTTCGAAGCTGCCTCCCGTTTACAGTGCCAGTCGGTTACGTGTTAGAGTGCTTATGCTAGCTAAATACAACGCTGCAATCAGGTGCCAACAGAATTCGAATTTGTGGCATTTCCAAACAAGTTTTCCCCGTTGGAAAAATAATTGCGTTACGCCCCTCAATATTGCGATTGCGATTTATTATGCGTTCTCTTCCCGTGTTAGGCTTACATAGACAGTTAATTTATCGACTTCAATTCGAGTTATTAATTTACTAAACATTTGGACTTTTGCAGTCTTTTAAGGATGCACTACGACAAATGGACACATTTCCACCAGACAATTCTGGTGTGAACATCAATCAGTGAGTCATTAGTCAGATTACAACAAATCTGTGACTTTACCACTTGAAAAGAAAATTGCATTCTTTTCCGATGAATTCTTCTGCCCGAGTTTGTATGTTCACCCCATGTTTCCTATTTAAAATTTGTATTTATTTTTTGTTTGGGCTACATAGGCTTTCTCTCACATTCCCACAAATACCGTCTGTCGTCGTTCCAAAGTTTTGTTCCTCCCCGCGGCCCAAATGATCGCAAGTGGTTCTGACAGCGGGTGGATGGTTGGTACATAATCAACAAACAGAAAAACGGCAAAGACAAATGTCATGAAATGAGCAAAGTCTTGAATAATGGCTCTCTGTCGTCCCCACATGACTTCCAAAACCACTCTTTCATTACAGCAAACGTCGAGCTGTGCGGAAAGTGCATTTGATTCAAATTGGGGGTGCTCTGCTGCTCGTATTTCAATCGCCGTGGGTTAGCGAGTATGTCAGCTCTCCCCCCATGTGTTACCTCTCAAACTTTCACCCAGAAATCACTTTTTCACAACGGGGGGTTCAAGAAGAAGCTTTCAACTGTGATTCATTCAGTGCGTCACAAACGAACCCGCTTCACCAGGGGTGTCAAAACTCATTTCACATTGGGGGCCACATACGGCCTCAGTAGATGTCAAGTGGGCCGGACCATTAAAATTATACCATACTCTGCTATAAATAACCAAAATAATATGTCTTTCCTTTGTTTTGGTCTAAAGAAGCACAAGAACATTCCGAAAATGTTTAAATTTAATGAACATGTCTTTTAGAAAACATTTATGAGGTCTTCTTCTCTGATCAAAACAATGTTGTTTTCTACGTGGATCAAAACAGTGTGTCCCCTAGCGGATACTCCATGAATTGCACATTATTAAAAATATTCATTCCGTGTCTTTTATGCATTTTTTTTTCACTTTTAAATGATCCAGTGGGCCTGATCAAACCTCCTTGGGGACCGGTTCCGGCCCACGGGCCGTATGTTTGACACCTCGGCACTACACCCCATCACACACTCCATCCAGCTTTTTTTTTTTGTCTCTTACTGTACCCCGTTTTTTTTTCTTGCACCCTCATCACCTCTTTCTTCCCTACTTTTTATCGATCGAAAAATGCATCCGAACTAATCGGGGGTATGTGACAAAAAAAAAAACAAAAGAATTCACCTTGCCATTCCAATACTTTTGGAGCGGATTGTACGTCGCTGTAGTGTGTTGTACTGAGCTGGCAGGGCTGACGTGGTGTTTCTTTCATTGTTCCTTCCGTCTTTGTTTTTGGCTCGTGGCCTTAGCAGCGTGTTCTTTGTCAAGACTTTTAATACAATTCACAGATGCTGACGGAATTTTCGCACGTCCGGATTGGAATCGGTATCGATTGTGTAGATGGGCCGCTGGCAACTCCGCGATAAACTTCTTAACGTGTCCCCCCGCGTCGTGTGAAAATTTCGAGCCGTGATGGGAAGCCCTGTCAAAAGGAAGGAAAAGAGCCCGGATGGAGTCAAGGGCTGTTCGAAAGGCCTTTTGAAGTGGGAGTCGGCCTCTCAGTAACCTGCCGGTTCAAACTTGTTTCTCGGGAAGCAGGTGCGACGACATTTCTTTGGCAGATTACGTTAACGGTTTCGATTATTTATCTTGGATTCTTTTGCTGTCTATTCTCTCTTCCTCTTGCTCCCTGGAAGCTCCTCATGAGTCATCACTGCAGGAGTCCTTCAACCAACCAAAATCCAGCAATCAGTGACTCCCACATTAACCCAAAAAAAAAAAAGCATAGGAATACTGCAATGTTTTTTCTTGTCAAGGCCATCTTCGTTACACGAGAAGGAGAGGGGGGAAAAAGCGAAAGAGAGGGCGGGAGAGCTAGTCCGCATGAACGCCATCCGGAATGAATTTTCTGTCAGCTACAATTTACGATCATTTTCACACTCGATGAATCTCACGGTCATTTTCTTTCGAGTAATCCTTGAATCAAATTCAAAACATGTTTTAATTTCCTTTCCTTTATTAAAAAAAAAAAAATGTTAATTCAAATTGACACTACAGCCAAAATGCGTCAATTTATTATCATTCGCTAACTTTTTTTGCCGCAGAACATGTGCAAAAATGTTGATCATTGTTTCCGAAAATCAAAACAGATGTTTGCAACTATCTGATTTGGAGTCAACACAAAGATAATGAATCATTACAGAATGGAGCGTTTTTATTGTTGAGAGTCTGAAATTCGAGGGAGTTTGGACTTTTTTAAATTCAACAAGGTCTCAAAACAACCAGTCGATGACCCCAAAAATAATTACCTCGTGGCCACATTCTGTGCATATCGTGATTCCTGCCGTTGTTTTCACTCAGCCTGGATTTTGTGTCAGGCTAGTACTAGCTTATCATGTGTCATGACATAAAACATCACTTAACAAGCTTCAATTGAAACTAACTAGGTGCGATCAAAACATTTGTCAACCAGCGGCTTTTTTGGGGGTTATCGAGAGCAAGGCAGCCTAATTCAGTGGGGATCCCAAGCCCCAATAAATCGGGAGTGTTGAAGTCACCAAGGGCATCTGTCCATTAAAATAAAAAAAATTAAAAAATCGTCACACCAAAACATCATCAGTAAACATCGAAACCTTAATAGCGAAAAATAAGAAGCTATAGATATTTATGCGAAGAAGTGAATACATTTATGCCCTTAACCCTTTAAGGGATAGCGGGTCACTACAGTGGACAACCTATCATGTTATCATGTTACAGGTTGTCATGATTGGCGCATGAAAGGGTTAAATAATACAACAATGCCAAATGTGATGCGATTTGATGTTTCTTTTGTCCAATCAGACATCAACAGCCACTGAAAAGACCAATGACCATTCGGTTTGACCGTGCAGGGAGGTGGGACTTTATTCGAAACCTAAGTCATAGAGAGGAGAGTAATACATGCCGACTGAGCGAATGGAATCCCGGGAATGCGTTATTACTTGCGTTACTCAGACTCTTGACAGGTATACTTGTGTTCATAATGCCTTACATGACTGCATTGTAAATTTCCCCAGTGTGGGACAAATAAAGGATATCTTATCTTATTAGTTACTGTCTTGTTTGCAACTGGTGCGCTACATCCCTACATTAAGGACAAACAATGCCAGTGGCTTGCGTTTAAAATTCATATCACATGACCATGTTTTGTCTCTCCTGCTTTTAGGAGTGTGCGGTTGTTGCGGGGCTCTCAGGCCTCGCTACAAGAGGCTGGTGGACAACATCTTCCCGGAAGACCCGGAGGTGAGTGGCTCAGATGGGAGCTTGGCATGGCCTTGTTGAGACGTCAGCCGACGATCAAGAGCTCTGTATTCATTCTTGAAATTTAAATGATACAATTTAATCCGTTCCCTGACCACGGTCTTAACTCAAAACTCTCTTATCTCAAATCCCCAAAATCTGATTTGACCTGCGATGTGAACATAGGCTACTCTAAGTGTCTCAATCATCTGCAGCAATATTAGTCTTTTTTTTGCAGAGGATAAAGAATATATGCCTTTGAGAATGATATAATCTTCCTTTAAGCGCTACAACACAGCCACATAGATGCTATTTGTTAGCCCATCATTGGCCTTTCTCATTACGTGTTAGCATTCATCTAGTGCGAAAATTTTGTTTGTTTTCAATGGATGCCTTTGTTTTAGACTCGCAATTAGAATCTTTGCCGTCTTCATGTTGGATTTGGCATCTTAACCAGGAGTGGCATTGAACAGCTTGAAGTCTGTGTTATACTGAACAGAGTAGCTGTGCTGCAATTAAAAGTGAAGGTCAACGCGTGAAGATAATTTGTCTTGTCAGAAGTGGACGATTGGGGAAACCACACAGCTCATCCTTAATTGAAAAGGCCGATGCGAGTCCAGTAACTTCTGGAGAAAATTATCGCATTTCTTACAGCTTGAACTGTTTCAGCGAGTTACGCTTCAGGAACACTTTCCTCGTCAGATCTCGGGCCAACACTGTCGAACGGGGAATTCGCCTCATTTCCTTCCTTGACTTTGACGCCTGGATTTTTGTTAAATTTTTTTCATACTCGCCCCCAAATTTAGCTCTGAAGCCGTCAAGTCGGGAACTGGAACAAACGAGAATGCTGTCACAATATTTATTCTAAATTAAGTTACAATGCTGTCATTCTTAAAATATCTTCTTTCTAAAAGAGATCACAGTGATGCATATGTGAAGCAAGTAAAGTAGGTCAAGGGAGCGGAAAAAAGGTTGTTTTTTTTTCCTCTCCTTTAATTTGTTTTCTTCCTCCAGGATGGACTGGTGAAGGCCAACATGGAGAAGCTGACATTTTACGCCCTGTCAGCTCCAGAGAAGCTGGACCGTATCGGAGCGTATTTGTCTGAGCGCTTGTCGAGGGACGTGGCGCGGCACAGATACGGGTGAGCATCACCTGTCAGTTTTCCTGGTGTCTTCACATTAAAAGATGCAACGTACCCGCCCTTTGGCAACGGCGTCATGTCAGGGGAGCGGCACAACTGAATAACTTTTCATCCCAGCGATTAAGCCCCGCTATCTGAAGACAAAAGCCTTTTCTATGATGAAATCCCTCGGAATTGCCGCTGCCTTTTATACAGAAGCCGATAAAGCAGAACATTATGAAATTAGCAGCAATTTCGGACAACAAAAAAAATCCATAAAGACCCGCACGATATTCTGTTGCGTGTCCATCTAAAAGAAAAACGAGACTCTCCCCTTTCACCAGAAACACCGTTTTCTGTTTAAAAAGCAGAAAAAAACAAAAGCATTTTGTTAAAAGAAACGTGTTAAGCGGAACAGAGACTTTGGCGCTAAGATATTTATATTTTTGGAACACCTCAAACGAAAACAAAACCAAGAAAGGGCTTTTAATGGCAAACGGATTATTTATAAGAATACTACCAAGAAATGTGCCACGACTGACACGGACTCACCGCAAATGGCTCAAGATGATTATCAGTGGCTTTATTTTTTCCACACGGCTTTTCTCATTCACTCCATGTACCGTGCCAACTTTTCTCACGAACACAACACACACTTTCTACGACACACATGTTCTAAACATGTCAGACCTCCAACGTGTTGGCATTTTTCTCCCTCATAATCGATGTAACAAGCCGAGATTGGCCCCCTCTTTAACTTCACCTCTTAAATTCAAAGAGACGCAATGTTGCCGTCTCATTTAAATTTTTTTTTTTCCAAAAGACAGCTTTTGTTGTCTGCTTTCCGAGAATTGATAGCGCTGTGTTGTGTCCGTTGCCTCAGTTACGTCTGCATCGCGATGGAAGCACTGGACCAGCTGTTGATGGCCTGCCACTGCCAGAGCATCAACTTGTTCGTGGAGAGCTTCCTCAAGATGGTCCGCAAGCTGCTGGAGTCCGACAAACCCAGTCTGCAGATTCTGGGAACCAATTCGGTCAGTCGCTAATGGGCATTTTTTTTTTTTAAATAGCAGTTCCAAGGCTCCAAAAAAACATAGAGTGAATGAACAATTAGTTTTATTTATTAATTTTTTTGTTTTATAGAATCAACAGTTTTTGTTTATTAAATTCTCATTGTGTATAACAGCAAACTTACATTTTTTTTTTTTTCCTGAATGAAAGATTTATTGTGCAGAACTTAAAAGTCAAACTCAAAACTCAGAACTCTTTTGTGAAAACAACTCAGAACATTACTGATAAATTATAAATATTTCATACTATAATAAACATCGCTTTTAATCTGATAGGTCACTCCTGGCTGACATACACCATAACAGAAGTGAATTAGTTTCCAGTTTTGGTCCTCTATAGCGAATATTAATGTCTCTCCAGAATCTAGACATTTATTAATTTGCCTGCTATTTTGCTTTTCCAATTTGGATGTGTTCCACTTTAAAGCGGTTCGAGTCAGACTTCTCTGAATAGTGGACTCGGTCACCTAAGCACCTAATTGTGGCGTTAAAAGCGCTAGCCGTGTCATTTTTGAGGTTAGCTTAGCATTTAGCAGGAGTTCTCTGCCTTTTCTCGTCATTCCTTCGTGAGTATGATACTTGTCAGAAATGTAGCTTATTCGCTGCTTACACAGGCGAAGATTACTGACAATATGTTTCGGCGCACAAGTAGCCAGCTGAAGCTGTTGCTAGCTAGCTGCTTCTGAGTATAGCACAGGGCTTCTCTTAATGTCTGATTATTCCGCGGTAGGCGACGTGAGCCCACAAACCTTTTTGGGATTGGGTCGGTGGTTCATTTGCTGCAGTTTTGCTGTTAAAGGCATTTTGATGAGGCACAAAATGCTAATTTTGCCTCGCAAACTGAGATGCGAAACCGCTTATTTTGAGCCTGGAGTTATATAAACAGTGATTTAATGTGGTTTGTGTTGGCCTTTGGGCAGCGGTCCCCAACACCCCCCTTTTTTTTGTTGTTGCTACATTTGAGAGGGTTGGAGTCAGCAGTAGAACCAATAAAGCATTGTGGAAACTATGGAAGCGCCTTTACTAATTTTGGATGGCTTTCGTACGAGTGTATCACATGTCTAAGCTCAAGCAGTTCAAGCAAAAAAAAACTTTTCCAGACTCTAAGAATAAAAATAAATCAATAAATGAATAAAAATAATAACTTGTCCACTTTCTCTAAGCAGCCTGGTACTGAATAACCCACAGATGGGTGGTTGTGGACCGCTGCTTTGTGGATGTTTTTCGTTCCTCCAATGTTCGAAGTCATTTTGAGATGGCAAAGTACTTGACAGAAGGAGCTCGTCACTCGCCATCCCCCGGGTCAGCAGAGGACGCTGAAAGGAAATGAGGTTAGCTGCAGAGCACGTTGGCAAAGCCAGGCGGCCATCGACACGGATTGACAAGGCACGCCACCATCTTATTTATAATCTTCCTGGCAGACGTCTCACTCTCGTGCACATCCTCCTGAAGGCTGTGATACCGATGTGCATCACAAAGCCATTTTGTTAATTTTGCCAAACCATTTCAAGCAAGAGCAGTGGATGCCTGACTCTCAAACACGTTAAAAGCTTGATGAACTTGGAGTTGGACCAAAAGTCTTCGTGCTGTGGGCGTGCCTCGCTTGACCTCATTTCAACCAGCATCAAGGATTTACATCTGCGTATGTTTTTAGCTTTTTTCTACGGCTGAATTTGAAGAAGAACATGTATCCAGAGTATCCATCCATCCATGATCGTACCCTCAAGAGAGTCGTGGGCGTGCTGGAGCTTAACCCAGCTGTCTTCGGCAGTTGGCGGGCACACCCTGAACTGGTTGCTAGCTATTTGCAGGGCGCACATAGACAAACAGGAACCATCTGCACTCACAATGACACATGGCGACAATTTTGAATGTTCCATTAACTTAGCATGCATATTTTTTGGAACGTGGGAGAAAAGCGCAGTACCCGGAGAAAGTCCACGCAGGCACGGGGAGCACATACAAAAACTCCACACAGGAAGTCGGGAGCCCGTAATCGAACTCTGCACCTCTGGACTGTGAGGCGGACGTGCTAACCAAGTCGCACAGCGTGTCGCCTGCACCAGAATAATCCGACTCATTTGAAGCAATTTATTTTAGCCCTGTCCAACACCACCACTACCACATAAATGCTCACCACTCATCAGCCCATCAGTAGCATTTCCCATCGTTACTAACCATTAAGCTAGCAGACATTCACGCAAAGCTACGTGGTTGTTTAACATACATTTGTAATTGCCTTTGTTTTCGGTTTAGTTTGACAGTTGACTTCAAATGGGACTGGCAAAAAAAAAAAAAAAAAGCCCAAAGCCGCGTTTTTGATATTTGTTTCTATTTCTTGTTGTTGTTCCGTTCCCGCTAACTCCATGGGACTCCCAACCAAAGCGGGGATTGAACAACTTTTTGTAAACAAAAGATTTGGATCATCTGGTGTTGATGTCGTTCATTTGAGTTAATGTGTTTGTGCTTTTTTTCTGCAATATATTGACAGCTATCTTAGCTTCTCACGCTAGCAATTAGCTTTTGATTACAATCTTTAACATCAGTGTGGTATTGGCCAACTTATTTTGAACAAAAGGTCTTTCATTATTATTATTATTATTTTTAAACAAGGCGGTAAGAATGAAGTCACGCCACCCGCTTTGGGACACATCATTATTATTTTTCAAAAGGTTGACAAGTATGCGTTATGTTTTGATGTGAGTGGTTGATTTCATGCCATACTGGTGCCGCATGCTTGAACGCTTAATGCACAACGCGAGTCGCTGATGTAAGGCAGACTTTCACCAGCGAGAGCTGAAAGGTATGGATTATGAGCTGTGGGACTTAACCCTGTTTTAATCATCGGAACGGTACTCTGCAGCCCATTCCAGGGGGGCGCCGCTTCAAAAACACATGAGTTAGTGTTCAGTCCACTCACGCTTATGTACTTGTTGCCAGGAGACTTAAGGCGATATAGACTGAGATGCAGTAATACTACTACGACTACACGTAGCGCTTTCAGTCAAGAGTGATTCAGCTGATAACGCCTGCAGTAACTGAGACCAGCTTCAGGTCTGGCCTCACTTTACTGAATTCTTACAAGGACACTTACCAAAGTCATAAAATTTGAGGATTATAAAATTTGCAAACATACAATTTACATCAAGGATAAAGCTGCGGATGATTTGTTCATGATAGTCACCCCCATAAGTCCTGCAATTTCCCTCCACCCTTCACAGCTTATTAATTAGAGAAGCTAAATGTCAGGAATGTTTTAATGAGGTCCTTTAGTGGCCTAGTGGCAATCCCCCGATTCCTCACTCCATGCTTTTCACTCCGACTTATGTTTTATGTGACAAGGTTTTGATTTTTGGTTTGTTCACATGGCCACCGTGAAATTGAACGTGGTTTTGATTGCGGTTATTCACATGAAATAAATGCTCTTTGGTGTGAGGCCCTTTTGGAGCTGCGGTGTAAAAAACTTGACACTTGTTGTCGCTCTCCTTCAGTTTGTGAAGTTTGCCAACATAGAGGAGGACACGCCATCCTACCACCGCAGTTACGACTTCTTCGTGTCGCGCTTCAGTGAGATGTGCCACTCCGGCTATGAGGACCCCGACATCCGCACCAAGTCAGTGGACCCACTGATTTGTTAACACACACACACACACACACACACACACACACACACACACACACACACACACACACACACACACACACACAAATTCAGAGATTTGTTTCAAGTACATTGTACAGGTTTGAAGATAATTACTGAAAACATACAAATACATTTGAGAAGCTATAGCTATCATGTTGTTGATTTCAATTTTCTTGATTTTTTTTTTGGGGGGGGGGTGGCTAAAATATTGTATGTAAAATGTTACACATTATGGCATGAGCCTTCATCTGCATCTCTGGTTAGCTGCTGTTGCAGATGCAAAGTGCACTTAGCTAGCTAACTAAGCCTACACCCCCAAAATGCATCGAGTAGAATCAGGGGTGCCCAAACTTTTTGGACCGAAGATCGACTTTTCGGTCAACCAACCTCCCGCGATCGACCAGTTACTGCGCACGCACATACACACGTTTTTTTTTCTCCTCTACACCCCTCGTGATCGATTTGGGACCAGTCCGCGATCTACCGGTCGATTGCGATCGACGTAATGGGCACCCTTGGAGTAAATAGTCTTCTGCCTCGTCGTGAAGTGATGTGACGCCTAACAGCGTACAATGAACTGGACCGGAAATGATTGAAGTAACATTCTTAACTGTTATACAAGTGCAAATAGATGTTGGCCAAGATCTAATCAAAATTTTGAAGTTGCGCGAGATTGTAAAACAAACTGATCGGATGATGTTTTAGGTAGCGTTCGTTAACTTTCTTAACTGTCATATAAGTATGATGATTTTAAAACACTGTTGAGATAAACTGAACTAAAAAGTAACCACTCTGGTCGTTTGACGATGCCTGTGAGACACATTTGCTGACATCCCCACGTATGGCAATGGTTTTAAATTCCAAGATTTGTTTGACAATCAAAACTTGGCTTGGGATATTTGTGGTGGGCAACAGGAACGCTTTCTTGGCTTCCCTTCCAAATCTCATAATTGCTCGCTCCCTGTGGCTCCCAGGATCCGGATGGCGGGCATCAAGGGTCTGCAAGGCGTGGTGAGGAAGACTGTGAATGACGAGCTTCAGGCTAACATCTGGGATCCTCAGCACATGGACAAGATCGTCCCGTCTCTGCTGTTCAACTTGCAGAGTAGCGAGCGCACAGAGAGGTTAGATTTGCCTCATGGGCTAACAGACTTTCCTTACCTTTATTGAGCTTAGGCACAACTTTTTACAGCCGAGAAATCCATAGAGTCACGTCAAGTAAAACTTTACTGTCAAATGCGCTGTATGTGCAACATACAGCACAGATGAAATTTCCTCCCTCTCAACCAGACAAGAGGAGCCGCTGCGAGTGCCCGCGCCGCCATCAAAAGAACAGTTAACATCAAATGACAAAATAATACAACACAACACATAAGACACAGACAGTCGTGCAATCTTAACCACTTTTCCTGCATACACTTTGCTGTTTGAAGCAGTTATAGATGAAAGAGGAGCGAATCAAAGTATCTTTTTGTGGATCAAAGTATCAACGATGTCATGCTGAAAATGTGCATACGTCTGCTACAAGCTAAGTTTGAAAGCAGCAAGAAGCTGTAGCGTCCATTAACGGAAAAGAGATTGGCTCTCATCTCCTGTCCCATGTAAATCCGCTTCAATTCCAAGCCGCGACTCCCAGTTCCACATACACATCGGCGCTCTGCGCTGATGCTCTTTTCTTCTCATCGTCTGCTCCTCAAGCCATGCAGCCATCCAGCCGCAGACTGTCCATCAGCACCGACCTTTTCGCTGAACAAAGCGGGGCTGTGAAAATGCTGCCCATTACAGGAGCAAAACACAATCGCACAATCGACTGTCGAGCAACGACAGTCAAATAGCGCCGACATTCCTCCCGATCAAAATCAGTGCTGGTACACTTGTGCTGCCGAGAAGGCGCAACCACCAAGCACAGATTCTTTTTCTTTGATTAATGCTGATGCCAAAAATGCTGAAAACAATCCACATCAGGTCAACACGACCTAACAACACCATGTGACAAAACAAAAGACAAAAAGAACAAAAACAACAAAAACGCAAGGCTCTTGAAGAGCACTTGCCGACGGCTGCCTACTCAGGCGCCATCTTTGGGTTCATCTATGGGCACTAACGTGCCATGGCGCAATGACCGGGAATCAGTCATTTGAACAAAAGCATATTGTGGCATGTTTTGAAGATGCTGTTTTTTAGTAGTTTAGTTGTTATGTGCGCCCGCAGAATCGAAACTCATCATTATGGTGTCGCATGCTGTTGTTTGGTTGGTTAAAAAAAAAAAAAATGTTGCCACAGTTGTCCCATAGCGCCACTATCAGCCATCACACATTACTCAGCTTTGACCAGAAATAGTGCGCAAAGACGAAAAAGAAACGGGAGAGGTGAAAAAGATGCAGAAACACACAGCTTGACCCCTGTTCATCTTCGAGCCTTTGTGAGGTTGGCTCCCGTTGCGCCTCTTTCAATTTCCCTTCACAGTCAGTTTGGCAAGCGACTGGCAATAACACAGCACAAATCGGGACATTCGGCCCAGGGTGTAATTACTGTTGGCTTGCAGATGGTGCTTGTTTCCTCTTAATCCCCGTGCACATATGCAAACTCGTTGACGTCAGATTTAAAAGACAAATTATTCGTATTTTTTTATATTTCGGTCTCAGTGTTTGTAGTGGGCAAACACTTGAGCAGTGAGGCCTGAACATGTTTTAAGCCATACGTAAGACACTTGAGCGCAAAGCTCACTGCGAGGTTGGAAGCCACACTCCTCGCACAGCAGGAGAGACGACAGTGTGAGGCTTACGATGAATAATGTAATTGGCGGTGGACCAACTGAGGATAGATAATAAATGCCCCATGCAGAAATATGCCAACCATTGACATTTCTCATTGAGATTAATAATATTTGGCATGTTCAAATCCAATTCCAATGAAGCTCTCAACCGTTGACATCATGGAACCTTCTTTCACTCTACCGGCAATCTTTGAAGTAACATTTTAACATTCTTAATAGAATTGAAGCAGTCTATATAGAGTAAAATATTTAACATGATGATATCAGTCCATATTTGTGCTTGGACTCGAAAAGAATGCTCCGATACCAATATAGCAATACCGCTTTACCTAGCTGGCAAATGACTTGCCGGCAGGTTGAAGGGGGGCCATGTCAGCCATGTAGTGATCAGAATAACACACGGCAACATGTCAAGTAAATGAAAGTAAGCGATGGTGTGATAAAGTATGTCTTTGCTTGTCCTGTCTGGTTTTATTTGATAATTTAAGGTATTCTCAAGCAGCAGGTAAAATGGCAGTCGCATTTCTGTTGCCTTGCTTTTGTTACTCTAAAAAGTTCTATGTGGGTGAAACTTATGCCGTGTTCGATTTTTTTTCATCCAATGTTCGATTATAATAGACATTTTCATCACAACTCCAAGACGTAGTATCAGTATTTGATTTTGTCAAGTACTCAAAATTCAAGTGTAAAAAGTGGTTTTGGTGCATCCCTACATTTAAGGGTTTTTTTTTTTCCATAAAAATTTTACGAGGTATTTTTCTTTGTCAGACTCCAGTTGTATGAGCTTTAAGGTGTAAAATTGTAGAATTAACGTGTGTATGCATCAAACTAATGGTGTTTTGCTCTCTCTTCCTCTCTCAATTCTGCCCTATTCTCCTCCTGCCTTTTTTTTTTTTTCTTCACCTGTGTTTTCCTGCCACACTCACACCCGCCAGTCGGTCCCCCTCTCCGCTGCAGGCTTCGGACAAGGAGAAAGAGAGCCCGGTGGAGCTTACAGAGCGATGCTTCAGGGAGCTGCTGGGCCGAGCTGCCTATGGAAACATTAAGAACGCGGTCACTCCTGTGCTCATGTAAGATGAACACCAAGAGTTCAATCTGCAAGATGGATCTGGGCTTTGCTCGTTACTGCAAACTCCATGGCTGCATATAATGTACTTCTTATCCCTAAGCTTCAATTTCCTTCTCATTTCCCTTCTGCTCATCTCCTTCGCTTTGATGGAGCAGCTATTTTCCATCAATCACTGTCCTTGTTTTTGTCTGCGGTCATTTTTCCTCACTCTGTCCCCGCATCACCCTTCAAGTAGCAGCTGCAGCGTTGCCAACCGCACAGCAGAAATGACCTTGCTGATGTGTGATGGATTGCGCGGCACCTCTCTTAAGTGATAATTAGACGTTTGTGTCAATCTGCGGCCAGCAAACACAGCGATGATGTCTTGGGAATGCCTTTCTAATATGAGTGAATAAGTCATGACTGAAATTTGTATTCTTTGTGTGTCCCCAAAGGCATCTCGACAATCACTCTCTTTGGCAGGGAAAAACCTTTGCTGTGCGTTGTTTTAAAATCATCATGTACTCCATTCAGGTAAGTACGACTTTGGTGACATTTTGTAACGATAAAAAAAGCAAATATGACTGTTGGTATTTAATATCAAATGTTTTGATATGTTGAAATGTAATTTTGTGTAACCAGCTAAAAAGATGCAGATGATGTCATTGAATGAACGCATTAACATAATTTAATATCAAATGTTTTGATATGTTGAAATGTTGTAATTTTGTGTAACCAGCTAAAAGGATGCAGATGATGTCATTGAATGAACGCATTAACATTTTAAATGTGTGATCCATTGTGGGCGTACCACAGGGATCCTTGCTAGATCATGTTTTTCTCCCCATATAGCACCTCGATAGTGCACAGCAAGAGACTTTATTTTATTTATTTATTTTCCCCTTGCTGTTTCTCTCAGTCGCAGCATTCCCACCTGGTCATCCAGCAACTTCTCGGTCATCTGGACGAAGTTAGATCAGCGCGGATCCTGGACGTATGTGGTCTGTTCGGCAATGTGTTTATATGTGCCTTCCAGGCCCCACTGTGCTGGAGGTATTCAACACACTACTACGACAACTCCGTCTCAGCGTGGACTACGAGCTGACCGGCTCCTATGACGGCAGCACCAACATCGGCACCAAGATCATCAAAGCTCATGAGGAGAGGCAGCTGCAGGAAGCTGTTATCAGAACCATTGGTGAGTGTGTTTTTGTGCCGTAAATGCTTTAGTTGGATACATGGGACTTGTGGTTGGACCACCTCAGAGATTTTTGTGGTTTCATTCCATTTCCTCTTGGAATGTTTGAGAAACTACACATAATGTGTTGGGATGTATTACTGCCGTCTCTCATTGTGCTTGTCAAACTTGTGTAATAGCTCGAGGATTGCGTAACTCTCCAAAGCTTCAGAAACGCTTCCTACAAAAGCAATAAAAGTGACTTGAGTGAAACAATTTACATCTGTTTATTTATTCAATAATTCAGTAAAATCGTCTGATTCTCTTGCCCACAGAATTAAATTTCAATTACAGTTTTCTTATTATCATCCCTCATTGTCTTTTTTAGGTTCCTTTGCCAACACTTTACCGACCTACCAAAGGTCTGAAGTCATGCTCTTCATCATGGGCAAGATCCCCGTTCCCGGTGTTCATCCGTTACTACCTTCTTCAGGCTCTGGGTAGGCAGCACTCCCTCAAAACTCCCAGACAAAACATATTTGTCTTTTTTTTTTCCCCCATTTTGAAAAAAAAAAATCTCTGGCCTACATATTGTTGAGGTTTTTTTATCCTCTCTCAGGCCTGAGGGTACCAGGATGATTCAGGTTATGTTACTAAAGTCACTGGTCCAGGTGAGTCTGCATATCAGCTTATTTCACCCAGCAAATATTTTTTTTTTTTATCCTCTCTCAGGCCTGAGGGTACCAGGATGATTCAGGTTATGTTACTAAAGTCACTGGTCCAGGTGAGTCTGCATATCAGCTTATTTCACCCAGCAAATATTTTTTAAACGGTCCCAACAATAAGGATGTATTTGTTGCTATATAAAATAGTTGATATGTTTGCGCAGGTGACTGCAGGTTACCAGACAACCAACATGCTTACAGCTCTGCCTAGCTCCTTCCTGGAGCCTTTGCTCTCTTTCTCCCTAACCGAAGACTCCGAGGTTCGGCTGCTGGTGCTTCAAATCCTCCTCAGTCTCATTGACAGGCATGACAACCGGCCCAAATTCTCCAACATAAGGTGTGTATCTATGTGGTGCTTAAATCACCCACTCGGAGCTTGGCTTTGTTGAACTCATTAACTTCGGCGTGACTTTGCTTTGCAGCATTATCACCGACATCTCAGTGCTGAAGCTCAAAGTGGACAAGTGCTCCAGACAGGACAATTTGTTCATGAAAAAGGTAACTGAACTGGTTGTGTTTTCTATCTCTCATTGACAGTGTGTCTTGAACGCATTCCTTCTCTCACCAGCACGGCCAGCAGTTGTATCGGCACATCTACTTGGGGTGTAAAGAGCAGAGTAGCGGCAGGCAGCACTATGAGAGTCTCTTTGCCTTGCTTGCTCTTCTCAGCGTTGAGCTTGCTAACGAAGAAGTGGTCGTTGACCTCATTCGCCTGGCTCTCGCTCTGCAGGTATTGATGGAATGGAATAGTTGATGTCGCTGGAGTTACATAGTCATGCATGTTATCCGCCGGTTATAAAAGGTAATGGTAGTAAATACAAATAGCAAAAATTAAGGACATTAAATGGTATTAAAATAAATGTTAGGAGATCATGTATTTTCATTTAGTGATGTGTAAGATAAGCAAGTACTGTATTTCCTGCACTATAATGCGCTTCGGATTATAAGGCGCACCTTAAAACTTTTTTTTCATATAAAGGTCGCACTGCATTATAAGGCGCATTAAATAGAAGCTACAATAGTGGCTGCGGTTGTGCTACGCATCCACTCAATGGAGCTACGCTAAAGGAAATACAATACAATACAGCTTTCTTTATGTCGAGCCTTCACAATGAGAACTGGTCACAAACACGGACAGGAAACATAAATACAAATGAGATTTCAGAACAATAAATGAAAGACAAAAGTGATGAGGACAATTTATTCAACAAAAAGGCGCACACACCTCGTGGGCTCACATCCACAACGGGCTAAATATCCTTAGAGGTCTTGCTTATCTTCCTTTGTTTCGTCAGTATTTAACGATGCTTTTGGTATTATCTTCATTTCCTAATGCCTGCGCAGAGGTTATAATTGGCTCCTGGTAAAAATCACCACTAGATGGCGTAGGAACACTAACAGGGAAACAACTCACTGGGGAATATAAAGAGACGACAACGGCATATATAAAGCGCATCGGATTATAGGGCGCACTGTCGGCTTTTGGGAAACTTGAATGCTTTTAAGTGCGCCTTATAGTGCGGAAAACAGAAGTGAAATTGGATATTTTTCTGATGATCTCTTTTGGCACAGTAATGTGTCATGGCACAGTGTTTGTGAATCACTGTAAACTACCAATGAATTCTGATGTTTTTAAAATGTGAAGTAATGTGGGGATTCCACAGGGATCATGACTAAATCTACAAAATTTTTTCCCCCCCCAAAACCGTATGTAGGACCTGGCTCTGTCCACTGATGAGGGGCTACCGGTTTATAACCGCTGTGCAGTCCATGCGCTTGCTGCAGCCTACCTCAACCTCATCTGCCAGCTTACCACTGTCCCTGCCTTCTGCCAGCACATACACGAGGTCAGTTACACTTCTGTGCAAGCACCATGTTCCTTGTTCCACGCATTGATATCTTCCTCAGGTGATCGAGGTGAGACAGAAAGAAAGTCCTTACCTGTTGCCCGAGGATATCTTTATTGATCTGCCCAGGTACGTCCAGACCAAATTGGTTCCCACACACTTACGTTACACTTCCTGTGACATCTCTCCTCACCTTTCGTAGACTCCCCACCTCGCTCGACAAGCTAGAAAGCAACATGCTCTTCCTCCAGTCCAAGATCACGGAAGTCCTCGGAGGCAGCGGTTACAACACGGAGCGACTTGCAACCCCATATGTCCCCCAGTATACTGGTAAGGAAATGTTCTTAAGGAGCCATGATGTGCATTTTTACAATTTAAAACATTTCCCAGTTGTCCGAATTACCTGTGCGACATTCTGGTTCCTAGCTGATCATGTCGTGGACTGAGAATCTTGGTGTAGGTGCGGTTATTATGCTAATAGGACCAATCTTTTCCAGAAAGAAGATAACAAAAGATTAATTTCATATTTAATGTACGCGTTGTCAAACCAGGAAGCAAATTATTTGTGTACAAGCCATTTTTCTTAATGTATCTTCTGTGAATGCCATTATTACGTTGCTGGTGTACCTATTTGTTAAGATGAGGATCGCCTGTCAAAAAGAAAGAGCATCGGGGAGACAATCTCACTTCAGGTTGAAGTGGAGTCCCGGAACAGTCCAGAAAAAGAGGAAGTAAGAGCCAAAAATCCCTTTAAACGCATTGCAGCCACTCACCCGATGACTGTGAACCTTCTGTTCTTGCAGCGAAGTCCCGCTGAAGAGATCACCTTCGAAACGTTGAAAAACGCCATCGGTATGTCCACGCTCTCACTCGACAGTGCATTTCACTTTCGCAAGCCTCCCGGCGTAAATGTATTAAAATGAAACATCTCAATGAACGTGCAGACCGCCACAGATGATCCGTATCGAATTTGGCAAGCAGTTGGCTGGATTTGTTCAGTTTATTGTGCCTGAAAGAAAACAAACATCTGTTACTCATTCAAATTTTGGAAGGCTACAGTGGCTGCTCCAATGTCAACAGGAGTGTTTATTGCGTGACCATGCCATGGTTAATCTAATTTTCATCGAGGATTGTCTTGGATTTGCCTGGCATGGAGTAGGGATTTTCAAACTGGAGAGTTTGTTTCAGGCTTCCACTGGGTTAACTTGCGTGTGTTCTGGCGATAAATGGTTCATTTGACTATGTTTGAGTTCAATTTGCATCTTGATCTTCAACAATTTGGGAAACCGTGCTCTACACTCCCTTCCAAAAGCAGCGGTGAACCCAATTCCTTTCTTTATTCTCGTTGTGGACTGAAACTATGTGGGTCTGACATCTGAAGATGAATATGGGACAAAGGATCAACAGTATAACTTTTATGACCAGGTACTTGACAGTACATCTGGATCTGATATCAGAACTTACACAGACACCTTTTTTTGTCCAAACCCCCTCATTCATCATGTGCACAAAGCTCCTGCCAAAATGACAAAGGAGTTTGTCAGAGGCAAGATGGTAAAAGGTGTTATTCTGGCTCAGTCACTCCCTTCTGACCAAAATCTTATAGAGCCAGCGGCATCAAATTATTTTATTTTGTGGCCCAACGTGCACGCCTTTCCATTTTCTGATCCGCTTTATCCTCACAAGGGTTGCGGGGCATGCTGGTGCCTATCCCAGCTGTCTTTGGGCAATACTGCTGCGCATATACGTCAAAATTGTAGTTACTGTCAAAAACCAGTGGCGTTCCTCAAGGCTCAGTAGTCAGTCCGCATATTTTTACAGTATACCCTACATTAACGTGAAGGAATTCAGGGCCGACCCTCCCAGTTATAAT
Organism: Hippocampus comes; assembly: GCF_001891065.2. NCBI lineage: Eukaryota > Metazoa > Chordata > Actinopteri > Syngnathiformes > Syngnathidae > Hippocampus > Hippocampus comes. The sequence continues at coordinate 1,011,195 of NW_017805409.1, forward strand.
GCATACTTGGCATCTATAGTCATCAATGTCATGCTAATGGTGTTCCACAAGGCTCAATACCAGGTCCATCCATCCTTCCATCCATTTTCCGATCCCCTTATCCTCACAAGGGTCGCGGGGGGTGCTGGAGCCTATCCCAGCAGTCTTCGGGCAGTAGGCGAGGGACACCCTGAACCAGTTGCCAGCCAATCGCAGGGCACACAGAGACGAACAACCATCCGCGCTCACACTCACACCTTGGGACAATTTAGAGGGCTCAATCAGCCTGCCATGCATGCTTTTGGAATGTGGGAGGAAACCGGAGTACCCGGAGAAAACACACGCAGGCACGGGGAGAACATGCAAACTCGACACAGGAAGGCCGGAACCGGGATCAAACCCACGACCTATGAGATCGACGCGCTCAACACTGGATCACCGGACCGCTGTGCACGCATTCATAAAGTCTTATTTTACTCTAATGCATCTCTTTAGCGCACCTAAATGTTAAAATACTAGCTATGTTTAGTAGCAGATCCACATGGATCTGCCTGCAAACTAAAAGATGAAATGCATCTTTTGATGCCAAACCCATATGTTTTGAGTCTACTGGAGAAAATAAATGAATTGGCCCCGCTGTTCCATTTATGGAGTTAACCACAAAAGTCATAACACTCATTGAACTATTAAGACAGCAAACACTTGGGCCGGCCCATATGGCAGCAGTCATGTCTTGCTGTAATAAGGCAAATAACTCAATGTAAATGCCTCTTTCATGGGACTGTGAAAGACGCTGGTTCATCCAAACAATCTCGTGCTGGGTGGATAGCCAAAGGATTAGTAGCGCATTTGCAATTCTAAAAAAAACTGCAGTTTGTTTTGAAAGAACCCCCGGAGAATGGCAAAGGTGATTGACGGTGTGGACATAGCAGAAAGAAAATCAAGAGGCGGCCCGGTGGTCAACTGGTTAGCGTGTCGGCAACACAGAGCGGAGGTGCAGGGTTCGATTTCGGCTCCAGCCTTCCTGTGTGAAGTTTGCATGTTCTCCCCGTGCCTGCGTGGGTTTTCTCCGGGTACTCCGGTTTCCTCCCACATTCCAAAAACATGCGTGGCAGGGTAACGGAACACTCTAAATTGTCCCCAGGTGTAAATGTGAGCGTGGATGGTTGTTCGTCTATGTGTGCCCTGTGATTGGCTGGCAACCAGTTCAGGGTGTACCCCGAAGACAGCTGGGATGGGCTGCTGCACACCCCACGACCCTTGTGAAGATACGCGGTTCAGAAAATGGATGGATGGATGAAGGTCATTTTGTACTTGACAGAAAAAGTCGAGTGTTTAAGATTAAAAATGTGCACGGATGAATAGTCATGGGGAGTGATGGTGGTTTTGAGTCGTAGAGTTTTGCTTGTTGAATAAAAAGTTTTGACATCAATGTATAGGTGTGTTTTAATAGTATAATATCCATCAGAATAATTTACTATAATATTTTTCCCTTCGTTGCGCCCTGCCTAACCTGACGGATTCTTGCCTTGTTTCCGTCCCCCCGCCTCCCGCAGTGGACAGCGTGGGCATGGAGGAGCAGGAGAGGGAGCGGAGGAGGCAAGTGGTGGAAAAGTTCCAGAAAGCTCCCTTTGAGGAGATCGCTGCCCACTGCGGTGCTCGGGTACAACAAAGACAATCATTCTATTTTACACACGTCTTTTTATTATTATTTTTTCTTCCTAGCAGTTTGTCTCACACCTTGTTTTTCCAAAACTCTTTTGTCTTGATCAGGCCACACTGCTGCAGAGCAAACTCAACCAGATCTTTGAGATTACAATCAGGTGAGCGACACAGATGGTTTGTGTCAATCATTTCCCAAGATGATGATTGCAACGACAATCTCTTCTCAGGCCCCCGCCGAGCCCATCCGGGACCATATCGTCCGGCTACGGCCAGAGCCAGACTCGCTCAGTGCCCATCTACGAGATGAAGTTTCCCGACCTTTGCGTGTATTGAGACGGCAAGGTTACCGAACTTTTCGTGTCCTGTCAAACGGCAACGACCGCGGATGTTTTTTCCCCCGGGGAGAGGCGAAAAAACATGCAGCTGCTGCAAGCCAAAAACTTAAAGCCACATTTTCCTCTAGCCTGCCATATAGGAATGTTTCGGACAATCTTTTCCGTCTTCTGCACTGATTGTGTTTTCGCCTTTTTTTTTTTTCCTTTTTCTTAGTGCTAGCCAATACTGATTTCCATCATTCCGCATGGCCATAGTTTTACCCTTATTTATTATTCAAGAATTCCTTTTTTAACAGTAGGATAATAAGTCTCTCTCCAACTCATCACGAGGAAAGCCGCCCCCACCCCCCGTATTAATGTGTACAGAGAACTATATAAATAATCTTTCGGCTCATGTAGTCAAGAGGTATGTGCAAATGTGCGTGCGTGTGTGTGTGTGTGTGTGTGTGTGTGTGTGTGTGTGTGTGTGTGTGTGTGTGTGTGTGTGTATAGTTTTATTTTGTTTAGGAACTCACATCTTAACTGATGCTCGTCGTCGCTGAACTCATTCACTCCCAAAGACGTTTTTAAACGTCTTTTCAGACTTGGTCCAGAATTGGCTGGTACTGAATGAGTTTAATTAAAATATCTAATGGCCGCCCCCTCGAAATCTGAAAATCCGAAATGGTAATATGATGAACAGGCCGCCGTCCGTCTCTGCTCGGGTTTTCTTGGGAGTCGAGCTTTGTGTCATCCTGACTCACGATGCACGGGTGGACGCCTCCAAGCTATGGCGTCTTACCAACTCGAAGCCATCTCCGGTGTGTGCGCAAACTACAAGTTGCAGATTAATTAAAAGCAAAAAAAAAGACGATAAAAATAAGTGCTCGGTCAGTCGCGGCACCTGTGTTTATTTGGATAGAGGCTGGAAGGTTTTAGTCTGGCTCAGCGAATCCCCACAGACCTAAACAACTATAGAGCTGAAGAAGGGGACTGAGGGGAGGAAGCAGCCCAAAACAAACAAGAACGAAACCAACAATCCCTGTTGTGGTGCTCCAAGACAGTGGAAGGTTTTAGTCTGGCCAAGTCAATCCCTCCAGATTTCAACCCTCGAGAGGAGACCTTTTACCCCCCACAACAAGGAGACGAAAGTGAATACCCGGCTCAAAACGAACATCATCTGGCTGCCTGAAAAATAATCACAAAAGGATAACAAAGCACTCTCGGCCGGCCAACTGTCGGTAGCTGATGTGCGTGCGTGCGTGCGTTTGTGTGTGTGTATGTGTGTGTGAGAACCAACAGTCGTCGTTGTGGTGCTGTGACGGTCCATCTCTGATCTGCTGCTTCCATCAATTCAGTTGCTCTGATCTGCTTTGTCTCCCGACTGTCATCGGTAAAACGCTCCCGCCAAGTCATGTCCGTGTCCGTCCCGCGTGGTTGTCTTCCTCGTCTCTATTGCCCAGATCCCGAGATCAAACTCTTCCTCATTTGCGGTCGTTTCTTGTGAATCTTTGATCGTTCCAAGTTGTCTGCAAAGCGTCCCGGAGTGATGCTTGAAAACACGCGACTCCCTCTTAGTGTCACCACTCCACCTTAACGTGTCATTTCCCTGTCTGTGTATGGATAGTTTTGTTTACGACGTAGTGCTCGTGTAGTTCCAAGACTCATTTTGTGAACTTTGCACTTTAAAAACTGGAGAACCTAGTGACGAAGGCAGCTTTATTTTGTTTATTTTTGAGAGGGGGTGGGGGGGGGGGGAATGAAAAAAATGCCTTCGCGATTGGTGTGTCCTACCTGATGTTGCATGCTCCTGTGATGTTAGCTATCCAATAAAAATTGCCAGTCGACGACAGTGACGCTTCGGATTCTTTCATCCCCCCCCCGCCCTTCTTCCCACAGACTCGGCATCACGATGCGAAAAGAAATTTAATGTGGGCTGTTTAAATTACAAAACAAAAAAAGATATGGCCGGTTTAAACCACCAGTGTCAAACTTACGCCCCCCCCCCACCCC